>NW_008354502.1:158418-195316 GCF_000622305.1 Nannospalax galili
AAAAAATACAAGTACAGATTATCGAACCATAGAGCAGTATATCTCACCTATATTTTTTAATATATTAGTAAAGGGTAAATTTTAAAAAAACCCAGAAAATAATGAACAAGTAAATGGAATGATATGCTCTTTCTTAATATACTGTTCAACAATAAAGAGGATTGTTTCTTAAAATACAATCAGATTAGTACAATAAGAAGCATGTTATTAGCAAATGACAACATAAATATTTTAGGTGAAAACTGTCTCAAAAGGCAGACTGGGTAGGTAGGACAAACTGCTGCATCACAGAGCCCTTATCAATCAGGGAAACCTCCAGCAGACTCTGGGGTGTCAAGTACACCACAGGACAGGTTTGATCTAACAGAGATCTAGGGTGGGAATACAAAGCACAGGGGTGCTCCATTAAGGATCTCCTGCAAACACACAGTGTTGAGCTACACCAGCTCCTACTCACAGTGAACACTGTCGCTGCAATGGCATAGATGAGGAGGGCCCGCAGATTATCTTCAGCTATCTGAGGCTGTTCAGGAATAACTGTTTCTTTGGGGGACCTTCTTTGCTTTGCATAAAGCCACCACAGCACACCTGTGCCACCTGGAGATAGATAACCATTGATTGTTGCAAAAATCAGTATAAGAAAATACGTGACATAAATGCTCAATTTCCTGAGCCTACATATTGCCATGGGCCCAACACAATGACAAAGTGTGCGGGTATAATTGTTTGGAAGCATTGGGGCAAGGGCAGCCATGCCTTCATGACTGTCTTTAATGTTACAAATCCTTCAGAGTATCAGTGAACTTTCTTCATTGCACATGAAGCTGAGAGAGAGCCAGTAACCATTCGTATCTCTGAGAGGAGCTGGTAACCCCAATGTTTAGTGCACATAGTCACGCAATTGGTTAAATATTTGTACAATGAATAAATAAATGAAGAACAGAAAAGAGCAGATTTTACCAAAGGTAGGAACAAAACCAGGACATCTCTGATAGCCGTGGGCGGTAGGGGTCAAGTAAAAAAAACAAACAAAAAAACCCACCCTAATCTGAAGAACAAGGCAAACTTACCTCCATATAAGAGCTGAATTTTCACTCAGCATATGGAGGAAACATCCTGAAGCCTATAGCACCTATCAGGGACAGAGCAGCAAGCCAAGTCCCCTGTCTCTGCTCAGTGGGGCTATATAGTAATGAGGAAACAACAATCACAGGAAATAAGCAAAAATTGAATGCTAACCTAAGGGGGAAATCTAGTAAGAAGGCCAGTGCTTGATTTGGAAGGCCTTGGCCATTTTACATGGCACCGAGGAGCACGCCTCACGGAGATGATGGTATCTGAACAGGAGGTTAGAGAGACGGAGGAAGAACAACTTCTGAATCTACTCAAGGAAAAAGCATTCCAAGCAAAGGTCTAGGAGGCTGTGACAGGACCAAGCCAAGTAAGAGAGAAAGGAAACCACTGTTCCTAAAGCAACTCAGCAAGGAAGAAGTGGTAGGAGACGGGCAGGATAGGATAAATGCTTACAGGCTACAACAGGGGACAGACATTCAGAGCTTTTCTTGGGGGGAGGGTATAGATAAGATAAATAATGACTGGCAGATAAGAAGCCGGGCTAAGATCTATGCTTACCAACCTGACCATCATCTATACACAAGTAAAGAGTGACTAGGTCAAAAAGAAGCTCCACATCACATTTGTTGGAGAATACCAAGCATGAACTTTTCTTCTATTAAAGAAGTATAGAAACCAAAAGCATTTCTTCTCTTTTGAAACCCCAAGGTACAAGAAAATTGGAAACTATTCACTATATTTAAAAATGGAAAAAATGTTTTCTACAAGCAGGAATAGAAAGTTCCAAAAAGAGCTAAAATTTAAGGAAAGCAGAATGAGATAATAATCGCATCATTAAGGAGGACACTGCTCACTGTAGAAACCATTTATGAAGATTTGAACTGTGCACTGTACCTGTGCTAATTCCTTTATAGATGTGACAAAACTATAAAACTGAAATTAGGAAAGTTAAGTAACATGAAATACTGCATGTTTAGTATGCAGTAGCTTTGTGATTCAATTTAAATGTATTATAAAAACTATACATCTAAACACGAGTCAGACTCAAAGGCTGCAATGTGAGATGAAAAGATAGTTGAGAGAAGGAAGAAGTAGAAAATAGAAAAAACTGGAAAGAACAAATTTCAGATCTTCTTCGTCAGTCACCAGATATGGACTCACAGTGGGAAAACCTGAAAGTGACAGTAACCAGAAATCTACCTGATGAACTCTTACTGAACATGAAAGAAAATTACAAAGAACTGAAATGATGATTTCGAAGACTATAAAATACATATAGAATAAGTAACAACCTTTTTAAAAAAGCCACTGAGACGGAAACAATAATCAAATACAGAAATAAGATCTATCCCCGAGAGATAAGAAGTAAAATTAAGCTGCAGAATCGCTCGAATTCCAATCACTATGAAGGTAAAGCAGATCAAGAATTCAGGAAAGGTTTATAGACACCGGGTCGGTAGTTCTGACTAAAACTCATTCAGAAAAACCTAAACATAAATGTAAATATCTCTGAAGCCCTTCAAGACAAAAGTAAATCAGTTCTCAGACATAGTATATAGAAATATCATTTTAAATTTAAAAATAAACAGAATATAAAAGTTCAAATTATTTCATAAGGCTAAGGAGTCAGAGGGGGCGGAAGGGAGTGATTAATTCAGGGATGTTAAGGTAACGCTACATTTTTTAAAAGCAGAGGAAAATCCAATACATAATCATTTCTGCCTTTGTAACTGTACAATTCTAGATTAAACAGCATTTTATGAGTAAGTTACAAAATATAGAGGTAGAAATACAACAAAAATCCAGGGCAAGGACACAGACCACCAGAGGAAATATAGTTCATATAAAAAAGATAGGAAAAAAATACAAAAGCATCCATCAGGAAAACACACAGTAGGTGACAGCAGGAAAAGCAAACACAGCAGTCAGATTATAACTGTAAGTAGAGACAGAATTTTAAACTAAGCTTAATTTTAACTACACACTGTATGCGTATACACGCACATAGAAAAAATATGTGGATTTCAAATGCTAAACAGGGTGAGATCAGGAAGAATATTCATGACAAACTCAAGGCAAAAATAAAAATCCTTTAAGGAGAAGAAATGACATGTAAAAATAAAGCTTTCATTTTCTTTTTTAATTCCTATTTGCTACCACAGAATTAGTTAGGAACCACGAAAACAAAGAGAAAAAAATTGGCTTACCAAGTGAACCCAGTATGACCAGAATTGTCAAGATCCATACAAGTACTCTTGATATATACCTGATTATTACCATCAAAATCATGGATAGAACTGCAAGGAAGAAAGAGAACACAAAGAATATTATTTGAAAACATAGGAGAACATAAAGACTTTTAACTGTTGCTTTTGCCTATGGAAATAAATTGATGCTATTGACTAGTTCATGACCACAATTTCAGACAGAAAGGCATCGGGCTGCTTTTGCAGTTTGATTTTGCTTCTTGTACCACTTAATAGCATCTCTAAAAACCAAAGACACCTAACTCTGTGGTTTATAAACTACGGAAAAGAACACATGCAAATGCACACGGTGACTCAAAAACAGCCAAGACTGTTGTGGATTCACCAGCAGCAAGAGGTCAGACATGCAAACATACATGCCAGCACATGAGGTGTAGACAATGACATGTCATGTTGATGACCAAAAGGAAAAAAAACAAAAAAAAACAAAAAAACCCCAAAACAAAACAAAACAAAAAACCCTGTAACATGTAGACACAGAGAGAGAGAGAGAGAGAGAGAGAGAGAGAGAGAGAGAGAGACCAGTTAGTGCTACACTGCCCTGAGTAACCTATACATCTCAGGACTAACTTCTTTAATGGTCATTGGACAAACTAGATGGCATTTTAACATTATCTAAGATTTTTATATTTAACTCTACAACTCCAAGGGAAAGTGTGACCCTGTATAGACTATTACCCTGAAACCTACGGAAGCCAAATCCCTCTGACCTCATTTCTCAACTGACTGCAGCGCTCTTCCTCAAAAACTAGCGAAGATTAGCTTGAGTTATTTAATCAGCTCCCTTACTTATCCCAAACTTAATTCCAATATGCTAAAGAACAAAATTCTTGAAAAAAACAGGGCATTTAACCCTTGTGTGGGAAATATATTTCTGAAATAATATTTTATAAATCTTTAATGATCTAAAGGTCCATTCCACAAATGAATGAACAAAGATATCTTGGGCTGATATTATATTCTTAAGCCTCAAAAGCAAACCATTCTAATAAAAGTGAAATTCCAGTGAATTCACATTATTGTCATTATTCTTAAAAGTTTGTATATTATTTTTGTTTGGAACATTCCACTATTTCAGAAAATCAAGTAATTTTTATATAAAGTTATACTAGGAGTCAAGTTTCTTTGGGCCATTTGCAAAGCTAAACAAATGGCTAGGATCTGTCTAGGAATATTATTAATATATTCATTTTTGCAATAAATGTACAAGAATAAAAAAACAGATGGGAGCCCCTCAAATATCACAGAATTAGATTTTCATACGGACAGCATTATTTCAATTCAGTTAAGTTCTACTTGTGTAAAAAGAAAATGCTCTCTAACAACAGGAAAGATGGAAATACAGCTCGTCTGCTCATGGAATATAGCTGTTGTTAAGGCATAAATATTCATTTGACTTATGAAATTAAAGTTGTTTGGTTCCTAGTAGTTTACTTTTCCCAACTAAGAAGGCCTATAAACTCTGATATGCCCTTATATAGTCCTAGAAATAATATAGGTAATTTTTTATCTATTGACCAAAAAATTCAATGGCTAACAAGTGGAGATTTCCTAGCTTTTCCAGTGAGACACCGATACTACAAACTGTAGCAAAAAAGAAAATGACATACTTCAAAAGTAACCTAAATCTATGTTCTTAGATAGAATAGAGTACATAGTCTTGTTTCTATATAAATATACATTGTGGAATTGTATCTAAAAACAAGAGGATTGCTAATTCATTAAAACGAGCCTCCTGCCATCATTTTAAATGTAATTATGACTTAGTAACCAAAGAGTGGGGAAACAACAGTTTGCTTTAACGAAAGAAAAAAAGCAAAATGAGTTTCAGATATATACATATACATACTTCTATGTATATATTTTATATAACAATATATAATCTGAAACAATTATTTTGGCTATGGGTAGTCAAACATTTTACAAGTATCCCCAGTTGTATTCATAGTTTGGCTAAAAGAACAGTCTTCTGCAGTACTATGAAATAGCTAATAATGAGAAAAACAATTACCTAGTGATAACAAGCAAAGTCCCAATATAATTTCTTTGCTGGTCATTACTCCACTAATCAGCCTGTGTAAGACACTATTGTCACTGACAAAGGTGATCAGGGCCTCTGCAAACTTGGCATAGCAGGAAATGTTCACAGGAGCACAGCGATGGAAGAATGGAATAGGTGCACTGGTGACACAAGAAAAAAAATCAGAAAAAAAATTACTCCTACTTAATATAAATGCCACATCAAACACACAAATGAAAGGTGAGCATGGCTGCAGTACACTCCACCCTCCACACATCATCCGGGAGCTCAGAGCTTGTGCACTTAATGCTGTGAGGATGACCGCTGTGCAGAGTGATGCAAATCCTACCACCAGCTTATCAAAGAGGGTGGAGTGCATGTTCCAACAGAAGACATTACCCGTCCCTTCTGAAAAGAAACACACACATACACATACACACAAACTACCAGAAGCAAACCAAACACTCGAGACTCAACTCTGCACATCCACCCATTGAGAGGTGGATGGCGAAGTTTACAAGCATGTGCTTCATTGAATGGAAAATGAACTCTGGCCATAAGCAAGTGAAATGAAAACAAACAGAAACAAAGATACATGCTTATACATGAAATGTGTCACCATTAATAGAATGTTTCCTCTATTAAAAGAGCATAGGAAACCTCACGTTAATGAAGATGTTTAGGGCACAAGCTTAACTGCCCTCACATAAATAAAAGCATGCTAAGATATTAACATACAGCAACTTAAAACAATAGCCATGAGAACTAATACACAGAAATGTTTATAATGTAGAAATAAAGGGAAAATTACATATAATGTCTGGTGACATCTGCATAAAGGATTACACATAACAATGGAGACACAAAAAGATGGCTCAAAAAATTAAAACTACATGATATGTTAGGATCATAGGATACTGGACTATTTTCTTTTTCAGTGCATGGGATTGAACCCAGGACCTCGGGCATGCTAGGTAAGTGCTGTACCATTCAATTATACCCTTGCTATTTTCCTTATTTTTAAAAACTATTTAACGCTTTTATTTTATGTGTATGAATGTATTGCTTGCATATAGGTAGGTGCACCTGTGTCATGGAATGCCTGTGGAGGTCAGAAGAGGGTGTTGGATCTCCTAGAACTGGAGTTACAGATGGTTGTTAGCTGCCGTGTGGGTGCAGAGAATAGAACCCGAATCCTTTGCAAGAGCAGCTAGTGCTCTTAACTGCTGAGCCATCTGTCTAGCCCCTTCTTTACTTCTTATATGTTACCAATAATCCAATATTGTATGTCCATAAAAGGGGAAGTAAACAATATTAATCATTTACCACTCAATCCAAGCTTCAAAGTAGGATAGCTGTGACTTGTGAAAGAACAGCTGTGTATGAATCTGGCTTGCAATAATATTATGTACTACAAATCTTAAAAGGCTAATACATAATCAATGATAACATTGTCTACCTAAGAACACATTAAGATTCCAGCAAAGTCCATATGTACGTCATGTATACATAAACACTTACACATGGATCAAGTTAAAATTTGGACATTCTAACACAAACCTCACATTTTCAGAACTGTTCATGGGACTAACAGTGACAAGTCTAATATAACATAATCTTAGGTTAGAGAGATGTAAATATGTCTTTGTTCTTATATTTTGGTCTAACTAGTAGGTAAGATTGCATGGCTGGGCATCACATTCCAAGGTTTCTAATTCAGCAAAACAACTTTGTATGACCTGAAGCAAAACACTGTCTTTGTCTCCTTCCTCAAAAGCATTTCCTTTTCAAATAAGAATGAGTAGGCTATGTATCAGTCTTCATTACATGTTAGTAAATGAATAGTAATGATAGTAAGAAAAAGCAACATCTTTCATGCTGTTAAACTTTACAAAACAAAATAATTTTAAAGAAGAAGCCTTACCTTAGTTACTCTTCGGTAAAATGTATCCCAAAATGATGTTACAATATAACATGAATATTCATTTTAAAGTCATCTTTAAGTATCTGCATGTGTATTTGTGTATACCTCAAAATGGTATTACCAGGAACTCCTCGGAATTAGGATCAAAGATACAGTGTTTTACTTAAAACTGCAGGAAGCTAGGGCATTCTAAGTAAATTTTTTGGATGAGCATTATGTCACGAATGATGTGAAAAGGTATCAAATTATGGAACGCTTTTTTTTTTTTTTTTGTCTTTTTGAAACAGGGTCTCCCTGTAGCCCCAGCTGGCCTGGAACTCACTATCTAGACCAGGCTGGCCCTGAACTCACAGAGATCTGCCTGCCTTTGCCTCCCAGGGACTACAGGCATGCGCCACCATGCCCAGCACAGAACACTTTTAACTGCAGTGGATTTAGTTAGGAATATTACAGAAATAAAAATGGATTAGCTATAAGTTTCTAAGTCAATGCAGGCTGATCTGGGGCAGAAGTCCTTAAACTGACCACTCTTTTCTAACTCGCAGTTAGTTTTCTTTTTCTGATATTGTCTGGACAGAGACCTTTTCTATTAAGTTAGTATCTCTGTATAAGCATCTTCTAATTTATACACACACACACACACACACACACACACACACACACACACACATTTTTTTAAAATTCAAGCCTGGCTACAAAGTGCTCTCTGTTCCACAATTATCTACTTTCCCATCCTCTGTGTATGTTAGCCTGTCATCTCTTGATGTAGCCTTGGCTTAACTCATTTGTCTCCTCTAAAACAGATACACCTTAAAACACTGTTGTCTTTTTTCTTGTTTGTGGTATCCACCAATTGTCTTCGCCCTATTCACTCTTCTTTTTTCCTGTCAGGTATCAGTAACAGTCCCAATGCTCCTAACACTGCACAGGTGCAAGGTCTTTCTCAGATCTGTCCTGTTGGCTAAAAGGGTAGGAGCAGGGTTCTGTAAATCACTTCAGATTACCAATAACACCACAGTCAGCCAAGAGCTGACACAGGCCCCAAACTCTCAGGAGCAACACAGCCAGTATGGTCGGCGTTTGCTTCTTTGAGAACTCAGGATGAGGAGAGTTGGCTTGAAAAGGGAAGGATCAGACTTTCAAAATCCTAATCTTTCATACCTATTTAGGAAGAAATGCCAAGTAAGGTCTGCTCTGAACTCTCAAGTCACCTGACCAACTGCAATGTGTACTTTAATTGGGGCAAAATAACAATGATCTTTTACCCTATGATTCACTTTATGCCAGTTTAAAAAAAAAAAAACAAAACAACCTTGCAGCTCTAAATTCAAAGGTATAAAAATCATCACAATCTAGCTAACTGCATTGTCTAGTTAATAGTCAAAATCTGCTTGTAGCTATAACAAATAAGAAATAAAAAGCAAGTAAGAAATCACGTTTTGGTGCATTATTCAAAAATAAATTAAATACTAAGCTTTAAAGTAGACTTCCTTCCTTCCTTCCTTCCTTCCTTCCTTCCTTCCTTCCTTCCTTCCTTCCTTCCCTTCTTCCATCCCTCCCTTCTTACTGAACACAGGGCCTTGTGCTACACACTCTGCCACTGAACCACATTCCCAGTTTCTTCAATTCTTGTTGAGATAGGGTCTCACTCTGTGGCCCAGGCTGACCTCAAACAGCAATCTTCCTCCTTCAACTTCCCAAGTGCTAGAATTATAGGTATGAGCTAGCACACTCAATTTTGAATTATTTTCCTTTCTCTTAAGTTTGATTTATTTAAAAATTTTTATTGGTTAAATTTGCTTTTTGACAATTTCATGCCTGTATATAATGCATCCAGTTTACTCTCACAGAATTTTTACTTTAAGTACTAAATGTTTGCTTCTATTTTATCATTTAAGTCCTATTTGATATACTGAATTCAAGATGAATTATCTCATTTCATGCCTCTGAGAAAACACTTCTTTTTTTAAAATATTTTATTTATTATTTTTATTTTATGTGTATGAATGTATTGCTTGCATGTATGTAAGGGCACCCGTGTCCTACAATGCCACGGAAGTCAGAAGAGGGCTTCAGATTCCCCTGGAACTGGAGTTAAGGATGGTTTGTAGCCGCCATGTGGGTGCTGGGAATTGAACCCGGGTCCTCTGCAAGAGCAGTCAGTGCTCTTAACCTCTGAGCCATCTCTCTAGCCCCAAGAAAACACTTTTAAGAAGCTCATATATGAGATCATGTCTGTATTAGAGTCTACCCTAAATGGCACAGTCTGTGCTTTGGAATGACAGGATAAGCATAAAGTCTTCTGTTTACAGTACGTTTTTCTGTCTTTCAAAGTCCATAAACTAATGACTCTTGAAGACGTCAATGCAGCTCCTTTAGCAACTGTTCTTGTTTCACATTGCTGAAGCATTAGTCAACAATTACAAAATCAATCTGTAATGGGATTTTAAAAAATTAGCCACTCATAGGTAAATTGCATCTTACCTTGGCAAATATCTGCTTATTTGCCTTTGGGTCCCAATTGCCACAAAAAACAAGCTCCCTAAAGTAAAATGACAAACAGTGCCCACAACCCCTGTCCATGCATCTTCAAGAGAGAAGGCATGTAATTATTTTACAACTCTCAGCTAAAAATAAACTACATGATGTCTAGCTAAAAGTTTTAAGAATACCAAAACAGACTCTAGAAAGCTCCCTATAGTATACAAAAGGCAGAAAATAAGAGGAATTTACTGGTAATATAAAGTGTTTGCATACATTTCATTCTATTTCTCTCTCTCTCTCTCTCTCTCTCTCTCTCTCACTTTTATACATCTTTAGAAACACCAACAGCAAAACCTGTCACAGCCTCTACAAGATCCTAGATTCAGATTCTGACCCACAGTAACCAGTTGTGCGGCCTTCGGTAACTTATTGTCTCTCATCATCCACTTTATTTACCTACAAATTAGGGGCAATATCTGCACAGGTTTTGTAAGGGTTAAAGGAGATAATACATGTGAGAGACTATGTTAGCTAGTACACAGTAGGTGATTTGTAAATAATAATTCATCCATCAATCTTCCACTTGAAAATATGAATAGGTCGTATTTTTCTTAGTTATTGCTTTCTTACCTTAACCTCACATTACTAACTCCCTAGTACCTAGCAACCTTTCTGGAATCCAGGGGTACCTATATAAATGAGTAAACCGAGTAATTTGTCTCTATTACTGCTGTTTTCCCAGGCTGCATGCAATACTACTACAAGCATGCAGGCTGCCTATTCCCATATTGCCACCACACCTGGCATTTCACCAACAGAGTTATGAATTTGGATAAATTATTGCCTTTTCTAGCCATTTGCTTTTAAAATTCAAAAGCTATGGGGAAAAAATAGCCTTTTGGCTTTTAATGTGTTCTTAGTGTTTAACTGCAAATTACTCTCAGCTGCTTTTGCTAGAACAGGTACCAACACCAGCTGGTCTCGGGGCACACAGGAAGACTGGCAAAGAGGAAACAGGACCTTCTAAGCTGAGTGCCAGTAATAAACATCTATTACCTTGAGTCTTAAACAATTCTGGAAGTATAACTATTCTCATTTTATTCATAAAAAAAACTTAAAGAGACTTGGTCAAGCTCATAAACAGAAAAGGGAACAAGGTCACCCCCAGACCTATAATTTTTAGGTCCTTCCTGCTGAATATTTAAAAATAGTGTCTTTACTTTTATGTCTATAGGCTTTAAATTTGATTTCCAGTAACAATCTGACAAGACTGAAAGAGCTGGAAATCAACTTGACTCATTGTGTCCTATTTTCTAACAAAAAATTTCAAATTCAAGCTAAGAAGTCATGACTTATCTGGACTCAAAAGTTCATGCTGTTGTCTCCTACTAGGATGCTCCTAGAATACAGACATACAAGACACTTGCTTGAATCATAGTTTAGCCTGGTGCTGGTTTTTCAGCATTAAAAAGGAAGTGAACAACATGGTCACTACTGGATCATGAGTTCGGGGCCGAAGAGCAGGTTTTGCTGATCTTTGGACACATGGCTCTGATACTGCGTGTGGAGAGTAGCGGCACCCAAGGTTCTGCTGCTCAGTCGAATTTACTCTTGTTTTCATGTCCTTTCACTTTGCTTGCCAAATATTGTATTTCTCTGATTTGGGGGGGAATGTCATTTGTCTTCCTTCTGTTAACTGGTTTTTGGTTTTTTTTTTTCTGCTTTCCAATAGGCTTAGTCCAGAGAAGAATGACAAGACACTAGATTGGGATGTATTATAATGAATGAAAGAGAATATTTAGACCCAGTGTAGAATCAGACTTCAGATGGAGAGGTTCAACCTTTGACTTTAGTGAAACGATAATGCCATTGTTGGGAACCAGATCCTTCTATAAAGCTTCCATCCAAATATTATACTTTGTCTTTCAGTCCATGTTCTTAGGGTGCTGTGGGAGGGAGGGAGGGAGGGAGGGAGGGAATGTGTGTATGTGCAGCCAAAACTGGAGCACCCAACATAATCAGGAATAGGAAATGTCCACTGGTGGGGCCAGAGGTGGGGGCCGCAGGAGTTGCAATATAAGCCACAAAACTTCCCCTCCCCCATCCACTCACGATTCTAAGCACAGTCTCATACCCAAGCCTTTCTGGCTACTTTTTCCATAATATTTTTTAGCCTTGTAAGAATAAGTCTATACTCAAAATATATATTTAAAACAAATTTATCAGTTGGGTAGATAAACATATGCAATCCTCTTTTGTGATACTGGAGTTCAAATCTATGGTCTCATGCATGCTAGGCAAATGATCTGCTACTAACCTATATCCCCAATCCTTTTGCATTTTAGTTTTTGTTTGTTTTTGACAGGGTCTCCCTAGTCCTAACTGGTCTGAAAGAAACTATGTGGACCAGGCTGACCTTGATCTCACAGAGATCTGCTTGCCTCTGCCTCCTGTGGGCTGAGATTAAAGGCGCTCACCACCGCACCTGGATACATTTTAGTTTGAAACCTGGTTTCACTAAATTGCCCAGGTTGGCCTCAAACTTGCTATATAGCACAGGCCTTGAACTTGAGATCCTCTTGCCTCATCCTCCTGAGTGGCTGGGATTACAGGCCCATACACCAGGCCCAGCTCTGCATTTTTATGTCAATAATTTTCAGTGATGACTATATTAAAGGGCCTCCCTGGCTCACTGCTGCAGCCTCCCTGACAGTCTTCATTTTCATGAATGAATCTTCTTAGCAGTTGGTTTAAGGCGGTAATTTTTAAACTCTTCTTACTGAGTCTTCTAAAATAGTGCCTTTACTTCTATGTCTATAGGCTTTAAATTTTGATTTTCAGTAGCAACTTGAAAAGACTGAAAGAGCTGGAAATCAACTTGACGCATCTGTCCTTTTCATAATTTCCCACAGAAAATTTCAAATTCAAGTTAATAAAGTACAAGTTAACGATAAGTAATCTTAAAGTCGATATCATCTGCTTTCATGTTCTCAAATCTGAAAATTTTCACCTAATAGCTCACTATAATATACTGGGATATAATAAGAGTGGCTTATAGTCAAGTTTTCCTCAAGAAGGTTTCTCAGGTCACACTGTTAGCAATACACAGTAAGGCTCTTAAGATACTTCAAAGTGCATGTGTATGCACATACACAAATAAATATATGCACACACATACATAATTTTGAGGATACATTCTACAATGCTTCAGTTTCTATTTTTTAAATGTATGTATAATGCAAATGTTTGCTTTGCTGTAAGTACTATGAGCTTTTGCCAAAGAATATTTGCTTCATCATTGCATTATTGCACGCAGTCAGTACTTAATAATAAATGTTTGTTGAATAAGATTTAGGATAAAACATGGCATAGCCTAATTCTGGGACTATGCCTAAAGGATATAACCTCAAACAAGTTATGGAGAATGAACACTCACACAGTTTTAAAATTGACAGAGAAATTTAAAAAATAATCTCAGTAAGCATTACTAGGATCAACTTCTAAGGATATATGGGGATGGTGAGAACTGGTTCCTAAATTTGTTACAGATTTGATAATGATTCAACAGTTTTGTATACTTAAAAATTATGAATGAAAATGAAAACATCAAAAAGTAAGCCCCTAAAAGAAACTCGAAATATCTAATAAGAAAAGTTGTTTGTGCATACATCTTTTAAAGATTAAAAAAAAAAAAAAATGTCATGTCTATTTCTACTTTTAAAACATTATCAAAGTACCAGACTCAGGCAACAGGTATCATCAGGTGACAATTTTCTCACACTAACACAGTGTAAAGTTTACCTATGAAAACAAAAGCTGTAAGTTAACAACTTTGCAAGAAAATTTACCTCGCTGGAACTGGTAGTTTGGGGCAAAGAGAAGAAGACTTTAAAGGTAGAGTGTATTCAGAAGGCTTTAGGCTGTATTCACATAGTGCTGAGCCTGTGGAAAGAAAAGTTTATGTTAGCTGGCAGAAGACTCTGAACAAATTTTCTACTGGTTCTCTATAATTTTAGGTATTATACTATTACATATTATTTCAATCATTATAGAATTTACAAGAATCATATTTAATATATATTATGGATCATTTAAAATAGATTCTTCTCTGAAGTGACTGATAATGTATTTATGTACAAATCTTATTAATATTAAACGTAATAACTGGGAACTAGAACTGCCATTATTGACAGTTTCTATGCGAGGTGACACAGATGGATGCAATACTATTATCCTACAAGCTAAGCGCTAATACACTCACTTCAGAGGAAGACACAGGCTAAGAGTTAAACCTGACCAAGAACACAGACACGGCGGGAAGGGCTAGGGTTAGTTACAAACTTCCCGTCTCTGACTGAAAAACTCATGCTCCACTGTATGTCTGTCTCTTGTTTCTGTAACTTCCATTACTAAAATTTTAATATAGCACACATAGCACTGCACTCAGACAGTACATGACTATTTTTTTCTTATTTAAATAGCAGGAAACAGTTCTAGTTGTAAATATACTGAACAAATAGATAAAACCGGTAAGTGATTCCCAGTTTTGAGACAGGTTATAATAGCTTAAATTCAACCTATGATACGTTATGAAAAGATCCATCTATTTTTCTGATTATATGACTAAAAACTTACCTAATATTGAATATTTAGACAGATATTATCCTACTGGGCTGTAGAATTTTGTAATATAATGACTCAAATACTGGAAGGTTCACTTTACAATAGATGTTAGTATGTGAGAAAACCTAGGCTGTAACTAATTTTGCAGTGTGTCCACTGCTTTACATACATAAAGTGCTTCTATTTTATATTTGATTAACTTAAATTTCTATCAGATTTCTAATTTAGAAAATGTTACTA
This sequence comes from Nannospalax galili, assembly GCF_000622305.1. NCBI lineage: Eukaryota > Metazoa > Chordata > Mammalia > Rodentia > Spalacidae > Nannospalax > Nannospalax galili. The sequence goes on from NW_008354502.1 coordinate 173,051, forward strand.
TTAAATAGAAATAAGAGCTGGAGAGATGGCTCTGCAGTTAAGAGCACTGGCTGCTTGCAGAGGACCTGGGTGCAGTTTCCAGCACCCACATAACAACTAATAATTGTCTGTTAACTCCAGTTCCAGGGCATCCAACACCCTCTTCTGGCCTCCACAGGCATTGCATGATACAGATGCACTTACATACATGCAAGCAAAACACTCATATACATAAAATAAAAATAAATCAAAAATTAAAAAAGATACAAACAGAATATCTTTGCATTTGCAGAGCTAATAAATTTTTATATTGAACTACTATGGAAAAGGCTCAAAATACACTATGAGGCCAGAGTGGCTGACTTCAACACAGGGCCAGTTATCAGAAAGGCTCTTCAAAACAGAAGGAAATAGGAGGGAATACAGAAAAATAAAAATACTCTGGTTTGTTTGGAAAAAAACTGGGAATGAGTTTATTTCACTTATATGTTGTTTGATCAAGCAAACTAATTTTTGGAAAGCAACAAACTACCATTTAACTCATCAATGATGCATGAAACCAGCAAATGACCTGGCAAGTGTGCAAATGTGTGGGCCATTTCGCAATATATGCAAAACATAAATAGCATATATTCCATGCAATGACAGCTCAAGTATTTGACAATCCAAAATCATTTCTAATGATATTGAAAGTTACATGTATTGTTCTCCCAAGTCTTTTCTACTTTTGATAGATTTAGCAGGTGACTACGTTTTTAAAATTATTTTTAACAACTTTTTTTCATTTCAATGAAAAAAAACTAAAAGTTAAGCACGCAGGCTAGGTGGTACAGTGCTTGCCTAATATGTTTGATGTTCTATATTAGATCCTGAGTACTTCACGGGGAGGAGGTCAAGCATGAATATTAAGTATATAACTTTTTCTGAAAGTATTATGTGTCATATTTTAAGAAAATGCCACTAAGTTATATTCATAGCAACTTTGGAGGAAGCATGACAGCAACCAGATATTTTAGATTAATCCTAAAATAGCTGAAAGTCCTATTTAGAACTGCTCATCTTAAGAAAGAAAGAAAGAAAGAAAGAAAGAAAGAAAGAAAGAAAGAAAGAAAGAAAGGAAGGAAGGAAGGAAGGAAGGAAGGAAGGAAGGAAGGAAAAGGAAGGGAGGGAGGGAGGGAGGAAGGAAGGAAGGAAGGAAGGAAGGAAGGAAGGAAGGAAGGAAGGAAGGAAGACAACTGTGCCAACAAGTACTGAACACCAATGTGACTGTCGGCTTCCTGAGCTGAATTGTCAACGTGTTTCTTTTAGGCACAAGATGGAATCAATTTGCACAATATAAAAGGCACTAGTGTCCATGCAGCTAAACACACTGCTTCATCTGAATTCAGTGAAAACAATCTCCACCTCTTCCCCTCCTTCATTTAAAAAAGGAGGTCAGTAGGTGCAACAGGGCTCAATTTTATAAATACTTTCCCAGGATAATTCTCAATGAAAGGATAATAGCCTTATCTCTGACAGTCTTCTGGGACACAGGCCAGTATTAAGTAGATCCGGCACTAAATAGACTTCAAAAAAATAAATCCTTACAATGTGTTAGCAATAATCATAAGGAACTCTACACTGCCTCCTGCTCAAAGAGTTGATGAACAGAGAAACCCAACCAAGAGTACAATAACAACCACACCACACAAACATTTTACAGTAGTTTTTCTATTCCTGTTATTAGTGAATGTGTTTTCAGTAGACACTTTAAAAGCAGTGCCTGTGTTTTCTTCTTTAGAAGTACAAAAAAATACCCAGCACAAGAGGTTTGCACCTGAAGAGTAAGACATAGCAGGTTTTTTTTTTAAATGAAAAAATAGGTTAAAAAAACATACTTGAATAATGAAGAGTCAAAACCTAAAAACAAAAGCTAATCTAAAGCACACCAGAGGCAATCCATGCAACTCAGCCGATGTTATTTAAAAGCTATCAAAATGAATAATCTTAGAAGTGTAACTTCAGTATACAAACATCTATCAAGGTAAACACTTGCTATCCCTCTCAGAATGTTTTATTCCTACAGTTCTTCAAATGCCTTATAATATTCAATTATATTTATTCTTTAGTTCAATTTCAGTTATATCAACCCTAAGAGGTCTGTTTTATTACCATACTCCAAAGGTTACAGATGTGTGTGAAAGACAGAGATACTGAGAGTATACAGAGACACAGAAGCAGGGAGACAGAGCAACACAAAGAAGGGAGATGGAGAGACTTTCAAGTAATCACTGGCATATTTAGAAATACAATTCTCTATTAAGTCATATGCTTTTATATCATTCCTAATAATCATAACCAGACAAATATTTCATAGGGCTCCACATAAGTATGCATACATCTATACATACATATTCTACAGACACCTCAAAAATCCTGTCTTAAGAAAAATTATTTCCAGTACTCACTCTTCCTGTGTATTTTCTACTGTTTAAGACTTCTATCATCCATGAAATCCCCATAATGAAACATGTCTATATCTAATTTTTTCTCACATACAATTGAAGATGGTAAAGATATAAAGCCTTGCCAGTCAGATCTTCTTATGTTATCTTAGACCTTCATGATCTGTTGGGCCAGTTTAAATCTCTCCCAAAGGGCTTATCTCCACCGGACACATGACCCTCAGAATAATCTTTGGAAAATGTAGACTGCTTATTTTATAACCTTATTGTCAGGATAAAGCTCACACTCCTGGATTTGAGGATTGTACTCCAGACTCCAGACTCACCTCAACATAATGAACTACTTCTAGTCAATTATGATTTAACAAGCTTCAAGCTTTTTGGATATGCCTTTGCCTCTGCTTATGCTGTCCTTCAGTCTAGTATCTACTTAAAGTTCTGCTAAATTTGAGCAGAATTTTCAACCACTCAAACTTCTGTCAAGCTTTCTCCAACCCACCCAAAAAAGAGATTTGCCACTTAGCTCCATTACAGAACATAACTTGTTCTTTTTTGATTTTCGCATCTGTTATTTTTAGTTTCAGTATATGAGCTCTTTGAGAACTGTGATCTATTTCCTGTGGACAGGAGAAAGCAAAAACCGTGTTCTTAGTGCAACATGGTACACACCATGTTCACATGCTTTTCACAAGCCAGTACAAAACTTAAGTTTCTGAGTCTTGGTAAGACGGCATTTTGTGCCAGACATTCTTGGTCATGGCTGTTCTATGCAATGCAGGGTTTACTAGCACCCTTAGCTTCTCCCTTCTAGAGTCCAGTCACCCCGACCCCCCAAGCCCTTGCCCAGCTTAAAAACCAGTCTCCAAACACTGCCAAATATTCCCAGGCAGCACTCTAAGGGTATAAACCAACAGTCTAAAATGCCAAATTACTTGACATAAAGATTAAAAAAAAAAAAACAGCATTAATATTTTGAAAGTGATATTTTTGCTTTAAAATCGTACTTAACCATCATAGAAATATTTGTATGCATCAAAATATGAAAAAGTAGACACCTCAAAATGATTTAGAAATTTGTACTGACTAGGGAAAAAACCCCTCTCAAATGTGTATCTGTTTTCATTACTAAAAGCAAATTCTATTGCCTTGTAAAGTCTAATGAATTTAACCTCCAGTTTTCTAATTAGGAAAACACTGTGTGTTTATATTTTGGAAAAATGGAAAGCACCTTTCCAATTTCAATCTCTAGTAACCCATGAAATATATGGATGCACTTACAATTCCCAAGAAACATCTATCTTCAGAAATTAGCCAGCCGATACCACCTTGACAATCAGGAGTGGCACACACTAGGTACACAGTAAATATTTCCTAAGTGAATTTTAATATCTACATGCAAGACTTCTGAGAGCTGTGGAGGACATGAAGTCTGACTCTACTGTATTGCAAACTTCTTCAATGTGGGGATTATAATGTATATTTCTGGTGCATACTTTAATGGATATTAATTACTTGCTGAGTGAAGGAATTAGTTTAAATTTTGCTATCAAATATAAGCAATGTTTTTTCCTTTCAAAACAATCAAATATCTTAGTTGGTCTCTTACTCAAAAGTAATTAAATCGGTTGCTAGAGTAGATCATTTCATTCATATGTAAATACTATCAAGTCCAACGTTCTACTTCAGTATGCCAAAAAAATTCTTACTAAATGCTATGCTTTAAATGATATTGTTACTGTCTAAAAGGAGACATACTGATCATTACTGATATTGACTCTAAACCTAACAACCAGATGATAATCAAAAGGTTTATTATTCACAAGTAGTAAATTTCATCTAATGTGTCACATACTTTGTTAAAGTTTTCAATGCAAAACAACGATCGTTATGAAAGCAACACATAAAGCTGTAGTCAAAATATGTATATGATCCAAATGGCAGGCCATAAAACTCTCAGAATTTAAGAAATATGGAACTTCAAAGAAGCACTTTTAAATAATTCTGCTTTTCATATGCAGAATTAGGACAGAAATAGGATGCAATAAGCAAAAAAGATTTCTGCCACGGTTTGCCACTGTGTTAGGGAAGAGTCTATATTATAAAATAATTTGGTAAGAATAATGGAAACAGTATGAAAAATTCCATGTGAAATGTTAGCACTGCCTGGCATGGCGGTGAACACCTTTAATCCCAGAACTCAGGAGGCAGAGGCAGGTGGATCTCCCTGAGTTCAAGACCAGCCTGGTCTACATAGTAAGTTCCAGATCAGCTGGGGCTACAGGGAGATGCTATCTCAAAAAGACACCCCCCCTCAAAAAAAAACCACACGAAATATTTGCACCCAATGAGAATGTGTGGCCAGTCTATAACTTACAGATTATTATAAGTAGTTGGATGAGATCTTCATCTCTAAACTGCTGGTTAGAATTTAGCTAGCAAGGGAAAGAATAAAACCCTATCCTAAGTACCTAGTAGAGACCAATAAATGGGTATGTTGAAGCAAAACTCAGGGCTTAAATTATTCATTAAGACTCAGGTGCCCATACTCAGCAAAGGGGCCAGATGTGGTGGGCTGGAATTAGTGACAGAAGAGAGGAAGGAGAATTGCCTGAGCAAGCACTGTTACAGTCTTCCTTTAGTACCTGCCATGGTCTGCTTGGGTTCAGTTAAAAATCTCACAGAAAACCAAAGGTAGCTTCAGAAGGACGGAGATTCATTTTTCCTCTACAATGGATGCATTATTTGAGTTTTCATAAAATCATAATAAGAAAGGAAAGCGACCTGTTCCTCAGAAACTAAAGGGAAGGAAAACAGAACGATGGAATTTTTGTCCTGCTGACAGTAATTCAGATGTCGCTTTCACCAGGTTTCAGTTTCCTCTGTAGGGCATAAGGTTATGAAAGAATGAACAAGAGAACATAAGGGAAGAAAGGGTACAAACAATCACTTAGAGAGGATGTATAAGACAGAGATGAATAAGATGAATTACTTTGAGATGAACAAAAAGAACTGACTTCACAGCAATTCTGGTTAGACTGAAGTCAAACAATTTCCCTGCTGGTAGCAACTTATATGGATATAGAATGACAGATAAAGAATGCTGAGAATTAGAAATTATTAAGCGGCAATAGAGACAGATAGGGAAATCCAGTCCACTCTTCTTTGTAAAGCATTATGTGAGTTCCTGTATTCGGGCATGGATACTCAGAGATAAATACAGCCGGATCCTGCCCCCAGGAAATCCAGATACAACTTCGACAAGATGATAAAGCACTGAAAGACGTTTAATACTAAGTCCTTGTGGTATTTGGTAACTTGAATTTTTAAAAGGCTGTTTAAAACTGTTTTCTAGCATCATGTATGTATATTCGTGCCATGTATGAATTATGAATCATGGGAAATTCACAATTATCTATCACCCAATTCACATATTAGAATGTGTATTTTCACATCCATCTAAATGCTCCCATCTGAAGCTGTTTGTAGGAAAGCAGCATCCTCATATAAACAATCCAATTTCCAGATATTTCTTCTAACCTCTCTACCATACTCAGATACAAATATCCCAAAAAACCAACTCCTCTTCCTTGCCTAAAAGAAACAAAGATTTGAAGGAATATTTTATTTGCCTAATAAATATATTTCTACAAACACTGTTACAGGACCAAATTTCTAAAGATAACAAAAGTTTATGTAAATGGGTGGTTTTAAGTGCTAGAAAGTACTTTCAAGTGCTGTCATGGAAACTCAAAATTTTTGAAAAGGATTTACATTATCTTTTCATTCTAGTAAGAAACACTTTTATCCTGCATTTTAAATTGTCTTAGAATTAGCATTTAAAAAGTAACTCATACAAGATCCTTCTCTTTTAAGGACTTTTTTTTTTAATTATGAAAAAAAATGTAACATGAAACTATCTTAACTATTTGTAGTTCAGTGACATTACGTACACTGACAAGAGTTCACAACCAACACCATCATCCATCTCCAGAATGCTCTTCATGAAAAACTGAAACTCTTAACCCATTAAACAATAACTCCCTATTTCAACTCTGTTAGAGCCCCTACCATTTACCATTCTGCTTCCTGTCTTGGTGAACTTAATGTATGAGGAATCCTACAGCGTTTTGTCCTGTGGCAATTATTTCTCTTGGCTTGATGTCCTCATTTCATCCATGTAGTAGCACATGACTGGGCTTACTTTTTTCTTAATTTTGTTACATGTATATAAGACATTTTCTTTTTCTTCTTTTTGAGACACTGGACAGTACATCTGGCTTGCAAGATTCTTTATTGATTCCCCTGTCAATGGGCATTTAGGCTGATCTCATCTCTTGACTACTGTTGATACCACTGCAGTGAATATGGACATGTAAGTGGGGGTTCAGATCCTGTTTTCAATTCTTTTAAATAAGTACTCAGAGAGTGGAGATTGGTGGACTTTAAAGGAACTTTTATACTGTTCTCCATGTGAACCATACTATTTAGCATTTGCATCAACAGTGCCCAAAGGTTCTGATTTCTCTACAGCTTCACCAGCACTTGGATTGTTTGTTTTATTTTTAAATGTTGGATCTTCTATTTCCTGAACATTAACCCCTGACCAGACATAAAGAATTGCAAATATTTTTTCCCATTGCATTAGTTGACTTTCATTTTCTTGATTTTGTCATTGAGTGCATAAAAGTTTGTGATTGATTGATTGATTTTTGAGACAGGGTCTTGCCACACAGCCCATACTAGTCTTGAACTTGAAGCAATCCTCCTGTTTCAGCATCCCACATGCTGAAATTACAGGCACACAGCACCACGTCTAAGAACTTCAGTTTTGACATAATCTAATTCTGTTTTCTTTTGTCTCCTATGACTCAGGTAATAGTTATTAGGTGCCATTCAAGAAATCACTGCAAATCTAATCCCACAAAGCTTTCATCTGTGTTTTTGCATTAGATGAAGTTCTTAGGTTTGAGCTTTTTCATAGACTTAATTATTCTCTCTTAAGAGACTTGAATATTTCTCAATCATCTCTTAAAGAGACTCCTCTGTGAAGTGATAACTGAGGTCTAAACATTTGGGATCAAAGGACCTTTATTTTCTAAAATAAACAGAAAATAAACAGAATATACTATATAAACATAGATACAAATAGATATTAATAAACTGTCTATTCCTTCTGAATAAATTTACATTTCAAATGATTGCAAAGACCAAGTGGCAGGATATGAACATAAGAAATGGAGGAAAAACTCTCTCAGTGATGATAGTAATAGTGAAATTATATCTTACCAGGTACAGTTTTAGATCACCATCCAAAAACCAACTAAAGTTCCTCTGAGAAATTCAGGAATTCCAACTTAGAGTTTGCTATTAAAACTAGATTCCTGTACTAAAAGCTTCCTTGCTATTAAAATTTTAATACAGCTTTTACATTTGCTACTTAAAATTATTGTCTCTACTTTCTACTGTTGTGCTTTTTTATGCTGCTGTATTATTACTATTGCTGTTACTACTATTGCTACTACTACTATTATTATTATTATTATTATTATTATTATATTGTGCCTTTTTGAGACAGGCCCTCACTATGTAGCCCAGATTGGTTTGGAACTAACCATTCTCCTGCCCTTTCTCAAGATCTGGATTACAGCTGTACACCAATGTGCCCAGATTCTTTATTATTTTTTTTATAACGCAACTGACCCCAAAGTCTAAAGGTGTTATTCTGAAACACTTATAGATTGATACTTCTGAAAGACAAAGCTACCATCCTCACTGGGAGGGTCTTCTTAAGATACACCACACCCAGTATCACATTCACTTAGTGGGACACTGGCCTGGAAACAAAACATGCCAGAGGAAAGCATAGGCCATTTCTCCGTAACAGATCAGGACAGAAGGCCACACAGAGGACAAGGACAAGCTCCCGATGACAGCTAAAGTTCAAAGCAGCAACACTTACATCCAGTATGTTTGAGAGGACATGTTGGAAGACAGTCCAAGGCTAGACCACAGCTCTGAGTGCCAGCGTAAGACACACACAGACTTTAACTTTTCACCAGTGATTATTTCTGAGCAGTGGGCTAGTGTGGACTGAAAACTCTGACCACTGATAAGGCTGCTAATGGAGACAGTGGGGGGGGGGGGCTACCACATTCCACTGCAGAAGAGGAACGACAGCAATCAACACCATTTTTTTACCATTTTTCATTTTCACTGTCTTTTTACAAGATACTGTTCTAAATATTTTTCATATACTGATTTATCATAAAAATTCTAATGAGGTATGTTAGGTACAGACATTAACCCTATAGCATCTGGGGAAACTGAGGTATGGAGAAGTCAAATAACTTGTCCAGGGTCTCAAAGTTACCAAATAGAAGCAACAGTTGAACCAAACAATTGGTCTCACTCATAGCTGATACTCTTAACCAGTGAATGACACCATCTGACAGGTATACAAACTAGGGTTAAACAATCTTCCTGCCTCAGCCTCCTCAGTGGCTACGACTATAGACAAGCACCACTGAACCCAACAAATCTTAGAGTTTTAACAAGTTCCTTAAACTGACTCTTTAGTTATTCATTTATTTGTTGAGACAAGGGTAACTCTCACTATGTGACTCTGACTGGCCTTGAACTCACAGATATCTGCCTGCCTCCATCTCCCAAGTGCTAAGATTAAAGGTGTAACCCACCACGCCTCGCTGACTCTAGTATTTTTAAATTAGGGATTCCAAAATTCAATTATTTTTTCCTCTTAAAGGTTATTTTATGACATATTTACTAGTAAGACAAACGTCAACTAGAATGCAAACATGTAATATTTAACAGTGACAAAAGGGAACCATGGTACAGATTTGGACAGCCTTAAGTCTCACCGTTAATCTCTGCAAATTTCTGGACATCACTCAAGGTTTTCAATTCTTGTGTCGGACACGCTGTCACACAAAGTGCTACAGACTTGATCTTCCGATTTATCAAGTCCAGATTGCATGGATCCAAAAAGAACACATACCTAAAGCATGGAGAAAAGAACTGAAATATTATTTTGCAAAACACAGTCTAGTTCGTTGAGTATTTGACTAACCCTAAATATAAAGAACATCATTCTACACGGCTTCACAATAAGCATTTCACAAAGAGAATCAGAGGTGGAATTTTTGAAAAATAACTACTTATAATGTTAACAGTGAGAATCCGTATTGAAGGACTTATTTTCATAATTTATTTTCCTAATATTATATTTTTATGATATGCACATTTTATCACAAACCATCTATTTCAGTTTTTTTGCTCTGTCAAAAAATTTTATTGGGCTATCCCAATACTGTGATATAACATAAATTATAGTTTTTATGGAAGTTATAAACTTTGGTTAATACATAATCATCAAAATGGAAATATGTCTATTAATGACTACATACTGATATGAATAGAATGCTGAGTGAAAACCAGAAAAATATACACCAACATTATAGTCAACTCAGGGTGTCAGAATAAGTTTTTAATTTTACTTTTAAGAATTACCACTTTCTAGGAAACAATGCAGATTACACTTAAATTGGGATAACCACAATTAATACTAGTTATTAAAAAGTTCCATAACAGATATATTAAAATAATACTCAGACCTAAATCATGCCCTCTATATTTTGTATATTTACAAATATAAAAAGGGAAGCTTAACTGGAAATCACAGATTAACAGATACTTTTAATGTGATAAAAACCAAAGAGAAGACAAAGATAGTAGGTATCATCATGTTGGGGAACCCTGCTGCTAAGGTTGCAGTCTGCCATGTCCAGATAGCTCTAAGGAGCTAGGTGCTGTATGGAGAACTCCCTTTCTCAGCAGGGGCTTCCTGCTCTCTGCCTGACCTTATCTGGAAAGGGCCACCAAGCACAGATGCCTGGCCTTATTTGGAACATGACCTTTTGCAATAAAACTGCCCCCAGGTTTTTTCTATATGATAATTAGGCATTGCCCTATAGCCAGATGATAGGATCCCCCTACCACATGTAACTAAAGCATACTATGAACACCTATCAGCTGAAGCTTTGGCTGCTGCCTCCACCCTCTATTTTTCCCTGACCCCCACTGAATAAACGAACTGTCTCACTGAAGCTGTCTCTGTTCTCGTGGATAGGTGGCCAATGACCCATAAGGGAAGGGAGACCCACATTATCACTTGCCGGAAGAGGAAGTGAGGCTCCAAACACCCCCCAATGAGATCAGCCAAGTGCAGTGTTACAGACTAAGGGAGAGGGCACAGGAAAGAATGGTTGCCCACAGAGCTGAAGACTCCAACCTGGCACAATCTTCTGAGTCCCTAACAAGTTTTGAGAAGTCAATAGTTTTTCCCACAGAGCACTCAAATCAGCACTAGAAATACAACTAAATATAAGAATTTGGTGATTATTTCTCAGCCTTTTGGCTATGACAGAGGGAAGAATTAGGATTAGGTGTAAAAACAGAAAAGCAAACAGACTACGCAGGAAATGAGAACTATAAAAGGATGCCAGGAAAAAAAAAAAAAAGGTGGAGAGGATATTAGAGAGGCCTTTCCTGATGGAGTAACACTACACACCTTGTGTTCGAGGGGACCAGGAACCCATCAGGAAGGGAGGCACAAGCTACAGTACAAATGAACAACCATTTCTCTTAAAAGGGATTTTTGTTATCATTGTTAGCCTCTTCGGAGCTCTAAAACCATAATTGTTCCACACAGATAAAAGGAACGTATGGAAATCAGATGCGATCTGAAAGTGGGATTCATGGACAATTTCCATGGCCAATAACAAGGCGGTGGTTAGTACAGGCAGACACAGAGGAACGTTTCTGCAACCTGTGGATAGAAACTAGCACTCCTTTACTAATTCTCTCTCCATCTGTCCTATGCATCTGATTCATCATGTCTGTTCCTAGGGCCCGGTACAATGAACTTCACAAAGCCAGATTCTGGGTAGGGAATACTCAGGTCCTGGAGGAGGGTGAATCAACTACTCCTGCCACCACCACTACAATACCAATAATAAATGAAGCCAACACGTACTGAATATTCATCCTGTGCCAGACACTCTAGTAAACTCTATGCATATTAATTGTATACAGTAGAGTGGTATATCTTTGGAAGGACACAGGGAGGCAGGCAACAAGGCTGGGATGGGGGAGCTGTGTGCACAGTACACAGTGATAAGCGAGGTGCTGAGAAATCATATGACCAGTAGAAAATAGACTTAGAGACAAGGAAAGAAAACCAGAGGCTGCCAGGGCCTCACAGCTGGGCCTAGATCAATGGCAACCGCCTGAGAATAAATACTTCGGTTGTCCTCAGACTTCTGCCTTCTCTAAGGCTAAAAATGCCCTGGCTGTGTTTATTTTACACTCTACAGCACTGCTGTGATTTATACTTGTGACTAGGCAGCAACCTTGTACTGTGCTTTATTCACATCAAGCTGAACTAGCTTGCTGGTTCTTTTTTCTGAGACAGTGTCTCCTTCATCTCAAACTCACAATCCTCCTCCTTCAGCCTCCCTAGTAGCTGAGATTACAGAAACACACCATGCATGGCTTCTGGTCCTCTCTAATAGTTCTCTAACTTAAAGAATATATTTTTCCTTCTGAGCCTCAGTTTCCTTAGCTGTAAAACTATATACTACATGTTCTATGGTCCACTGTAAGGCCAATGGTAATATGTACAGCACATCACATGTAGTGCGTGTACAACAGTTCATATCATTAGCAACAAGAAAGCAATTTGCCTCTTACCAATTCTTCATGACAGCAAGACACCAAATTCAACCCATTCTGGGATGGGCATGAGTCAGGACTATAATACTAACATTTAGTTTTCATTTGGAAGAAAAACTGAGTGTAGTAATGTTTGTGATCATTAGGTCATAGCCTTAGTAGGAACTAAGCCTCCAGAATAGGTCTAGCACAGCAAAAGCAGAGTCAAGAGGGTGAGAGGAATTCCACAATGACTATATAGCACTGTCAAACTAGCATGGTCCATGTTAGTGTATATATAGTTTCAGAAAACTCAGGGAACTAAAATACAATTCTAAATGTATCTTCAAAAATTTCTAGTAATAACATATGTTTACACTTCATACCATCCCCAGTTTAAGAACACATTAGATCCAGTTAACACATACACACACACACACACACACACACACACACACACACACACAATGTGAAAAGTAACTTATAGGCCCTAGGTTCTAATTCTGTTAAAACTTTTTGGATGATGAAAGGCTTTCCCTCCTTTTGACAATGAAATAAACAACCAACTCTACTTAAGAATGAGGTAGATGGGATAATAGTAGTCTCCCTTATTTACTGTTTCATTCTCTACAGTTTCAGTTACCTGTGGTCAGAAATAACTTTTCAGAAATAAACAATATATAAGTTTTAAATATTTTTATTATACTACACAGTTCTGATTCCTCTAATTCATTGTTAGTTACTCTTAAGTTCTTACTGGGCCTAATTTATGCATTAAATTTTATATCACAGGTATGGACTCACAGGAGAAAAAAAAAGTACATACAGGGGTCAATACAATCCATGGCTCTAGATTACCTGCATGATGTCTTGGGATATAGTCCCTGAAGATAAGGGGGACCATTAACTGAAATCTATAGAGCAGTGTTTTTCAGCCAGAAGACACAGGATAAAGGCAACAAAACACTGTGGAAAGGTTTCTCAAAATCTATCATAGGGGCTACAGAGATGTCAATGGTTAAGAGCACTGACTGCTCTTGCAGAGGACCTGGGTTTGGTTTCCAGCACCCACATGGTGGCTAACAACTGTCCATTAACTCCAGTTCCAGGGAATCCAATGCCTTCTTCTGGTCTCCACGGACAGTGCAGGGCACTAGTGCACTTGCATACAGGCAGGCAGTACACTGATACACATAAAATAAAAAGAATAAATAAAATATTCTTTAAAAACCTATTCCAATTTAATTCTCACCAGTCAATGGTAGGGAAAGAGTTGGGGCACATAAATTTTGCAGAAGTGTCCCAGGCAACTTTTTTGATTAAAATATACTCTGATATCCCTGCTACTGTCTGCTGTGTTGTGGGCACCCCCAGCCATGCCCCACTACTTGCCCTTTTGGTGAATCTAGTCAGCCTATCTGGAGGTCTTTGTTTTAGGAGGGTCAGCTGTTCCTCATCTAGCAGTAATCAGTTGTCAATATTCCTTTGGATAAGATTGGGGTCTGCTGTTCATTTTCCCAGTTCTATGCTGGGTTACTATCTGGGAATCCCTTTGGCCACCATGGCCAACAACTCAAAAGAGGGTATCTCCTATCTGGCATTGTTGCTTGTTATGTAGCCTTTAGCTATACATATGTACTCTAATGAAATTATATTGGCCCCTTTAATCTTTGGTGATACTTTCCTTTAGGGTGTTTAAGGCCATACAGTTGGTCTAGATAAACCGATTTATTTTTACTCTTAAGGTCATTTGAGGATCTGTTCCTCAGGGGTCACATGGGCTTGGGAGGAGCCCCTGGCTCCTTTCTTTTACCAGTTCTGCCTATGTGAAGATAAGTCAAAGGTCCTCTTCAACCATGGTTGGCTTCGCTTGGAAGCATGGAGGAAATGATTCCTCTGTGTTGACCCTCCTCTTTATAGACTGGACACTGGTTCAAGTTTAGACCCTTGTCCTGTCTCCCTCTTAAAGCCTGCCCAAAATTCTTGATTTCACATTTTGGCCTCTGAGCCCCATCTTTCCCAGGAAGAAAAGCAGTGTCATACATAATCCATAAATCTTAAGTTAGAAGCCAGTTTTGTACAGCTACCCTCAGTGGATCATTTACTAGATCTATTAGTGGTTAAAAAACAGCTTTGCTGCTGGGCATGGTGGCACACGCCTGTAGTCCCAGGACTTGTGAGGCAGAGGGAGGCGGATCTTTGTGAGTTCAAGGCCAGCCTGGTCTACATAGTTCCAGGACACCTGGGGCCACAGGGAGACCCTGCTTCAAAAAGAGAAAAAACAAAAACAAAACAAAACAAAAAACAAGCTTTGCTTAAGTTTCACATCCTTTAGAGGACCTGGAATGAATAAAATACCAAAAGCGAGAATGAAGGAAGAATGAGAAACAATGAGAAAAACACCCTAGAAACTGAATAGCCTGGACGCCTGCAGGCACTGCACATGCCAAATGTACAAGACATGCCTGTGAGGTACAGGCACTGCACATGCAGCATACGCAAGGCGTGCTTCTGCAGTACTGAGAAGACATCAGCAAGGAAATTGTAAAACAGCCTAAGTGGGCTCTGAACTTAAAAGTGAGAGAACAATGGGGAAAGAACCTCACATACAATTCAGAGCATACTCAAAGCAAGCATTGCAGGAGCCAGCAAGGGAGGCATTATAAATACATGCTCCAGTCCAGGTGCCTTCTGGGGTAATTTGAGGGAGATAAGAAATAAATTCACTCTAAATTGCAAGTATGGAAATACAATATTATGTCACAAAGGGAAGGGAAGAATATCTAAGTAAAACGGTCCATCTACACAATGACTAGGAGGACAGATGCATCAAAGATGGGTGTCTTTGGGCAGGAGCAAAGGAGAGGCACTAAGTCACAGAAGGTCCGGCAAAGGAAAAGAGGCACAGCAAAGAGGTGGCTTGACAAAGCTGTGTTTAGAGCAGAAATGAAACCCAATTATGATGCCAGAGAAGGTTTAAAGGAAGCTTAAACCTCCATCTTGCTTCTACTGTCTTACCACAGGAGGAGAATTCACTTCGTGTCACAAAGTGTTTTGCCTGAGTCCTTACATTTTAATCCATCAGCTATGGGAACTGACCTGGAAGGTGGATAACCACTAGAGATCACTCACATCAGCTCAAACTCTGGGAAGACTGACTCAATTGTTAATTCTTTGCAGTTCCAAATGGACAGTGAGAGGACATGGAGAGTCAGGGACAGACAGACAGACTGGCTAGACCAGGTCCACCCTCTGAAGGCACAGAGCAGACAGAACCCCACCTGGTCACAATATAGTATCTTACACCCTGTGGAACATTCACATGATAAGATTAAACAGGATTAATATATGGAAAAACATTCACTCAACAAACATTTCTAAAATATTTACTCCTGGGGAAGTCCTTTTCAATATAAAAATTCACAAAACACAATTTTTTAATGTAAATAACCTAGACTACAGAAAGAGAGACAAGTAGCAATCATTTCAAAACTGTGTGGTGCATGGCAAGGCCGCAATGGCCGTAGAAACTGTGCAACTCTGCACACAGGAAAGGGAGTTGGAAGAAGCTTTAAGGAGAAGGGGGAGGCAGAATCTAAGCTACATTTCAAAATCGAGTAGGAATTTTCCAGACAGATGGGGAAGGGAGCACTCTAGGCAGAGGAAACTGCATGCCTAAAAGCACAGGAGCATGAAAGAGCATATTTAAGGAACTGCAAATAATCGGATAGGGCTGACTACAGGATGGGACATCAAAGAGGTACGCCAAGGAGAAGCAGGGATAAGAGGGGGCTGTCCTTAGAGGCTCAGGATCCTACACTCTGCTCCACTGGATAATGAGTAGTCACGTGGCCACCTCACAGTGAGGCCCTGGTATACCCTGCCGCTTGGGTTGAAGGCCAGAGGGAATGGCTGGGGCACAGCAGTGCTGTTCCAGAGATGAGCCCTCGCCATTAAATTGCCTCCTGCTGCCATGGCAACTCTCTGCGGCAAGGCTTTTTGGAGCAAGAGGTGGCAAGCAGATACTGGGTCTGTTGGCCGCCTCCTGCCGAATTTGGCTTCGCTCCTCTCTAATCAAGCATTGCGACACTAAAGCTGGGAAGCTGGCAGAAAAGCCCCAGATGCTTCCTGCCTTAGTGATGCCTGATACACGTCTTCCCTAGAGGGGAATAAAAATGGAGTCTGATCATTTTTCCAATTATTACCCCATATCAGTTTACAATTTATAGCCCCTTTCTATAGAGTGTGTTGCTGTCAGTGAGTCACCAAAAGGAAAAATACAACATTGGAGCCAAGAGCTCTGCTAATGCTAAATATAGACTGGGGAGAGCTTGAGGATCCATACTCCACCCATAGAAGAGACCTCTTATTTCCTGTATGGAGTGGAGAAGGCAAGTCCAGGCATCTCATCAGGGTAGGAACCAAGTCTCCCAAGAAAGGCAGTCATATACAGCCCATATGGGGCCAACACACCAAAACTGGTACAAATCCAGACTAAACTAACCCAACTAACAACAACACACAGTTCACTGAAATTTTGTTGGCCCTCAATGTTCTAGAACAAACCTAAGGAGAAAGACATTGAAAATATACAGATTTGTCTTCAAAATTTTAACAGCAGACAGTGACTAAGGAGGTAGGAAAATGTTTGCAACAGCCCTTGCCCCCAGCATGCATGAACAGCGCTATAAAATTCAAGTTTCTGTCCCTCAAAACTTCACACCCAAGAACGGGGATGTAGGTCAGTGGTAGAGTGCTAGCCCAGCATGTTCAATTCCCAATAGTGCCTCAAACAAAAACAACAATAAAATACATACTGAAAGTCGTTACTGTGGCAGTGTTAGGAAGAGGGAGCTTTCAGAGGTCACTAGGTGACCATGGTACTACCTTCGTGAATGGACTAATGCTACTATCAGTAATGCCATTATCAGGAGACTCAGCACCCAGGGGCTGAAGTAGGAAAGTGCTAATCTGGGAAAAGAGGCTGGCAGAGGAGGGGTCAAATGGATCTCATGAGTAGAGTCAAAGTAGGTATCTGTGAAGAAATACCTAAAGCCAGGAACTAAGAATGAGTAAGAGGTAGCCAAAGTGTGGGGGAAAGGGGTGGAAACAGAGCTGGCAAAGGCATAAGCGTGGGAGGAATGGAAAAGGTCAGCATGGTCAATGTGGGCTGGGATGAAAGACAGATGGCTAAGCAAATAGCTGCAGCTAGACTGCAGGCCTTAAAGCTAGATATCAAAAAGACGAGCAAGTTTGGAGATCATCCTAAAGCTGCTGGAAGCTGTTGGGAGCTCATCTGCTGCAATGAACAACAGATGAACAAGACAGATAGACAGGAGACCAGGCAGGAGGCTACCTGATTTCTATCACTAGAGGATGGCCTGGATTAAGGTGAGAATGGAAATGAAAATGAGATTTCGAAAGCACTGGGCTCAGTAAGGAAATGTGACGACTGATTCTAAATGTAAGAAAAGAGTTAAGGATGTTGCCTAGCATTCTGATTTGTCATCTTGTTCCACTCAAAACAACAGGAGAGTGCTAGGGACTGTGGCCAATCTTATAGTCCTAGCACTCAGGAGGGTGGGGACAGGAGGATGCAAGATTGAGAAAAGTTTGAATAACACAGCAGCACTGTTTCAAAAACCACAAACAGGGAACTCAGAAAGAAGAGGAGAGTGTAGAGGGATAAAGATGATACACCAACTTAAGAATGTTTGTGTTTAATGCACTTGACATATTAACATTGAGAAACAAAGGCAGGCAAATGGAAAAGCAAAAGAGAAAGATCAATTATCCCATGAAGCTACAATGTCTGTCTCCTTATACATGTACCCAAGACAGAGAAATAATTGCCAAATAAATCCAAGTGCCACTGACAATAAGTTGTGTTTCCTATGTTGAACTGAGATAAGAAAATGAATAAAACACTTTATAATAACATTTCATCAGAGTGACATGAAGTCTTCCATTTGACTAAGTGAACTGAAGGAACATTACCAGAACCAAGTTCACTGTCAATACCATGTATCAAAAGGAATTATTCTCTAAATGAACTTTGTGAGCAGCCATGAGCCAACTGCAAAAGATTTTGTTTTCTCTTAACTTCATCGAGACACAATTAACATGCCATAAGTTCACCAATGCATACTGTGAGATCCACTGTGTCCTGTTTCCCCGTGAGACAGGGTCTCACTAAGTTGCCTAGGCTGGTCTCAAATTCCTGGGCTCAAAGGATCCTCTTACTTTCAGCCTCCCCAGTGCTGGGACAACAGGCAGGCCCAGGGACTACCACAGCTGCCAGTGTGCCCAACCAACTCATTGTTTTGAAGCATATATTACCAAACTGCTTATCTATCACCAAAATTGGGGTATTGTCATCCCTACAAAGAGAGTCCCCACATCTGTTAGCTGTCACTTCTCATTCTCTAGCCCTGCCTAGCATGAGTTCATGTTTCATCATGCTGCAGCATATCAGTACTTCACTCCTTTTTTCCGGCTGAATAATATTCCATTGTATGGATATACCACATTTGTTTATCCATTCATCAGTTCTTGCACGTGTTCCCTTTTCCTTTGGGAGTTATTATTAATCACACTGCTACTAACATTCATGCGTCTATCTCCGTGTTTACATTCATTTTTATTTCTTGTAAGTAGGTACATCTAGGAGTGGGATTACTAGGTCATACAGCAATGGTATCTAACCATTTGAGGAATAGTCAGGTTACCAAATCATTTGTTCTACTCTAAATTCCAACAGCCATGTGTGAGGGGCTAAAATCTAATTCTGCAGTATTTTCATACCTACAAAATAAAATCTTCACATCATATGAAACTGCCTTTTTCTAATATCATAGTGCTAGTGGGTATGAAGGGGGTAACTCTGTGGTTTTGATTTGCATTTCCTTGATGGCCAATGATGTCAAACGCCTTTTCAACTCCTGTTTTGTGCGTCATCATTCATCTCCTTTGGAAAAATGGCCACTCAAAGCTTTTGCCCAACACAGATTTTTTTTTTACATCTGTACAACATAGAATGAAGCAGACACAGGCACTACATACTGTCACAACACTATGAAAAAAATATATTACAAAAAAATTAAAAATAAGGATGAAAATTGATGAAATATCACTCAGGAGAAAATACAGGAGCAAAGGATTAGAGGTTGAAGAATAGCTACAAAACTCCACGTACAATGGAAAGCCAAGCCTGTGTCCAGAACGGGGGATTCCCAGCTTCATGGAAGTGATTTTATAGGTGGAATAACTACAGGTGATGACAGAGACCAAGCTGTGTCTCTGTGGCTATTTAAGAGTGAATCCAGAAAGCCTCCACTGAGAAAAAAAATTAAATACTTCCCAGGGTTAGAGTGAGAATCAATGAGGCAGAATATGGTAAAGTGCTTTGTAAGCAACACACATAACATTGGCTAAAATAGCTGTGTTTTCCCCTCTGTGTTAAAAACAGAAGTTCTGGCAAGGAACTTTGAAACTTGGTGGTTTTCTCTTTGTTTATTGAGACAGGGTCTCTTTGTAGCCCCAGCTGGCCTAGAACTTGATACAGAGACCAAGCTGGTCTCAACCTCACAGAGATTCACCTGCCTCTGCCTCCCGAGTGCTGGGATTAAAGGTGAACACCACCACGTCCAGCTTGAAACTTGTCTTGAAAGATGATGATGATAATGAAGATATCTGTCCAGTGCCAGATACTGTGCTAAGGAGCATATATCACTATTGTATGTGCTCTTCCAAAACACCCAGGGCCTGGGTCTCACTTATATGTCGAAATTATTAATGAAGGTCTTCAGGCCAAATATTACTGTTATTTTCTACAGTGCAAACTCTTCTTTGACTGGCTCTCCTTTGGATCCACCTTTATGATATCCTCATCTGAATGACGGAAAAATTGAAAATGCTGTTTCCATTGTATTGCTTTTATCTTTTTATTAGAGAATCAAAATTTTCACAATCAAACATGTCAAACTTTATATGACTTAATTTCTTTATTGCTTCAACAATGTATAAATTATCCCCTCTTAACAAAGTATAATAGACACTTCAAAATATTTAATTCATCTGGAATTTAGTTTGTAGGGAATGAGATTAAAGTGGGTCTAAATGTAGCTTTCTTCATAGTATCATTCAATGTAATATATTTTGTTAAACACTGGTTGGTTTCACAGGTTCTATTTTTCTTGATTTCTCATGTTATCTCTTCTATTTTGTTCCCATCGCTGTTACTAGTCTACAATTAGACAGGTTTTCTAAGGTACCTGAGACATGATTTGGTCTAGAAAGGCAACCCACCACCCTCTGCTTGGTTTCCCTGAAAGGAACACGACAATGGTGGCTACAGGTATGTAATCTTCACTCAGTGAGAATAACTCACTCACATGTCTTATGTGGTTAGCACACCAACTGCCAACAGTTTGTTGCTGTTGGTGTTTTATTTTTTTCTGCAGGCTGGGATGAACCTAGAGCCTTGAATGTGCCAGGCACGTGCTCCACCACTTAGCCACTCACAACCCCACCAAGTGCCAACATTAATGATCAGAAGATTGGCAGGTCTTATGTGCTGCCCTCACTCTTCTGCCTACCAACAGGTATCTATCTGACCTTGCTCAAAGTATTAGCATCGTAGGGACTGGGAAAGGTGGCTCGGTGGTTA
The DNA here is from genome assembly GCF_000622305.1 of Nannospalax galili. Classification (NCBI taxonomy): domain Eukaryota; kingdom Metazoa; phylum Chordata; class Mammalia; order Rodentia; family Spalacidae; genus Nannospalax; species Nannospalax galili. The sequence continues at coordinate 193,871 of NW_008354502.1, forward strand.
AAGCGCTTGTGGAGTAAGCAAGCAAGAGGACCAGAGTTTGGAGTTCAGATCCCCAGGAGCCATGTAAAATAGAGGGTGGACATTTGTAACTGCAGGCCCAGAAAGCAGAGACAGGGATCTCCTGTGTGAACTGGCCAATGATGCAGCCATATAGGTGAGCTCTGGGTTCAACTGAGCGCCTGTTTCAAAGAATAAGGTAGAAGAGCAAATGAGATTCTTAACCTCAGACCTACATAGTATACACATACATGTGCACACACACACACATGTATGAGGACACCCACATATACATGGCACCACACACACACCACACATGTACAAGAAAAGAAGAAAAAAACAAAAACTAGCATCAACGGCTCTTCTACTTGCATTCCTTTTCTCAGCAAGAACCATGGAATCCCTGTCCACAGCTCAGTGTCCAGTATCTCCTGGGGCCGTACAGCCACTCTTGTTTATATGATTTATAGTCTGCCTGGTGGCTTTGGGGCTTTCAACTTCTAATGAAACCCCCAAGTTTCTCTTTCTGCTTTCAAAGTCCAAAAGCTCACAGCTCATTTGGTGTTCAACTTCAGTAACTCCACTTAGCCTAGATGTCTGGTCTGATCTTTTACACACATCCACTGTGCTGTTCCTCATTTCTCCCTCTGAAGTACACAGGTATTGGTCACATCCCACTGTCTTACAATATATTCAACTCATTTTAATCTTCTGAAATTATTCTGTGAGCAAGAATAATTTTAAAAATTATTCCTGGTTCTTAAAATTTTTCATAGGGGTTAGACAATGAGAGATAAATAATGCCTACCTAGTTTTAAAAACCAGAGGGAACCATATTAGTCCAATAACCTATTGAGTTATACATAGCAGATAAAGAAATATATGTCTAGATAAGGTTTATCTGAGAATAATTGGTCTTTGCCCAAGATTTATCTTCATGACACACAGTAATTTAAAGTACCAGACTGGTGGAACTAACCTTCTTGGATGTTTAACAGACATACTTCGAAGCCTATACTAATTTGGTTAGAGGGACATAAATGACAGTTTTTGCTCCTTGCCCTCCTAGGTTGACTAGTTCCAGGGGACTATGAGCATCTCCCAAAATGTCCTGTAATTGTAGTGGGTCACCTGTCCTCTTGATCAAGGAGGCCAAAGAGACCCCACCAGATGGACTTGAACCAGGGTCCAGTCTACAAAGAGGAGGGTCAACACAGAGGGATCACTTCGTCCGTGCTTCCAAGCAAAGCTAGCCATGGTCCAGCAGGACCTTTGACTTATCTTCACATAGGCAGAACTGGTAAAAGAAAGGAGCCAGGGGCTCCTCCCAAGCCCATGTGACCCCTGAGGAACAGATCCTCAAAGGACCTTAAGAGTAAAAATAAATGTTTATCTGGATCAACTGTATGCCCTTAAACACCCAAAAGGAAAGTATAACCAAAGATTAAA
>NW_008354502.1:196186-198094 GCF_000622305.1 Nannospalax galili
AAACTCATTCAATTTTATATCTTATAGGGTTTATACTGAGTTCAATATTGTACAACTATATTAATTCAACTGTGAACCTAAAACTTCACAGCCACTTTTGAAAGAGATGTATCCTTGGTCTGGAGTGTGTTACTGAATATGTTAAAGCTGTAATGAAATGCTTCTTCCAATCATCTGGTTATTATTTTTTTTTAAATGAAAAGAAAATAATTCTTCAAAGCATAAAAATTTGTTCCTTAATAATTAGTAGATGTGAAAAACATTACCATTGAAATCTATCTGATGACTTTATATCCATGCTAAAAGCATGAGCAAACATCTGAGTGTCAATTGCATTAAAAATGAATTTTTCTGTATGAAACTGTGTATTTTAATAATGAAATGGAGATCCTTTTCAAAGTTTAAAACCTCATTTAATTTTATGTCTTATAGGTTTTATACTGAGTACAATATTGTATAACCGTAATAATTCAACTGTAAACCTAAAAATGTACAGCCAATTTTGTAAGAGGTGCAGCCTAGCTCAGAAAACTGTTCTGGAAATTGTTATTGAACATGTCAATACTGTTGTAATGCAATGCTTCTTCTAATTATGTGGTAATTAAATAAATTTTTAAAAATTTTATCTACTTTTTAATTTTCTGATTTATACCATCAATAAGGTCTAATTCAACATCCTGTTGGGATCTTAACCAGTATTGTATTAAGTTTATAAACTAACTTTGTTAGCACTGTCATGTTAACTGCATTAAGGCTACCCACCAGGAGACGATTCTCTTTCTATTACTGTTTTGTTTTCCTTCTGTTCAGATATTATAATTCTCTGCGTTTAGCACTGTATAAAGGTATAAATGTGCTTGTACAGATAGATTTTACTTAAAAAAAAACTATTATCTTTTTTGTATAGTAATAAAATGACTGAATTTGCTTAGGGATGTTTTATAATCTACAATTAAAGCATCTTATATAAGATAGGTTTTGTTGCATCTCCTAAAGTCTATGCTACAATTCCTGGACAATGGCAAATGGTGTTATTTTTCTCTCTAATAGCATACACACATTCCATTTATCTTTTATATGATTTGCTACAACTAGTTATTTTTAAAAAATGGTATAAAAGGTGATGTCCCTGTTTCTTTGAGGAAAATTATTTCTTTCACTACATAACCTTGGTAGCAGCCCCTATAGAAACTCATTTTAGGCTTAAATCTTAAAATGACATTTCAACAGAATGTGTCAAGGTATTTCAATGGAGAAGGTTAGCTTTCTGATAAATACTGCTGGGATACCTGTATGGGACAGAGGGCTCAGTCTTGACTGTTTCTTCACACTATCTAAATTTTTAAAAAACAGCCATAGACATAAGAACTAAATTAAAAGCTTTTAAAGAAAGCATGGAAAAATAATCTTTGTGACTGTAGGGTGAGGTAATAAATTCTTAGAACACAAAGGCATAAACTATTAAAAAATTGGACAAATTTGACATCATCAAAATTGAATTTTTTTTTTCCATATCAAAAGATACCATAAGAGCTGTGGTGGAACACGCCTTTATTCCAGCACTTAGGAAGCAGAGACCAGTCCAGTCTCCACAGTGAGTTCCAGGCCAGCTGGGGCTACAAGGAGACCCTGTCTCAAAAAAAAAAAAAAAAAAAAAAAAAAAAAACCCAAACAAAGACAAATAAACAAGAAGATACTATTAGGAGACCTGGGGCGATGGCGCAGTAGGTACAGTGCTTGCCATGAAGGCACAGGGTGCTGAGATTCAATCCCAAGAGCCCATGTAAAAAGCCTGGTGGTAATACAAGCTTGTGATTCCAGCACTGGGAGGGAGGGGATACCAGGTACCCTGGGGCTCAGGTGGGGGCAGCCAGACTCCAGGTCTGAGTAAGAGATACTATCTCAAAA
>NW_008354502.1:198219-219342 GCF_000622305.1 Nannospalax galili
TCTCCAGAACACAGACAAAGAGATTCCACTAAGAAAACAAAAGGAAGGGCTGGAGAGATGGCCCATAGTTACGAGCATTTGCTGCTCCCAACTCCCAGTACCTACAATGAGTAGCTCATAACCTCCTGCAACTCCAGCTCCATGGGATCTGATGCTTTCTTCTGGTCTCTGTGGTCACACGCACACAGGTACGAATACATAGATGCATACATGGAGATACATACACACATACATATAAATAAAAAATAAAGAAAACAAAAGGGCAAACCACAGACTAGAGAAAATATCTGCAAAACATGTAACTGACAAAGGGCTTGTACTGAGTCTATAAAGGACTTGCATGTAGATTACATATAATGGGTTCTTTTTCTGTAAAATTTTTGTTGAATTTTTGTGTATTTCACAAAGAATATCTTAATCAATCTTAATCATCTTTACATCCCTTTCCCACTGGCAACCTCCCATAGATCCCCCCCCCCAACTGGAATTCATACATTGTCATTTCTGTTAAGGCCTATCATGTCAACTTCGTGTCCCCAGACATCTCTTGGTGCAAGTTCATCCACTGAGTAACGTCTGGGGACACTAACTTGAAATAGTACAACCACTCTGGAAAAGTTTGAGAATGATCCAAATCCTAGTATCAAGAATATTGAATATATGTCCACACAAAACCATATCCACAAGGTTTCAAACCAGTATTATTCATGATAGTAAAAAACATTTTTAATAAAAAAAGATGCTCAGGGATGGCCCAGTGGTTAAGAGCACGGGCTGCTCTTCCAGAGGACCTAGGTTTGGGTCCCAGCACCCACATGGCAGCTAATAACTGTCCACAACTCCAGTTCCAAAGGATCTGATGCCATCTTCTGGCCTCCAAGGGCACTGCACACATGGGTGCACTTAACATTCAGACAACACTCATACATAAAAAATATTTTTCTGTTTGTTGAAATAAAATTTAAAAATAAAGAAAAACTTCTGAACAGATACAATGTGCTACAGCCATACAATACAGGACCACCGAGCAATCTAAAAAGAAATGAACTACTGAGATATTTATATAATATGAAGGAACTTAATAAAATTTTCATGCTATGTAAAAAGAAGCCAGAAACTATCCAGATATGGTGGTACATGCCTGTTTCAAAAAACTAAAAAGGCACAGAGAAAACATTGCAGATTATATCATTTCATGTATGTAACATCCTAAAAAAACCCAAAATTATACTGACAAAAAGCAGACCAGTGGTTGCCAGGGTTATCCAGGATGGGGAAAGAACCAACTATAAAGGGTCATTATCTAGCAATGAAAGAGGTATGAATTGTTGCGGACTGTGCATAATTGTACACATTCATGAAAATTCAAAATAGGTATATTTTATGATTCATAAATTATAATTTCATAAAGCTATAAAAAATTTAAAATTTCATTCTTGAAAATGGCACTTTGCAAAATCCAACTTAATCTAGACCATCAATATGATGAACTGATGAAAAGTTAAGAACTTAACTTTATTCAGCATGAGATCTGAACTTCATTCTTGAATTCTAGGAAGTGCTCTCTGCACCCGGAGTGTCTTTATTTACCTGGGTCTTGGGTCATGGTCATAAATTTCCAATGTGATTTAGGACAAGGCTGGGTCCCACCAGACAGTATTCAGGGTAAGGAACCTGAATACTAATTAAGAAAGGCTAACACCATCATGTAGACTAGGAATTTTGATCATTGTGGTCTCCACCTGACCTGTGAGGCAGGGAACTAAAAACTAAGTCAGCCATACAGTCAAGTCCCAGCAAAACAGTGATCACTGGGATTCAGGAGAGCTTCCTAGACATTCATATTGTGTATTTTGTACATCATTGTTAGGCAAATGATGTGCTCCAACTCGACACTGCTCCTCTCTTTACATGGATGAGAACAACATACTCCTCTTGTTAGCTGATCTTAATCTGTATCCTTTCCATGGAATAAACTATAAGTGTAAGAGCTTTCAATGACTTCTGTTGAGTTTAGGCAAATAATACAGCCTAAGAGCATAAAACTATGAAGTAGGCAAAACTGTAAAACTTAGAGTTACATTTCAAAAAAACACTGAACTTTTAGAAATTCTGTATTTATATATCCATCCCTGCCTTTTATTAATCAGTAACCACAAAGGAGGGAAGGGAAACTGAAAAGAAAAACTAGACTGTCTTAGCCTAATATAAATTGGCTCACTTCACACATGGAGAAATTGTAAATGCATTCTTGTCAATTTCCCATATTGGGCAGGTAGAGAGGAACCAATCAACCAACCAACCAAATTATGATCTAATAAATTTAACAAAGAGGTAGAGAGAATAAACTTTTTTTTTTAAAGGTTTGTACTTTAAATCTGTGAGTGTGGCTGCTGGTGGAAAGTACTTCCAAAGGGCAGATGGATAACTACCCAGCCTGGACATAGATGTTCCAGTCAGACCTCATACCCTTAGTCACCCGAAACCCATGTTTGCTGTCTGTCGGCATGATCAATAGGGTTTCCTGCTTTTCCTATTTGGGTCATTATGTCCAAGGTCATCCCTCTGGAAGAGTCTAAAGTAGGCTCTCCTCGGAATAGAAACTTGGTTAGTTTTCTCACTCATACCTAGAGTTTATGACTTAATTTTGATGTTGGCTAAATTAAGTGGTGGCTACATTGCCTTGGTGGGAAGTTCTGCTTCTTTGATCAGTACAGGGCTCCTGCCTCTGAGACGCTGTTGCCTAGAGGGATCACTCCTAGCAAAGGGCTCTGAGTTAGGAGCTGAAGAGAACACATACCTGTCCAGCTGCTTTTCCTATTCTGAGGTTGTCTATATGATAAGGAGCAACGTTCCAGAATATCTGGCTTCTAGAACCAACTCCTTTCTAAAGAACATTTTAACATCTGTTAATGCTTTGGTAATAACCTTTTTATAAAAAGGACTTTTGTAGCATGACTTTATGACTAAACTTATTGTGTATCAAACTGTTTAGTAATATTGAGTTTCTGAATGTTATTTTGTGAAACTTGTTTTAAAATAGTAACAAAAATCATGTAGCATCAGAATAAGAGTGACCATATGCAAAGGTATGCCTTCTGACTTCTTGAGTGCCCTCAACTCACACCCAGATACACTCACATCCATAAATAGGAAACAAAACAATGTCTATAAAACTCATATTTGAAGTTGTTAAAGATTAACTCAAATATATTACAGAGGTCACTACCTATGAGCTCATGTATAACAGCAAAAGCTTTTGAAAATCTTGCCAGGTTAACTTGGAACCAACCCATGCAGTGACACTTTGGACTGAGCAAGTGCACCAGCTGCCTTAGATATGGCAAGGGTGTATAGCTAGCCATGCACTGCGGCAAAGCCAACCACTCTGCCTAGCCCAGGTGTAGTCATGTGATCTAATTCTGTTATATAGCTTTTCACTACCCTATTCAGAATCTTTAAAACATTCGACTTCCAACTCCTATATTTTCTAAAGTATGAAGCTGGATTTCCTTTTCAGTGGTATTAATTATAGCAAATATTATGGTACAGGTAGAATCCCATGAGCAATTACAGACATTACTTGCAAAAAGACTTTAAAAAAAATTCAACCTCAGAAGTAATGGGATCACAAAATGCAAAGAAAATATTTTCTAAAGATGCCTCCATAAACTTGCCTTCTGATTTTATAATTTCTAATATTTTCTATGGGAGAAAACAAGTTTGCAAAAATTGCACAAATGATCCAGCAAGTTTCAATTTGATCATAAATGTTACTATTTCTGAATGCTTATAATGCTTGTGGGAGAGTAAGTCTACAAATGCAGGTTCATTTGAAGTCTCTAGCCAGGTCGCTCTTTCATGTCGTACTCAACTAGAGGAGGCAGGAAGTTAATGTTGGCATCAGAAAGTATTTGATCAGAGATGAGGGTCAGCGATTTCCATCAAAGCAAAGTCAAAATGCCCAGAGGCTGAGGACATATCCATCTATTTAAACTGTTCCTAAATACAGAAACAAGCAGGTAAGCTGCTGGGTTGCTCTGAAGAACACTCAAATTCTCAAATTCAAGCATTAGCACATGAATGAATGTTCTATGTCTCATCTTCTAAGTGCCTTCAATTCACAAGACAGAAGTTCCTTCCTGTGTGTGTCAGTGTTCATTCAGCATTAGCCTGGCCTGTAAGAACCCCAACTTCATAAATGTAAGCCTTATCCCAAACCCCAACTCACCCAACTGGGGCTCTAAATCTACCTAAAATTACTCTGTTCCTATGCTTCTGCCATTGGCTGAAGCTCCTTAACTTAGAACCCAGGGGCTTCCCTGGAGGAAGAATGTCAGAGGTGACTAACAAGAATTTTATCCATGTCCTTGGAGGAAAGGAATCATGAGCCACAAATACAGGCTACAGAACATGCAAGTTGACACCAGGTGCTGAGGCTGACTCCAAGCCACATGGAACCGAATTCCAGGCACCTGAGTAAGGTGGGAAGACTACTCATTCCCCAGATCTGTGAGAGCACTACAGTCCTGCCAATGCTTTGCTTTCAGTCTTATAAACCTGGAATAGAGAACCAGGTAAGGCATGGGCTTCTGATTTATAGAACCCCATTGTTTTCAATTACTAGTTTTACAGCAATTTGTTGCAACAGCAATTTTTTAAAAGCCCTAATATAATGGTGATTATAGTTCTACCATCAAACTGCCTTATTTTTCCCTCTCTACTTGGTGTTGTTAGGAACCTAGGGCAACAGAGGCATGCAGTCAATGAACAGCACACCCCACAGTGCAGTATCATTGCTGACCTCTGAATCTGTCTTCCTCATGAGAATGCATGCTCTTCAAGGACATGGACAGTGAATGCCTTTATTTTTCTTTTCTATTTAATGCACATAATATGTATTACTTGTAAAAAAATGAGAAAATAAAATCTATCCTTAGTTCAACAATGTTAATATTTTTCATATCATTCTACATTTTATCTGTACATTTGTACACATCTCAATAAAACCATCCTATCCACATTGCTCTGTAACTCATATTTCCCTTGGTAATGTGCACAGGTATTCCACACCAGTAGACGTGCTTCCACAGCACCTTCTTCCTGGTTCACAGTGCCTCAGCCTTGTCCTCCCTCTAGACGCTTTATGCTCTAAAACATCTTTATAACACTTTCTACAGATGTTATTGTGATTGTGTGCTGCATTCATGCAGTTCTACTCTTTCACTGGATTGTATTTTCTATGAGATAAAAACTACACCTATCTAGCTCAAGGATATATATAATTCCAAGTGTCTAAAGTTTAGACACTTTGATTTCAATTCTAAACAAAAGCAAATCTCCAAGAAAAAGAGTTCACAAATGAATAAATAAATTTAACCAAATACCCCTTTTCAACCATTTAGGTAGTTTCCTGTTTTATTATTACTAAAATTAGTCTATAACACACTATCAATTTTCAATGAATATACGTTAAGGGCTAAATAAAAGAATAACCAGAATTTTTAGGACAGTTGAATGATAGCCCTTGAACACATGGCAATTTAAATCAAATCAGAGGAAGAAAAATCCTAGCTACTTGGCTATACAAGGAACCATAAAACAAGTATTTCAGTAAATTTTATCTGTATTTGTTTAGTTCTTTTTCTTTTTTCAAACAGGAACAGCTATTTGCAGTCAACAAGATTTAATAATCATTTTTAGAGTTTCCCAAAGAGTTACATAAGAAGCACCAGACATGATGGCACACACTTTATCCAGCACTCAAGAGGCCAAGGTAGAACTATTTGAGATCAGCTTGTCTGTAGAGCAAGACCTTCTCTCAAATAAACAAAACAAACAAACCCAGGCTTTTATACACTAAAGAAAAATGTTCTTTAGAGAACAGATGGCTATGTGATATGGCATAGACTGGAAAACTTGGCAATCATTTAAAGAATGAATATACTCTCTATTAGTACATGGTCACTACTAACTCTCTATATAATCCTTTACATAACTCAGTAAACTAGTAAGGATTCTGGGATAGACTGGAAGAGACATACTAAACCTACAGAACTCTGACCTTTAAGAGTGATCAGCTGCCATTAAAGTCTTATTCTATATCCATAGAAATATTAAAATGGACTGTTTCTCTAAAACAAGTTCACTGCTCATGAATTATCTTACTTAAAAACTATCAGTTTGAACATTTCAATATTTCTGTAAATACTGAAAATGTATAAATGGCAAAGCAAAACTCTAACCATGAAGTAAGAAGAATGTAGTTCATTATTTAAACAACGGAGATAGAAATACATGGTTGTCTTCAAATTATTCAAAGCCCTTAGCAACTGTATATGTGCTCCAGTTCCTTTCCAAGTCTCTGTAGTTATGACTCTGTGACTTTATTAATTTATTTAAACTGCCCCTTCTTCCTTCCATGTTCCCTCAACAGTTTTTTTCCACTTTTAAATATTCCAACGTACAGCTCAGCTCACAGGAGACAGTGCAGAGCTCAATGGAGAGAACACTAGATGGAGTCTAAGTAGAGTGCTAGCCTGCACAGTCAGCTCTCCAGAACCAGGCTTTTTGCACCTATGTATTTAACAGACCACAAACTGAAAATATTAGATGAAAATTTTAGAAAAAATTTGTATATGTATAGCACATAATTTTCCTTACTATTCCCTAAACAACACAATACAGCAGATACTTGGAGACAATTAAGTATACAGAAGGATGTTATAAGCAAATATTATGCCATTCACGCAGGGCATTTAAGCATCCATAGATCTGGTGGGTGTGCACATGTGCCATGTGTGTCCATCCTGGGATCATTTCCTGGAGACACAGAAGAACAGCTGCACTCCATCAAATCACTCATGTTCCTTTGATCACAGGTTCTTTACTCATATCTCAAGTTTCCTTCCAGCACAAATACAGTAAGCCTCAAGCTTACATTAAGACAGCACAATAAAGAGAAAATTAGTTTGCCACCTTCCAGCTGTTCACTCAGCATCCTGGAAGATTACGCCAAAAAATTAATCAAATAGGACAGAATTCCAATGATGGAATACCTACATCAAAACAATTAAAAGCAGTTCCTTCCTTCACTATCCCTTACCTGTGCATAAGGCCTACAGACACCTTGCCATATCTTCTCCTTCCTGGGTATCCAAGCCCCATTCCCCACCCCAAGTCTCTTCCTGGAGACCAACAAAGCTACACCTTTTAATCCCAGTACATTTCGCTAAACCGAATAATTCAGGTACCTGAGCAGTATGTATCTGCATCTCTGCTCTGTTCAGACTGATACAGGGATATAGTCTATGTAAAGACTATTTTGAGATGTGACTGCTCCCAGCACACATTTCACCATCATGTGACATCAACCATCTGGCACTCACCAGAGGCCTAAGCAATGGAGCTGCCTGGCCTTGGACTAGGAACCTACAAAACTATAAGACAAATAATGCCTTTTCCTTATTATAATCATGATAACAGTCGCTTTCACATATACTCTAAGGACACTTCCACTTTATAGATCTGAAAATCATAAGCAATTTAGAATGTAGCAAAAGACATTTACTTTTGGAGATGCCAATTAGAGTTCAAAATATATTATCACCACCCACTCCTACGATCAAAAATCTGGCTCCAAGCCCAACCCATGTGTTATGGCATCATCACCATAGTCCAGCTACAAAGTATACAGTAGGATATTATTACATTATCTCTAAATAACCTAAAGATTCATTTATGCTCTGGTACTTCCTGGTTCTAAGAGACGAATTAGCTTTTCTGAGTTGACCCAGTCTTAGACCCTTATCTGTAGCTTTGTTTCTACGCAGGAAAAGTCTTAAATTTCTGAAGCCACCAATTTAGAAATTAATTTACTCCACTGAAGTTGAGGCTTTCTTAAATCTCATAAAATACTGCCTGACATTTTCCTATGCAACTTAATTACTATAGTAAATGCATTATTGGGTCCAAAGTATTACTTGGAGATTAAAACAAAACAAAACATTACATTCAGAAGGATAAATAAATAGAATATTACTTTTTCTTTATTAAGAAGAGTATTCTTGTAGTCATTCTGGCACCCTAACCATGCGGTTCAAATGAGACAGAGGTCTTTTTCTCTCTTAGCTTTCTCCTTCCCAGATTATTAAACTAAATAAGTCCTCATCAAGGAACATGGGTACTCAGATCTGAGGGTTAAAGAAAACATGTTGCTTCAGGAATATAGAGTGGGGCAGAGAAGCAGACAGCATCCAAATGAACTCCCATATTCCTCTCGCTTTTGTTCATTTCCTTGTGTAATTTTTTCTTCTTGAGTGGGACCTTCAATTTGTGCCTGACCAGCAGAGCACAGCAAGGATGACAGACACCGCTCCCATGACTACAGTACATAGGGGTGTAACTTCCATTATTCCTAGCAGACTTTCTACTATGGATGTCACTTCCATGATTACAATCGAGAGTAGTGTAATTCCATCATTTTAGGAGTCTACTATGCATATGACTTCCATTATAGTATAGTACACAGAAGTATAATTTCCATCTTTCAGGAAGATTCTCTAGATGCTCTCCCTTGCTGATTCTGAAGGAATAAAATGCCATATGGAAAGGCCCTCAAGAACTGCACTGAGGATAGCCCCCAGTGGTAGCCAGCAAGGCTCACAGTCCAACAATCCTGCAGGAACTGCATACTGCTCACAGCTACAGGGGCTTCCTCCACTGAGCCTTGGTAAAACCTAATCCTGACGGACACCTGGGCTGCAGTGTTGTGCGAGGTTCTGAAATGGCAGACCCAGGCAAAACACATCTAGATTTCTGAACCAACAGACACTGAAATGACAAATGTGTCTTGCTCTGAGCCACTAAGTTTATGGCAATACTGTTACCTAGCAACCAATAATTAATAGACAGATGAGAAACATAATATAATTAGAGAGCAAACTGAAGGCAATAGAATAACGAGAATGAGACAGGAAAGTTCAGGCAATCAACGTAAAGGGAAGCTTACTATAAGATAAGGTTATTTTGAAATACTTCACAAAAAGGTCAGCAATGAGACCTGCCATTAAGTGTTTCAAAGATTCAAAGATTCAGATTGGCAGACAGGCAGAAGGAACAGCACGGAAGTGGAATCAATCGAATGTCACCAACAATAATACTACCACACTGAGGAACAGTAGGAGAAGGCTGGATAGGTGAACTGGGTCCAGAGCTCAAAAAGCCTGGAAGGGCAGGGGCTGAGTGGACTTATCTTTGATACTACAGGCCACAGCAGGAAAGGAAAGGCTCTCGAAGAGGAAAGCAACAAAATAAGAGTCCTGTTTTAAGAACTTAATCCTCTCACAGCATAAAGGATAGAGCTGATTAGAGATAAGAAAACCAAGAATAGATATGCTAAGCACAATAGCCTTCAAGAGAAGCTAACTAACACGTGGGGGAAAGGTTCACACTGTTAACAACCAAAGACATGCAAATTAAAACTATAAAGCACTATTCTTTGGCTTATCAAATTAGTAAAGAATAAAAACTAATAATGCTAGCAAAGATAAAGCAATCTTAGGCACTGCTGGTGAGAATGTAAATGCAATAGTCTTTACAGAAAGCCATTCAGCAACATGCATTAACAATCTTAAAATATTCACATCCTCAAACTCAATAACTCACTCTAAGGAGTGAATTTATTTACTCATTCAACAAGCATTGAATGGATTGCCTGCTTCATTCTAGAGATTGAGATGGGCTCTAAGGATGCAACATTGCAAAGAACAGGTTTCACTGCTTCTATTACGGCACTTGACAGACACACCTTTGACAAATTATCAAAGATGGATGTGTAATTATTTACACGACAGGCCACAACAGAAGATACTTGGTTTAAGCTGTGTTTGTTGGTGCCTCATTATAGTAGGGAGTATGTCAGTCTCATCACTTCAATTGTAAGGCCAAAGCCACCTTCTCTGGCAAGTGACACTTCTGTTCAGACCTGAAGCAGGATTTAGCCACAAGAAGACTGGGAGGAAAAATTTCCCCCAACGGAAGGAACAACACTCATGAAAGAAAGAGTTCTATCGAAGATTTTAGAGGACTTGTTGGAATATTCAACAATACATATGGAGGTCAAGTAAGGACTAGGAAGTGCAATGGGGGCTGGGGATAAGAGTTGGGAAGAAAGCAGTTAAGGTAATAGTATACAACACAGGTATAAAAGTACTTCATTAACTACAGAAGGATCTGGATTTCACAGTGAAGCCAAAGGCAAGGACTGAGCATGGAAGGAAGCCAATACACGTGGCAGAGCGGAGATGAGGATGGAATAAAGCTAACGACCACAGGACAGCTGCCTTCCTGACACTTTCCAAGTCCAAACACTGTAAACTTACCTGAAAAGGTGTGTTCAAAAGTTAACCAAAATTTATCATTTACAGACAGAAATACTCAGATGGATTAGCACTGAAAAGGTTATAATGCAGAGAAGATAAAGTAGGGATCAAAAATAAATGTTAAGTGTGTGTACATGAATTAAAGAAAACCTACTTGGAAAAGCATTTTCCCTACAGTTAAACATGAATGGCTTTTGACTATGCTAAACATTCAGATAAAAGGGACCCATAATAAGAACAGATAATTTCTCTTTGCCAGAGGCTAAGGTATATATAGAATAACCTGAAGATTTGACATCTGCCCTACTAACCTGGTGAACCACCCTAGGGTTATGTGTGGAGAGTGGTAAATGTAAGCTCACAGTCATGAGCAAGTCATAAAGGGAGCTACAAGTGACTACAAGGCATGTGAACAGTAACCTGGAGGACCTTATATCTGGTCTATATTAACATCATCAAGGATTTAAACAACATTTAAAATTTTTTATTTATTATTTTTTATTTTATGTGTATGAGTGTTCTGACATAAGTGCACCTGTGTCATGCAGTGCCCACAGAGGTCAGAAGAGGGTGTTGGATTCCCTGGAACTGGAGTTATAAACAGTTGCCAGCTGCTGGAAATTGAACCTGGGTCCCCTGCAAAAGTAACCAGTACTTTTAACTGCTGAGCCATCTCTCTAGCCCCTTAAACAACACTTTAAAGCACAGGTGCTACCTTAAAAAATAAAATAAATTGAAGTTTTGCAATTCCATGAGTTCAAAATTACTACAAAATAAAAGGCCAACAAAAAAGTAGGGATTCTCTTAGTATAAGAAACGGTATAAGGTGTAAAATCTTTATTAATGTCATGAGGTGATTATAAAGAAGCACACATGAAGTAATCTTCCAATTTGCTGAGTTTGGTTTCCACTTCTCTTGAGGAAAGCAGGTGCATTTCGAGAGAGAAGTGGATCCTCCTCTATCTGCCAAACATGTGGCCTTGGAGCAAACTTTGGCCTAAGCCTCTGCTACTCCTGCCTAACGGTGGTAAAAGCTTGTCCACTGTGGCATGCTGTATATTCATTATTGTTACTTAAAATTTTGTTTATTTGACTTGCATTACCTCTTCTTTATTACAGAGAGGACTAGCTCTAAGAAATACTATTTGAGTTTGTTCAAGTTTGTGAAATCATCAAATTAATCTTATATAGGCAAGCCAAGATTTAACCACTAGATTTACATAATATAGTTATTACAAATAATCTTCCTGAAGGATGTTTTCTAAGGTGCTTCCTATAACCTAAAAATGTTTTTTATTTGCTCTGTCTTTTCCTATAAAATATATTTAGATTGATTAGCCTTTGTTACTTTACAATTACTTTTGTTAATTCTGAAGACCTGTTTTGAAACTTGAAATAATCTAATGTCATTTTATGGTACACACGTCTATAACTTGAATAAATTATATAGACATCGTATATAAAATATATTTTACTGGATGAAATCTATTTTTCCTATTGACATTAAAAATGAAATAATAAAGCTCTTTTGAAGAAAAAAGACAATTAAGTCAGGAATTTCATGAGTTCCAAAGATGAGTATTGAGAACCCAAAACAAATGTTACAGTCTGTCAAGGAAGATCTATCAATTATAAAACTGGAAGGCACTGTATATTTTTATAAATGATGCATTGCAAAATAGTACTTAATAGCTTTAATGCTTCAATATCCCTTATCATCCCTCTGTCTCCCATCAAGTATGATCTTAGGAAGGAAATACTATTGTACTTTCCGCATTAAAACTTACCACACAACCAAAGGTTAGTGGGAAGACAGAGTGTAAGAGAAACCCTTCAAACCAAGCCTTTCTTTACCTACTAAAACTTTAAGGTTGCATACTTTGCGGGGCAGCTAATTTTGTTTCCTGGAGAATGTATTGAACTAAAGCAGGAATGATTCAAGTACATAGTTTGAAAAAAAAAAAAAAAAAAAACGCCAACAGAAAGTATATAAAAATAGCCAGGAGCTATTATCTTTAAGACAGTTAGAAAAGCAGGCCTTCCTGTGCTTCCTTCAAAGCTTCCAAGTGCCCATATCATGCAACCATAGTTTACTCACTTCCGGTGGGTGTGGTCCATGCCACTGTTTGGTATTGCTTCCAACTCTGCATTTCTCTGCCCACAGATATTTCCGTAACTGTCGTATCCTGACACTAGTCTCGCTGCTGCACCTGTTGCTACTGAAAAGCCACAAATAAATCCCTAGGAAAGAAACAGAAAAAAACACACAAATAAACCATTTCAATAGCAACAGTCACTACTTGATACAATAATGAGTTCTTTTGTCTGTTGCGGGGAACAAAGAGCTATCTTTCCTCATAGCAAACACCAGTCCACTGTTTTCCCTGGACCACATATGAACAGCACAAGAAGTCCACAGGGAAATACTATTTACTACCAACAAAACAAATCCCAGCTTTCCACATCTTCAGATTGCCTTTACATGTCATAATAGTAGTGGCAGTCCCTCCATCTTGAACACCTGCCCTGTGCCAGGATGTGTAAAGGGTACATGGCATATATCGTTTCTAATCTTGAGGAAACTGAGGGCCAGAGGAGGGGTTAAATAAGTTACCTGAAGCCACAAAAGCTAGAAAAGATCAGAGCATAGAATCAAACCCATCTGTCTTCAGTCTGTAGTTTTATTTGGTTGTAAAGGCCTTCTGTTAAATGAATAAGAAGGCATAAAAGGGGGGGGGAGGAATCCAGAGAACAATAGGTTTGAATCATTGTCACTTTAGTGCGCAGACTTTTGGGCTTCCTGTAATAAGCTGTTTAAGGGCTAATGTCTTAAATCATGAAGCATGCTCTGAACATTGGAGACTGGGGAGAGAGTAAGTGAGGCAAGGGCTTCAGGTACTGCAAAGGTCACTTATTTCAACGGATTACGCTTCAATCCCAATCCAAAGGCAAATGGTAGATATCCGGGACCACAAGGTGCTTGCCACATGGGCTGATCACAATAAAGTGGTGGAAGCCTACATTCAACCACAGGCCAATGGGCATAAGAACCCAAAAGAAGGTTGATCAAGGCTATAATCTGACTTTTCTTAGGGGAGGGGAGTTGTTGGGTTAAGAAATGCTATACAGCCTGGTCACTGAAAGGATTGGCTTCTGTTGTCTTCAGTAAAGTTAAGAAGGCAGAGATGACCACTGGCCAGCTGTCACCAGCAGTCCTCATCCCCAGTGCTGCTGGATCTTGCATGCCATTCCCGGAGAGAAGTACTTCCCCTTTGCGTATACTTACCTAAAAAGCCAATCAAACCCTTTTTTCTAAATAGCTCTAACTTTCATGGTGCATGTAATTGAGAGAGACAAGAGCACAGCTCTGTTCAGAAGAAACTTCTAAAACCATACTTTGTGAGAAAGTGGTCCAAGAACAGAAAATAGGCCCAATTTCTTAGTCTTTGACTCTGATTGTGCACAATTTATTTCAGCTTTCTAACTCAATTTACTCACCTGACAAATGGAGATAGAGTATGTAGCTCTTCAAGCCAGGGTAGGGATTAAATAACAGTCCACAGTGGTAAGAAATCTGCCTGGCACTCCTGTAAGAGCTTAATCGCTACTATTATTATGAGGGATGAAAGCATATATGAGAGAAAGCCTGGGGGTTTGGGAGGGTCTCATAAGCTTGTGTTACCAATGGTATATTGAAGATTCCATTTTCTACTTGTGCAACTTTGGACAAACTTGTTTAATCCTCCATGCTTCAGTTTTGGGGACTAATGTCACTTAAGCCATGGGGTGGTGTAAGACTTACAAGACAATAAAGTATGTTGCAATCACTCCCCTACTGCCTCTCTCCCTCGCTCGCGACTCCTCTTAAGGACACTGTAGAACAATCAGTTCCACTTCAGGACTTCAACCTAAAACTAAGACATGAAAAAAAAAAAATCCTTTACATATGTACACACGCTCAAACCAGCATGCCATCTTAAGGAGATGCTTGAACTTCAAATTAGGAAACCAGGTACTGAGCAAAATCCAGAAGGAAGGGTTAACTATCAAAGCTATAACGGGGAATTTTCCTGCTATCATTAGGATCCAAAATATCTCAGAAAGATCCCTGTGTTTTTTAAAAGCATTGTTCCCCGGCTCGGCCCATGACACTACTAGGCAGTGGTAGATCTTCAACAAGTGAGCCTGGGCTGTCTTCGGCCCTCAGATGCATGCCTCTAAGGGGCACTGTGAGGCCCTGGATGCTGCTTCTTTACCTCTTTCAATCCCCAGGCATGAAGTGAGTGATTTCATTTTGTCACATGTTCCAAATGCACATGCAGCAACCACAGGCCCCAAAATAGCAGGGTTAACCAACCAAAATAAACCTTTTCACTTTATAAGTTGATGGTCTCAGATACTTGCTAGAGTAACAGAAAGGTAACAAGAAACATGAGGGAGTCACAAAGGGAATGAACAAACTTAGTACTCAGACACTCCCTGCCACTTACAGGGCCACTTTGAGCCAGTTACCTACTTAGACTCTGCTGTGTCTTCATCTGTTACACAGAGCACATCTATCTCACAGCATAATGATGAGGACTAAATGAGGTAATACAGATCCAATCCTTGACTAAATATCTGTTTGCTGGCAGTTGATCAATACCTGGTAGCTGTTAGTAAATCTGAATGGTAAAGTCAGACTAAAGAGGTTAATAACAGTCAAGGAACAAAAATGGCTTCAGTTCTCTATTCCAGAACAAAATTTTGCAGGGGCCCAAAAATGAGTAACAATGTCAGTAATTTTGTCACTACACAAACATATGTTCATACCACAATCACAAACTTCTTCCATTACTAGTCTAGAACAGCAAAATGGTAACACAATTAAAAGGTCATGTTCCTTTAATATTTATAGGAAGGTTTTTTTTTTCTTATGGTTGATAGCAACATTGTTACAGATTCCTTTTAAACAGTTTCTGATTTCCCTTTCTAACTACTTTTAACAATACTGTTGGACGTTGGTGTTTGTGGTTTTTGTTTTCTTTTTCTTCACCTTAAGCAACCTCACATCCCTCAGGCATGTGGCGGGGTATAAAAATTGTAAATGCTACATATATATGCTAAAATAGGACACTAGCATGTTTTCACATAGGTCATTTAAACTTCACAGAAGCTTCCAGAAGCACTAGAGCAGAGAGTGTGTGAGCTATACGGGGGATAAGATAGATAGCAAGCTAATAAAATGGGAGGAAACATGACTCTCATCCTAGGGACCTCCCACATGTTGCAAGCAGAACTGACAACGCAGAACTAGGCCAAATCTAATTAAAATTGCGGTCTCCTTCAAAAGAAAAACACTAAGATGCAAACACAACACAGGAAACGATATCATTTCAGAAGAGGAAAAAAAACACAGTACATGAAATTAAAACAGGGTGAGAGAAATTTTACAGAATACACTCAATAGTTTAATGGCTCTCCAGAGGGGAAGGAAAAGGCATTCGGCAGAAGGAAATCACATTAATGATGTAAGGAGAGTGAGGAAAGGCTTTAGAAACAAGCAGCAACAATCACCAGAGAAAGAGAAAACTTATTATGAAGGTGAGAACCATGGCTAAAAATCTTAACACAACCAAGCTATTGAAGTACTTACAGGACTGTCACTGTGAGGGAGAGAAGAGGAGCAGAAAAAACCCTCACAAACAGGGGGTCACTAAAATCAGATGAAGGCACACAGCAGACAGACAGTGGGCCACAGGCAAGGCTACTAGTAAGTATGTATAGCCTAAGTGGGAGAAAGACAGTTTTCTCATAAGGAATTAAGCTCAGCTTCCCCTCATATTACAAAGTCTAGTTCTACCTAGGAAAGAACTGTTGCTTAGTTTCATGCACTATTACACACAGGCCACACTTCTCTTTTATAAGCATGTTTGATTTTCACACCTAGGTTTTAACTAAGTAACTGAGTCAAGCAGATGGTCTTCACTGGGGGGGGGGGAAGAAAGCACAAAAATGCGGGGAGGGCTAGAAGATGCCAAAAATATTGCAGATATGGTAAATGGAGGGGAATGAGTGACAGTGTAGCTGTGTTCTGGAGCTGATGGAAAACCCCCCAACTAGCTCTACCTTTACCTCTACACTCCCCCCACAGTGCTTGAGTCCATCTCCTAGCGAAAGATTGTAAAACCCTGGGGTAACACTTGGCTTCTCTGTTCTTCCTCCTTGGAGACTCCCAAGACAAGGGAGGAATGAGGGTCCAGCAGACTTAAGGCAGGCTCAGGAAGCCTGGCACAAACTTAGACTTAGGCAAACACATAAAGAAAACTGAATTTAAAACTTCTGCCAGCATGGCAAATTTCTGGAACCCTTTCAAGTTTAGAAGAATGCATTGTGTATCAATAGAGGAGGAAAAAATGGGTGACAAATCTAGGAAGCATCCACTGAGTAAGAACTCTTGAGCATATACAAAGGCCAAGTTTACCATAAGATACCTTCTAAGAACCAGAAAATTCTTTCTTTTTGTTTTTTGGTCCTTTTGAGACAACGTTTCCCTGTATCTACAGCTGGCCTGGATTCACTATGGAGATCAGGCTAGCCTCAAACTCACAGAGCTCTGCCTGCCTCTGCTTCTGCTGGGATTTAAAGGCATGTGCCACCACGCCCAGCTTGAACAAGAAAATTCTTAAAGGAAAAGAAAACAATGGGATACCAAGAAATAGAATTAAATCTGAGCTCAGTTTCTTGAAAAAGAAATAAAAACAACAAACAAAAACACAACCAAACCAGACGAGGGGCACTGAATGCGGATCCTGGCTTTACCACTAAAGTACTGTATAAACTGATTTCTCTGGGCCAATTTCCTTGCTAGAATGAGGGACTGAATGAGAGTAATGTCCATGCTCTTTCACTTCCTGGAATTCTTTTTTTTAAAGTATTTTCTTTATTATGTTTATATTTATGAGTGTATTGCCTTTATGCATGTAAATGCATCAGTGTCATGCAATGTCCAAGGAGGTCAGAAGAGGGCGTTGGATCCTCTGGAACTGCAGTTACAGATGGTTGTTAGCCACCATGTGAGTGCTGGGAATCAAACCCAGGTCCTCTGTGAGAGCAGCCAGTGCTCTTCACAGCTGAGCCATTTCTCCAGTCCCCACTTTCTGGAATTCTATGATTCTAAGGGAAAGCAGGTATAGAAAAAAAAATTAAGAGCTTAATTGCAGGGACAAGTATAAATTCATTTGGTTTACTACAGTGATAGTTTTTCAAAAAAGCAAGAGTAGATTTAAAAACGTACAGTGGACTGAACTATAGACTTTAAAATGGTAAAAATGGTACTAGACATGGTAGCATAGGCCTATAGTCCCAATACTCAGAAAGTTGAGGCAGGAGGATTGTGAGTCTGAGGCTGGCCTGGACTATATATATATAGCAAGATCCTGTTTCAAAAAGCTAAAAGGCAAAAAAGGTTAAAATGCTACAATATATGTTATGTACATTTTTACGACTATTCTTAAAAAGAAAAGAAAAAAAAATGGACTTAACAAAAAGTGGGTAGTTACCTGGGCCAAGTAACCTTTTGGTGATTTTCAGCATGCTGTTCTTTCTACTTTAAATGGTAGATGGTCCTGGCAAAGGAGAGACCATCAAACAGGTAACTCAGTACTGCAGTGACTCTCTCACTTTGTGCTGCATGCTCACCCGAAGTTAATGAGGTAAAAACATCATGCCTGGGAGTAGAGTAATGCTATAAAATAAAAAGGGTCCTTGAGAGAAGCCTAGAGGGACACCTGCACAGTGGTTCCTAAATCCTGCTCAGGCCCAGAGCAGTCTCCCCACGTGCAGCCTTGCATTTCCAGTGGTACAGCCTTCCCTACAACTTCTACACGTCCAGAACTCAGGCTTTCTATCCACATTCCCCACAAATCATCATGCTTTCCCACACGTCCTCCATCTCCATTAAGAGCAGCATTATCCCAGACTGTATCTGTGAGATTTGGAACAGAAGGACTCTTCTTTTTCTCCCGTGCCTGCACCCTCACCCTAACGTCCTAACTCCACAAGAGGAAGAAGTACTGCTAAGCTGTTTGGTCAGTCCAGATGTTGACTAACACCTTGTTTTATTGGCAAATGAGGCTACAAGTCTCGAAGGTCTTTGTGACCTCAACACAACCCTTTTCTCTTGTTCCTGATTCCAGGCTACAAAGTGGAGTCTACCTCTTCAGACCTTCTTCCTCTTGGGATCAGCGCCACCACTGTAAAACTACAGACAAGCTACTGAACATACCTGTGTCTGGATTTCTAGCTGTAAAATGGTAAAGACAATCATTATAGTGCATGCTTCCATGAATGGCTGTTTTCTATGTCAAACTTCCACAGTGTCTAGCCTACAGGAAGCAGAGATTTCTCATTTCCATGATGGACACCCTTCATAGAGCCAGTCAGCCTCCTCCTGCTCCTGCCTTCTTGTGGTAAGCTGATTGGACAGATGGAGCTTAGGCAGATTTCCAGTCTCTGTTCCTCCCTTCTCCTACATAGGTCTCCTTGAGAAAAAATAAAGTATGAGGACCATAGATGACAAGAAATTTTTTATCATAGAAGACTGTGTGGGACATAAAATTAGGTGCCAGGTCCACTACTTATAAGTGGGTACTTGGTTCATCTAGCCTACTGCTGTTCATGGTGTGTACAGAAACCATGGTTGGGAATCTAGGAGAATCAGTTAGGATTTGAACCTCCACCCTCAACCACTACAACAAAACCTCACAGTCACCACTTGCTTCTTGCTTGCCTATACCACTGAGAACCACTGATAGATGTTGTTGGTCCTGATGCCTTTATCTCTTCCCTTCTTTCTTTCACCACTACCTTATTTCAAGTTTTCACCATTTATTTGGACGGCTGCCTCTGTCCAAAATGGGCTGTCTAAAATCTCTTCTCTTTCCCAGCCATCTTTAACACTTGCTGCCAGGGCCATCCTTTTAATCCCATGTCATGTCACTTCTGCTCAAAATTTTTTTGTGATTCATCAGAGCCTACAGCAGGGTCTCAACCTTGGCTGAATGCCAGCATCCCAGAGATTATATCATAATCACTGAAGGGAAGCTGAGGAATGAGATTTAATAACAAACAAAACAAAAATCCTAAAAGCATTCCAGCTGACTGTAACATACAGGAGGAATGGGAAGTACTTGACTGAAAATAGAATACTTCATTGAAAGTAGAAAACGGGGAGTGTAATGCTATGTCAGGTATGATGGTAACACATCTGTGATCCTAGCAGAGGCAGGAGAATCCCAAATTCCAAGCCAACCTGGGCCAGGCATGGCAGCACACCTGTAAATCCAGCACTCAGGAAGCTAAGGCTAGAAGATTATGAGTTGAAGGCCAGTCTGCCAACAAGATTCTGTCTATAAACAAATTAACCAATTAAATTAAGTAAGTTCAAATATGGATGATAACAGTCCATAAGAAGACCAATATCAGCCGGGCATGGTGGCACATGCCTTTAATCCCAGCACTCGGGAGGCAGAGTCAGGTGGATCTCTGTGAGTTCAAGGCCAGCCTGGTCTACATAGTGAGTTCCAGGTGACAGGTTTTAAAGCATTGAAGATCTAGAGCCCAGGCATCAAGGAGTGAACAAAGACCTGGTAAAGACTGGCAATAGAGCTAAGGTTTGAACTCTGGGCTGTAAGCCAACAGAGAATAGTCCATAAAAGGAGCAGACACCGGGCTAGCAGCTGAAAAGAACACAGAAGCTCCATCTCTGCCCCTTTAGATAATATCTAACATCACTACATCTTGCCTATAAAAAGGTATAAACTCTATCTAACTGGATAATTCAGAGAATTAAATGAGATAAAGACTGACAAGGAAGTGTGAACACATATTAATGTTTACCAAATTGCTAGCTGAATGTTCTTGCTGTTGTTTTTATTTTTTAAAATATTTTATTTATTATTTTTATTTTATGTGTATGAGTCTATTTCCTGCATGTATGTAAGTGCACCTGTGTCAGGCAGTGCCCACAGAATCAAAAGGCAGTGTCGGATTCTCCTGGAACTGGAGTTACAGATGGTTGTTAGCAGCCATGTGGGTGCTAGGAATCAAAGCTGTGTCTTCTGCAAGAGCAGCTGTTGCTCTTAACCACTGAGCCATCTCTCCAGCCCACAGGTCAGTTTCTTAAATCAGAAATGCAAAACTAAGGAATTATTAGGGATCCTTTGGTCCCTGACTGGAAAGAAAATGTCCATTTTATGGGAGATCGTGTTATTCTTGTGTCTTCTACTTCTGATTTCTTCTGAAGTCCTATTTCCTGTCTCCACTGTCTTTGGAGCCAATTCTACCCACCTTTCCTGTTCCATGATCAGGTCTTAAACCCCAAGAATGTACCAGAGTCCACACTCCTTATAGTGGTTTAGTGTTCCTCCAAAATTCATGTCTACTCAGAACCTCAGGTGACCTTATTTGGAAATGGGGTTTGTGAAGATATTGTTAAAGGTCAAATCAGAACAGGCTGAATTCAATGACTAGTACCTTCTAAGAAGGCCGTGAAGCCAGGTGTGGTAGTGCATACCTATAATCCCAGCATTTGGGAGATGGAGACAGGAGGATTAGGAGTGCAAAGTTATCCTCAGCTACCTAGGGAGTTCAAGGCCAGCCTGGACTACATGAGACCCTGCCTCAAAAAAAAAAAAAATTAAAAGTGGAGAAGAGTGACGAAGACACCCTTACCCGCATGCATATACCACACGCACACATT
>NW_008354502.1:219462-266698 GCF_000622305.1 Nannospalax galili
ATTTTGTTTTTAAAGAAATCATTATTTTTATTTTATGTGTATGTCTCTATTTCCTGCATGTAGGTAGGGGCACCCATGTCATGCAATGCTCACAGAGGTCAAAAGAGAGCATCGGATCACCTGGACAGTTGTTAGCTGTTATGTAGATACTGGAAATCAAACCCAGATCCTCTGCAAGAGTAGCCAGTGTTCTTATCTGCTGAGCCATCTCTCCAGTCCCTGCTTGGTTTTATTTTGTTGAAACAGAATCACACTAGGTAATGCTGACTGACCCAGAACTCACTATGTAAACCAGGCTGGCCTTGAACCAACAGGAATCTGCCTGCCTCTGGTCTCTGTGGAGGGATTAAAGGTGTGTGCCACCATACCCAGCTTGAACATTTGTTTTAAAAATCCAGGTTGAACACTCCTACTCTGAAAATATGAAGTCTTCAAATGCTTCAAAATCTGGAACTTTCTGAACAGGAGTCATGAGTAGAAAATTCACATGTGGCCTCTTAGGACAAGCTGCAGCCCAAACACAGGCACACTGAAAACAGCATACACAATTATCTTCAGGGATAAGGTATACATGAAACATGAATCGATTCTGTGTTTAGACCTGGGTTCCATCCCCTAGACACCTCACCTCATTATATATAAGCAAATGTCACATACATTTCCTTTTTGTTTGTTTTGAGAAAGGATCTCACTATGTAGCCATAACTGGCCTGGAACTCACTTTGTAGATCAGGCTGGCCTGGAACTCAGAGATCTGCCTGCCCCGGTCCTCCCAATTGCTGGGATTAAAGTTGTGCACCACCACACCCAGCCTGCCCACTCCCCTCTTTTTTAACTTTTACTTATTTGTATGTGTGCATTTGTGTGCAACTATGTACACAGGTGCAGAGGTCACAGGACAATTTGGTAGAGTCAGTTCTCTCCTTCCACCAAAGAAGGCCCGGGGATCAAACTCGGGCTTGGCAGCAAGGACCTTTACTCCCTGAGCCACCTCAAGAGTCATTCAAAAATATGTCTTAAAATTGAAATCGGTAACACTTGTAATCCTAAGCATTTGGGATGTGGGATACTACGAAATGAAATTCAAAGGGGTAAAAGATTTCTTATATATATATAATATATATAAAACAAAACTCAAATGCCAGAAGCAACACTGAACCTCAGCTGTTGCTAATGTGATAGGTAACAGAAGTTTGAGATTACATTCATTTCCTCATGGCAAAATTTGACATTAGCTCAATTTGATGGGAGAGCGATCTATTAAAAGAATCATTCCAAAACAAATAATGCTATGCTTGCATTTAAAAGCACACACAGTGGGTCTTAATTACCATCACACTAAAATCAACATTATATTAATTACCACTGCATTAAAACATTTCAGTAGACAAGTGCATGTGCTAAAGTCACTCCCAAATCAGTCTGTTAACATTAATGGTTGCACTTTCCTGAGCTATTTTAGCACAGAAAATCAAAAGCACCTAGGGTGGCATGGCACATGTTTTTATAAACATAATTTTGAAAGGTCAGCTGCTATTTGCTCCAGGGTTACTTGCATTCAATGGTTGTGGGAAAGCTGTGGACTAATTTTGTCAGCGAGAGTCTTTTCCACACTCCACATGAATATTCACATATGCTGTACTTCCGATGCCATTCTGCTAAACTAAGTCAACTCTTCAATATCTTATAAGGCCTAAGTTAGAAAATGAGCATTTTGACCTTTTCTAAATGTCCTAAATTTGGTGAAACTGTACTTTTATCTTTAAAACAAATACTCCTTATTTTCCTAGGTTTATTTCACCTCATTAAAATTTATTGCTTTCTTTTCCTTTGCTCAGGGCTAGAACTGATACCTACAGTGGTGTCTATTGGCCATGACTGTGATTGTTCTGTGATTCACAGATGGTATTTGGGAGGTAGACAGAGAGAAACAGAATATTGAGGGTTTTTTTTATTACAGAAAGACAAAGAGTAACATTTCCCTAAAGAACTTCCATAAAAAATATGGGAAGATGGGGGCTAAAAACACAACTGAGTAAGGCTGCCTGAGGCAGTGTAGCTGCATTTTGAGTTGCAGACAAAGAAGGGGAGAGCAATGATGTTCTGCATAGTTCCCTTATGAGGAGGAAAAGGTAGAAAGCAGTGACCGACATGACGAGACTGGGCCGTAGCAGCTCTGCCATTCACCAGCAGTGTAGCCTAGGATGGCTGCCTTGCTCTCTGGGTTTGGTTTGAGGGTTCAATCTATAAACTGAGGGTGATGGGCCAGATGACGATCCCCAACCCCTTTGGCACTAAATATCAGTTACCTATTTGTCTACCATTTTGGAGCCTAGCACCCTGGCAGAGACTCCAAAGCCACTGATGCCTATGTTCAGAACTCCAGCAAGGCAGTGAGTACGCTACTGAAAAAGTTCACACACAGCACCTGCACCAGGGCTCTGCCCCTCATCCACTCCACTAGGTGGAAAATCACCAGGGGTCTTGCTTTCCAACAGAGAGCTGCCATTCATCACAATAGACAGCAGGCTTCAGGGCCTAGTAGGGGCAAGAGGGAGAAGCTGAGCAGCCTCCTCCCATGTAGGAAGAACTAAATGTCAGCACTGAAGTATGGTAGATAATATACAGCAAAACATCTATTTGTATAAAGGAATACCAAGTCTCTAGAAAGAGAACTGACTGGCCCTTAGATAACCAAAAGGCCTGTGTGAATTCTGCTTAACAACCCTTCATGATCAGAATTCAAAGAAACTTATGTCAAATGATCTGACTTTCTAAAATGACTGAGAGACTGGAATAAGATTCCCAGTGGCTTCTTAATTTTTACCTCAGTTTTCATATAATAAGACAAAACATAAAAACAAAAGAAAGTAAACAAAGTAACAGGGGATACCAAATACTACTGGATTATACTGAAGGGGGGAAAACCCACTCTGATGGTATCGTGGGCCCTCCAATTATTCCAATTATAAGCAGTAAAGGAGAGATAAAATACATATGTACAAATACACTGCAAGTTCCCTCTTTGAAACAACTCCCTACCCATCATGCCCTTGCCCCAGGAGCTGAGGAGTGGGTCAGCTGCGATTATCCTTACCATTCCAATGCAGAAGAGGACAAAGAGCAGCAGCCATGGTATGTCCGTGCAGCTACGGTCCTCCAGGGGCTTCCATTCTCGTTTGGAGCTCTAATTCAAAATACAAAGTAAGAGAACATGGTGAACATCAATTTTAGTTAAAACTGGAAAGATTCAAACACACCGTTTATACCCTGACCACTTCTTTGCTTGGACAAAGTTGTATTGAACCCTTAGGACACAACCCTAATCATGAAGTCCACTTTATCTTTATTGCCCAGTACTCTAGGGGTGCTACTGACACTCCTCCTGGCAGGCATGCAAACTTGATGGGAATATTTAGCATGAATAGTTGTTTTATTTTTTCTTCCTTTTGAGATAGGGTCTCTTGTAGCCCAAATGACCTTGAACTCACTCTGTAGCCAAGGATAACCTTGAACTCCTGATCCTTCTGCCTCCTAGAATTACAGGTGCGAGCTACCACATGCAGCTTATGTGAAGCTAGGGATCGAATCCAGGGCTTTGTGCTAGTGCCCTACCAACTGAGTTATATACTCAGCTCTGAATTGTTATTCTTAGTTGTGTGGTTTGTGTCCCTAATAACTGTGAGCCTCTCAAGAGACCAAGCTGGTCTCATTTCCTATCATCTGAGATGGCCCTAAGCACTTACATGTTCTCAATAAGTGCTTTTTAAAGTGAATAAATAAATGAACACACTCTTCTACCTCAATCTTTGTGCTGGTTTTTCTTTGTAGGTCCAGATGCCAGACTTAAATAGAACATGCTTTCTATATGTTCTCTTTGGGAAAGGAAGCCTGCCAAAATCAATCTCCATCCATGTAAGTTAAGTAAAATTGAAGAAGGAAATATTCAATTTTTTAGACAGATCTCAGCAACTCCTAAGCCACCATATGTGAATTTTCATTATGCACTTAGAAAATATGAAAGTTTCTAGTTCAAACACAGGGATTTCCTAACTAAATAACTAGAGGCATTCTGAGAGTTAATTTCTACAGTATTGATTAGAAGAATTCCCATTCAAATTTTTACCCCCTTAGTGCAATAGTTTGGCTCTCAGGTCAGTGCCCACATCCTTTTCAATCAAGCGGTAACTGAATTAACTCTCCTGAGCTTTCTAATGAGCAAATATCCCTGAATCTCACACTCTGTCCTGGAGACAGAGCAGAGAAGGGAAGAAGACAAGCCTCAAGAAAGCCTGGGAAAGGGCCTAAAATAAGAAGGCTGAGGCCTCCAGTGGTTCCATGGAACAATCCTGGAAGTCCCTGGAAGACCTGTCAGTAGGAAAGGACCCCAGCAGAAGGCAATGGAGACGGGGGGGGGTGGTCCTCTACTATAATGAGCACTCAGGTTGTAAGCAGGCTTGGCCCTTCTAAACAACAGTTCTAAATTATGTGTCCTTTGATGAAAGCTACCAATTCTTTTTTTAGAATAGGTACATAATTTTCATAAAGTTAGGGAATTCAGAGTTGAAGATTAAGAAACTCAATGTTAAAAGAGATGCCTAGGAGATTAGGAGAAGGAGCAGTTGGTAAAGTGTCTGCCATGCAGCATGAGGACCTGAGTTTGATCTCCAGCACCCATGTAAAAACACCAGGTGTGCTAATGTGTGCCTGTAATCCTAGTCCCAGGGAGGCAGATACAAAAGTATCCTGGCACTCACTGGCTAGCCAGTCTTGCCGAATCAGTGGGTTCCAAGTTCAGTGACAGACCCTGTCTCATAAAAAGGGGAGGAGGGCTCAATGGGTAAAGGTACTTGCCACCAAGCTTGAGCGGGCTTCGATCCCTGAGTGAAGGAGAAAGCCAATTACCACAAGTTGTTCTCTAACTTCCACATTCATGCTATGGTTATGGCGTGTGCTCACCCCTATATACATACACAGTAAAGTAAATAAATGTTTTTAAAAAAATGAGGTGGAGAAAGACTAAGAAATAAGGTGAAGATACCAGATGTCAACCTCTGGCCTCCAAATACACATGCACCCATATGCATTTGCACATATACCCATGTACACACAAGTGCACACACAGATAAAAACAAAGAAAAAAAGAATTGCTGCCCACCAATAATGAAGGCAGAGAATTTGAGCTACAACCATTTCTTTCTGTCTCCTGAAGTCATAACTAGACAAATGCTTCCTTATGCCTCACATAGTTCGATTGTTACAATAAAAATACTCAGTGAACTTGTTCCCAGACACCCACACAAGAAAACAAAAGAACACTAGTTAGTCATAGAAAAAACCCTTACCCCAAGGCTCTAACCAGCATTAAAACCCAGGAATGAGTAGGCAGTTTCCTCTTGAGAAATGCAGCACTGTGGCAGAATGGATAGGGACTTCCCTTCCCCTGGCTCTGTCATTAGTTCATTACATGACTTTAGATAAACTGCGTCATGACTCTGGGTAACAGGAAGGAGACTGGATCTCTTAGGTTCCTTCCAACTATAAAAAATTATGGACAGGATTGTACTTTTGTGAGAACTTTGGGGATGACAAGAGAAGCAAATGCAAACTAATTTGACATTATTCCCTGTTTTATTCACGTAAGAATGTCCATATTGTGCTCACAGTGAATAAAGAATGATTCTTTGCATTAAATAATTTCAGTGCTGGATAACGCCTATTACAGCAAAATCACTCATGGACACAGAATTTGGACACCTCAAAATTCATTATATTTACTCTGATAATTTAGCTATTTGAAAATATTGTCTTTTTTTTTTTTTTTCTTACTATGTAGCCCCAGCTGGCCTGAATCTCACTTTGTAGCTCACCCCAGGCTCGCCTGGATCTCACAGTCATCCACCTGGCTCTGCTGCCTACCTCATCCTCTGCCTCCCGAGTGCTGGGATTAAAAGCATGAGCCACCACGCTCGGGCCCTGTTTGTCTTATGCAGTATGCAAAGGAAAGACAGGACCCTCAGGTTGGTATAGTTTCTTTATCCACACCTGTTTTTTTTGTTTTGTTTTGTTTTTTGTTTTTAGTATTTTTACTTCAGATCAACACTCAGTTTGCTAATATTTAAATTTTCATCTACAACAAAAAGGCAAAGGGATTTTAATCATGACAAGACAAAGAAGCTCAGCATCTAAAGAATTCAATCCAAGTTCTTACCCACGGCTGTGCCAAATATATACAAAATCTCTACTGGGGATAAGAAGGAGGGAGGATGGGCATTACATAGAAAAAATGGAGACAGAGTTCAGGGAGAGTGGAAAAGCAAAAGGGCAGTGTGGTCACAAGCACTGTATCAAAGGAAGGTGTCACGGGGCTGTTCTCAGTACATGTGAGCATCCACCACCTCCTAAGCACTGGATTCTTGGTTCTTATTATTCACTTTTCATTTAACCCTCTCCCTACTGTTAAAATATCCTTCTGCTACATGGTCCTTTCCATGAAAAGGTATAAGAACATGAAGCCCTTTAGTTGTATTAACATTTTCACCTGATGGCGGCATATTTCATTTTGGCTGCCACTTTTACTGTTATCAATGACTGACTCCTATTAACCAAACAGGAGACTTAAAGCTTTACACACGCTGTCTTCTACCTTCAGTACAGCTCTTTGATGCTGGTACCATCCATGCTCCACAGATGAACAAACTCAGGCTCAGAAATTAAATAAGCAGCCCAAGCATCACAGTGGTACACCCACAGTTCAAACCCAAATCCACATCTCCTAAGTCAATTCCAGTGAGACTGTTGAATCTTTGTATTAGTAGAAAGCAATAACCTCCATTAGCATTTCTCCACATTGCAAATATTCAGAAACCAGGCTGATAATTTAAAGTCCTATAAGTGTGGAGAAACTGGGTGAGACATTTTATGAACCATGAAATTTCTCAAGTGAGTCAAGAAGCCCAACAGTTGAAAATTTTTAGTGATTCTTTAACAGACATAACCAAGTGACAACTGGACTTAATGTTATCTGTTTCTTCCAATTAAAATCCCATATAGACCTAGCAAAAGTAAAGCGTGTGGCTAAAATGTGGTTTATCTTTTCCTCAGATTCTACAAGAGATTAATACAGACTGTCAATAAATGTTAGGTCTTTCTTCTTTCACAAAAGCTTACAATTTAGGAACTGAACAGAACCAAAGTAACCATGCAATCCAATCCCTTAGTGAGTACCTGAGACCCAGAAGAAAAGAAAGGGAACGTACAAAGGAATACTTTCATTTTACCCACAGTTTCTTTCAATTCTAAAAACATTCGTGTCGTTATTATATAGTCTCAGCTTTTCTATTTTGAAAAAAAGGAAACTAAGGCTCAAGGGAAATCTATGCCTGAAATTTGAGTTCTAAAATTTTAGCAGAGCAATACAAACTATAAAAAAAAGTCCAAGGGGGGCTGGAGAGATGGCTCAGTGGTTCAAAGCACTGGCTGCTCTTGCAGAGGACCCAGGTTCAAATCCCAGCACCCACATTATGGCTAACAACCATCTGTAACTCCAGTTCCAGGGGATCCAACATCCCCTTCTAACCTCTATGGGCATTGCTCAACATGGGTGCACTTACATACATGCAGGCACATAAAATAAAAATAATAAATAAAAATATTTTAAAAAAAGAAACAGTTCAGGAAATATTGGACATTAAAAGAAAAAAATCTAAAATAAGCACAATAGCCGAAAAGAAGAAAGTTGTGATCAGCCAGGCATGGTGACACACACATTTATCCCAGTCCTTGAGAGGCAGAGGCAGGCGGATCTCTATGCTATCCAGAAGGCCAGCATGGTCTATATAGTGAGTTCCAGGCCAGCTGGGGCTTCAGGGAGACCTTCTCTCAAAAAAGAAAGAAAAAGTTAAAAGAAAATTAACTTAGAAACCAGAACAAAGTATACAAAAACTGTAGGACAAAAATCATATGATCTAACATACGCATAACTTAAACCAAACGAGAAGATAAAATGTGGCAGAAGAAACATTTAAGAGATAGTAACCGCAATTTTTCCAAAAATAATAAAAGAAATCAAAGCACAGATCTAAAAAATTAGAGATTTATTCCAAACAGGACCAATACAATATAATACAAGACAAAACACACACACACACACACACACACACACACACACAGAGACACAGAGTTGAAAATCAGTGCTATCAAAACTATCTTAAAGATAGTCACAGGGCTTTTAAAAAATGTATAGGAAAAAAAGTCTACAAAAGACTTTGTATTAAGAAACTAACAAAACAGAAAACTGTGAAATTGAGATCTTAAAACTGCTATAAGGAAAGAAAGTACAATCTCTCAACCCACATCTATACCAGAGGGAACACGGAGCTTTTAAGACAAAACATGAGTAAATTTATTAGCAACAGGTCTGTTGTGGGGTTTTTTGTTTTGTTTTTTGTTTTTGAGGCAGGGTGACCCTGCAGCTCCACTTGGCCTGGAACTTGCTATATAGACCAGACTGGGCTCGATCTCAGAGATCCACCTGCCTCTGCCTCTTGAGTGCTGAGATTAAAGATGTTGGTCACCATGCCTGGTTTAAAAGCAGATCTGAACTCAAGAAATGTGAAAGTTCTTCAGGCAGTAGACTGCAGTATCAGACCAACATGGAGGCACAAAAAGAAATTCAGACTTCTAGAAATTAGTATAAGGAAGATTTAGAATTTTCCATAACAAAGTTTCTTTGAATGGTTAAAAGGGTGTACGTGTTTGTGTATAAAAGTGTCCATACTGTTCTTTTGTACAAGGCTAATATTCTCGATGGCAAAATTACATTTATGATATAGGTTAAGCATCCCCAGCCCCCAAGTCTGGAATGTTCCAAACCCTAAACTGTTTTTGAACAATGACATGATAATACAAGTGAAAAATTTCACACTGTGAAAACTTGTTTCAAGCACAAAATTATTTAAAAAGGTATAAATTTGCTCTGAGGCTATGTATATAAGGCATAAATGAAACAAAAATAAATTTTGCAATTAGACTAGGGTTCTGTCCCCAGAATATATAGCGAAAATCCCAATTTTTTTAAAGTCCTCAATGCTTCTGGTCCCACACATCTAGGATAAGGGATACCAACCTGAACTATTACTAGACAATTATAAAATTCTTCTACATGAGGGCCTGAGAAATGGCTCAACAGGTAAAAGCACTTGCTGTACAAGCTGATGACCTGAGTCCTATACTTAGAACCCATGGAGGAAGGAGAAAACCAATTCCTGTATCCTCCAAAGTTGTCCTCTGACCTCCACACATATGCCATATCACATGCACACACACACACACACACACACACACACACACACACACACAAAGAACAAAGTTCTTTAGTTTTTCTATGTCACACCACAGCAGCCTTTCACCTGTTAATTTGTATTGTATTCAAATCCTTAAAGTTAGGCAAGGACAAGCCTCAGCATCTTTATATTCCTCATTTTACAGTCTGGGTATCTAGACTTTTACCTTCTGTAGCAGCTCTTAGCAATATCATAGTTATAAGCAACTGTATAACTGACTCTACATTTACCATGATTCCTAACAGTCAACCAAAGGCCTTTAGGGAATCTGGTATGTTCTTCTAGGTCAAGTCGGTAGTGCCTGAAGCACATTCGCGGCTGGGCAGGCAGGGCCACCACAGCCAAGAGAGAGTCTGGTGGATAGGAATCTACATCACAAAATTAGGCAGGGCAGAAAGGATTAGGAAGATACAAATAGATCAGCCAAGCAGAGGCAGCAATCCTGATTTAAGGTGAAAAGAGCCAACTAAGTCTCAAATATGAGACAGAGAAGGTACAAAACCCTGGAAGTCAGAGGCCCAGGTAATATCTAAAGACAGAATGGAATGTTCCCTGCATCCTGTTGTAGTTTGTATTTACTGTGTGTATACTTTATTCTAACTAAGATATGCATGCAAAGCTTCCCCAAAGAAATTTTTAATATTTTTTATTTTTTATTTATGTGCATGAATATGTATGTGTGTAAGTATATGTCACATGCAGGTATCTACAGAGCCCAGGAACACTGGATCCCCTGGAGCTGGAGTTACAGGCAGTTGTGAGCTGTCTGACATGGGTACTGGGAACCTAACTTGAATCTTCTGCAAGGCAGTATGCGCTCCTAACAGCTGAACCATCTCTCCAAACCCATCCCTAAAGAGTCTTATAGTAATATAATAACAATATTACCTAAATCTCTGAATCGTTCCTTTATGACCCCAAGTT
The DNA here is from genome assembly GCF_000622305.1 of Nannospalax galili. Lineage (NCBI taxonomy): Eukaryota > Metazoa > Chordata > Mammalia > Rodentia > Spalacidae > Nannospalax > Nannospalax galili. The sequence goes on from NW_008354502.1 coordinate 229,731, forward strand.
TCTAGAGGCATGGTTTCAAAATAATGGAAAATGTGCTGCAAAAAGGTCAACTTATACTGGTATTTGACTATATTTAAATAAAATTCTTCAGGATCCTGATGGTTTTTCAAATAGGTATTGAGCTCTATACAAAATACTTAGGATTCAAAGACAGCTAAGAGAACCTCTATGTTTACTGAGCTCTAGTTTAATGGGAAGATATAACTCAAGTATTGTAACACTGCAAACAAGGTCGAGATAGGGACACAGAAAAGGTGCTGTAGAAACAGAGGAGATGGGGAACCACTAAGATACCATTTCTGAGATCTGCTGGAATTACCTCATAAACTTTTGCAGATTATATGCTAAAGAAAACATGAAAATGATCTTTCAGTGGCTAAAATAGAACATGTTGTGTGCCCTCAAATGCACTAAAAATTCTTGCTAGCTATGATGAGGAACTGACTGCCAAATAAGAAAAATTTCCACTCTGAAATGTTTAGTTGCAAACAAACAGAAATACTAAGTTGGCTATTTTTTTTTAAATCAGCCGTTTCTCAATATTTCTTTATATGCTTTACAGGTTTTGTGGCTTCCCTTTGGAAGAGATCTTGGAAATAAGGAAAAATAGTTCCCTTTGTTTCCTCACCCTTAGCACAAGCTTTTTGAACAGTATTTTCATGTAGATGTCACTGGTTAGACATCTGTTAACCATGAGTTAAGCACTGGCTGGTCACATATATCAAGGGGCTGCTACAACCCGAATTTCTGGCATGCTAAATGACTCCCTTCCAGAGGAAGAAGCCAGATACGTGTACTCCTGCAAACAAATAAAGGATAAACCAACAATGACTCCAGTCTCACGTGGGCTAGCAGTTCAGAACTATACTACCCACAGTCCTGTGTTTTCACCAGATGGGAGGTATACAAATATTTATCACTGATAACAAAGTATCAAAACTTCAGAATTCAAGCAGAATCTAAATTATCCATGTGGCTGTCCTCATGGACACCTATTGCTTCTCATAGGTCAACATAAATAGAGCTAAGTTGGTAGGCCAGGAGGAACCAGAAGCAATGTGTAATGACGAGCATACAAATGCCATCTGTCTTGTCTGTGGCCTAAACCTCTGCAGCACAGACCCACTGCTGTTGCCTTTCCTAGATGACAACAACAACAACAAAAAAAAACCAATGGTGTCTGTGAAGGTCAAAGCAAGCTGTGATGAGGCTCTCAACGGGCACAGTTTCCCAGAAGTGGCCTGGGCTACTGTTGGGCAATATGCAACTCAGTCTTTTTCTTGAATACCACAGTCTTATTTTCTGGCTAAACAAGCAGTTTCTAAGTCTGTCTCATAGGTCAAATAGTTCTGCTATCATTTCAGTTATCCACACTGCTCACTGGTGCACCAAAAGCACACTACAACAGTCACGAATATATCTGTCTCAAAGGTCATGGCTACACAGACACTTCTGTGACTTGGGCACATATGTAGCAAATACTGGCCTAGCCATGAGGACTTAATTTGGTTCTTGTCAATCTATTTTACACAAAAGCCTCCAATATTAAAGACAAATAGTTGTGCACTCAGATCCTTCAAAGCTCCCTCCAAGGACATACTGCTTCATTAAATCCCCCAATATGCTTTTATTTGCGCAGAGTAGCAACAAAAGAATAAAAGAGCTGATGTGTATCATTTTTGCCACAGTTTTCAATAGAGTGAGCAGACATGATGAAGTTGGGCAGCAATAAAACATGGAGGCTTTCAGCCTTATGTTCACTACACCTGCAAATAAAATCCTATAAAAGGATTTTTGAAAGGCATCAGCTGTCCTTTGGGAAAGCTTGGTCAAGGACCTAGAGTGCATAACTACATACATTTACCATAAGTAATCTGCTTCATTTGCTAAGTCTGGGGATGGCAAGTTATACTGGAAAGGTGAGAATAAAAGCATGATTTTAACAGGCAGTTAAAGGCAGTAAGATACATTGAGTGGAAAGATATGGATACCTATGTCCACGACTTTTCTCAGTTCATGAACTTTATGCTCAATCTGAGAAGCTCATCTGTTTAAGGAAGAAGGAAAAAGCATCTTGGAGCTGCTTTATGAGTTAAGTTAGGTATGGTGACAGAAAGATCACGGGATGGGATGCTACCAATGACTTCATTCTTCCTCCAACTCCTCTAAAGCAATAATTGTGGGTCTGTTACTCAATTCCTCAGTGACTACGCCTCTTGCACATTAGCACACGATAATTACTGGGTAGAGGCCAAGTTAATCCTTGGCAACACAGCTAATAACATCTACTTCCACCATCAATGAAACACCATCACAATTACAGAAGAGCCTTTGCCTATAATCCTCAAGCAGTATTTCCAGCTTTTCTTTCTTCTCAATCAGTGTCAAGCAATCTTCTAAATGTAAAATTATTATTAATTTTCTTAAAATTATTTTCATGGGCTCCATTTTTTTCCTATCACATCCTACAAGGTGTCAAACCTTCTTTATTGCCTGATGATGCCCATCAGAGAACGACAGGACCAAATCTCTGCTTTGTGCCTCCTATCTGCCACATTAGAGCCAGGCTCCAGGCTGCTAATAGGTTCCTGTCTTTTCATGCTATACTCTAACTTTCCTTTTAATTTCATAGGTATGCTCTAAGAGTCTTCTTCCAATTGGGCTTCCTTTCCACAAAGGAACTGGTTCATGAAGCCTCTACTAACCTATAGAAAAATCACACTATCATACGATAGCAGACAGGCAACTGGAAATGAGTACACTTATGTTTTTACAAACCAGACACTCTTATTATATTTGATGAAGATATTTTTAGTCCAGAGTAGCCATACATGGAAGTACAATTCTCTTCCTCGACACTTAATATATCAAATCTCTCCTATAACAGGACCCTCCCAAAATAGGATTAGGCTCCTTTCCTTTTCTTTTTGTTCCTTTTGTACATAGTACAGGATGCATATCTATACATATACATATATCAAAGTAATTATCATCTATTATTGTTTCCATTAGGAGTTTCTTGAGGGTATGGACAATATATCTTTTTTAAAAAAAAAAATCAGAAGTCAGCATTGTTTGCAGAGGCACCTAAATATTCAATTGAAAGTCTAATGCATACAAAATATATAGAAATGACTGAATTCATACTTATTTTCCCACCAGGACTTCTTGGTTTGGCTTACTGCTATACCCTCACTAACTGAAGAATGCCTAGCACATATTAGCTGCTTGGGAATGAATGAATGAATGAATGAATGAATAGGCCAGGTCTCTTATCACTGGAGTGAAATGATGTGGAGCAGACACCCTTACTGCCTCTCCTACAGGAGATAATTTACCTAAGGAGCATTCTATTGCATCAGAGTTAGCATGGCATATCCCAAAGATGTTTGCTAATGGGTTGAATGAGAAAAATAAATTCCTTATTTTTAGTAACATTAGCTAATGAAGTCTAGTTTTTGTGAGCAACTTCCTTGAGACTTTATTCTGAGACTCTCCAAGTTTAGTCATATATTCAATAGGAGATAGACAGGGAAAACCTCTCTCACTCTACGAGACTTATTTTTTATTTATTATTTAATTGTGTGTGTGTGTGTGTGTGTGTGTGTGTGTGTGTGTGTTTGTCACATATTTGTGCAAGTGCCTGCGGAGACCAGAGGAGAGCATCAGCTCTCTTGGAGTTATAGTTACAGGAGGTTGTGAACACCCAGTGTGGGTGCTGGGAACCAAAGTCAGGTCCTGTAGAAGAGCAGCAAGTGCTCTTAATTGCTGAGCCATCTCTCCAGCCCCATCTCACTGTATTTCTAATAATCATGTTATAAGGACTTGTGATTAGGTAGATACTCCCACTGAAAAACCTTCAGAACCAAAATCTGATAACACTGGCTAAGACTATGCTAAAACAGTAATATAAATTGGTTAGTCACTCTGGGAAAGTAATCTGGCCATATACTTCAAGAACCCAAGGAAATAATCTATAACATTATAATAGCTGCACATACTATGTTGACTGTAGTGTTATTATGAGAAATAAGAAATTAACTAGACAACAGAAAACTGTTAAATATGAGAATGGTATATTAAGCAATCATAAAAATAATTATGGAAATTGCACTGTAACATAAAAATGATTATGAAAAAAGTATCAAAAAAAATATATTCAGATTAGATAGCTAAGCTAACTATTATATGTAAGTGTGACATCACCAGAAGGGAATGGGATATAATTTTTAAACACTTTGATTTATAATGCATTTTTCCATTTTGATTTTCCTTAATGTTATTATGTAAGAAACAGAAGAGAATATTGGCTCCCATCTCTCCAGATTATTCTTTTCCTTTTTCCTCAGTATAAATGTCAGCTACAAGGAGACACAGCATCATCAAAACCACCAGAAAAAAAATGTTTAAGTCAATCTACCTGACACTTATTGATGACAGATCAGATCACCTCAAAGTTCATTAGAAAGCTGCATGCTAAGAATAACCCCAGCAGGAGCAAGACTTCTGTTGAGGAACACAGGACAGGCAGCATCAGGAAGGAAAACTAGAGCCACAAGGAAAAGGAGCCAGGCAAGGCTTGACTCCCAGCTTATCTTCTGCATAAGTGTGGGGAGCTAGCCTGATCTTCCTACTCCTCTGGTAAAGGTAATGATCCCTTTGAAGGAACTAAAGTTTCTAGTTAGGACTAGGCTGTAAATTGTTGTTAGTTGCCCTTTCCCAGTGGACTGGGGGAAACTTTCCTATAAGGCATCAAAGAAATTCCCACAAACACTTATCTCAAGCACCTCTGGGTTGTTCCCATAGTGCAAGATAGTCTAAAATATCTGCCTGAATTCACAGTTGTGAATGAGTGCACAACTGTACAGACAACTGCAGTGAAGAAACAAGCAGTAACTCGCAATGAGTGTATAATATGGATCACTGAAATATTTCTGCATCTTAAACCGCCCCCCAATTACTGAGGAATAACGGAGCAATAAAGAAAGGACATAATAAGGTACAGAGTGTGATGTTTCCATATTTGTGAGGTCTTAAATTTTTTAATTTTTTAAAAATTTTATGCGTATGAGTATATTGCCTGCATGTAAGTGCACTTATGTCATGCAGTCCCCACAGAGGTCAGAAGAGGACATTGGATTCCACTGGAAATGGAGTTACGAACAATTGTTAGCTGCCATGTGGATGTTGGGAACCGAACCTGGGTCCTCTGCAAGAGCAGCAAGTGCTCTTAACTGTTGAGCCACCTCTCCAGTCCTGAGGTCTTAAATTTTAAATAAAAACTGAAGAAAACCCCATCTGAAGCCAATAATCAACATAAGAATTTTAAAACTGCATCCTTTAATTAATTAGTCATTACAACATGAAAGGAGCTGTGCTAGAGCTTGAGATTGTCGCTTTATGTTCACCTTATCCCCATCCTCCTCGTGCTGATTTGTCTGCTTCATCTCTGGATGCTACCTATTCCCTGTCCTCCCTTTTACAATACAATCCATTTGAGTTCACATGTGAAGGTTGGTAACATGACAGGCAAAATTGCACATAATATTTTTTTGTGGTGCTGAGAATCAAATGCACACAATTATTCAAGTTGAGAAAAGTCATGGGTCAAACATAAGAAGCTATTATCAAAGTATTGGTTTTAAACTACACATGTGTATTAGCATACAACTATAGCCAATATCAGTGAACATGAAGCCATGGTACTCTGCTTATATTAACTGATTTAATCTGCACAGCAAGCCCACAAGGTTGCTAGCCTTATTTTACTGATGAGGAAATAATGGCCAAGAGGGGTTAAGTAATGTGCCTGTATCATATAATCAATACATTCTACAATAGGGACAAGTGAGTATTGGGGCTCTGGGGCCCACGATGATTCTGTTCAGTAGAATAAACATGGCTAGTCTATTGAATATGGACACTGGAATGACCTACATGGAAATGAAGGCAAAAAGGAAAATGTGATGTCTTGAAATTACAGGAAAAAATTATCTAAATCATGTTTTTACATGGTTAACATTTTTCTTTAGGAAAATTATACACTCTAACCAAAATAACATATTAATGCATTTTGTGTTTGGGTTCCATAGGTCATCTCCAAATATTACTCTTGATGTTTAAAGTAAACACTGCAGTGATGTTTAACAGGTAGAAACAAACTTCTCTTTCCTCTTACCCATCTGTAACTTCTACTTACATGTTATAAAATGTTTGTGTTTCAAGAAGAGCAATAATGTAAAATGATACTTTTTTAGTAAGCAATCCCATAGCAATGCACTCAAGAAAGGCGCGATTACACACAGTGCGTTCCATCCCTGCTGTGGAACTGTACAACAGAAAGGAATTAAGCTGTGATACAGGACACAAGGTTCATGAATGAACCTTGAAAACATGCTGTGAAGGAATCCAGACCTAAAAGGCCACACATCATATAATTCTATCTACATGAAATGTGCAAAATGGGCAAATCTCTAGACAGGGGCTAAAATAGTGCTTGCCTAGGGCTAAGTGTGGGACTTGGAAAATGGGGAGGGACAGCTAAAGTGCATGGAGTTTTGGTGGTGAGGGAACAGTTGATGAAATTCTAAAATTGATTAAGGCAATGATTAATCTATGTGGAAGTAATAAAAATCACCAAGCAATACATTTTAGATGAGCAAATTGTACAGGATGTAAATTATATTACAATAAAGTGTTACATGTATTTAAAGGAATGTCCCAGAACTACAGCGTCACCCCACATGGAGTGCTCCTGATCATACGCAAGCTCCATGGAGCATTCTTCATATGGCTACCACTTCCCGTAGACAAAAGCAGAAGTGCCTCACTACTACACAGAGAGGTATGTTGGGGGCTGGAACGATAGCTCAGTGTAAGAGCACATACTGCTCTTGCAGAGGATATGAGTTCAGTTCCCAGCACTCACAACAGGCAGCCCACAATCACCTGTAACTTTAGCTCTAAAGGGAATCTGACACCTCCATGGGTACCTGTACTCATGTACACAGACACACAGATTTAAAAACAAATCTTTAAAAAAAGAATTTATAAATAATGAAATTTGACAGATAAAATTTTAAAAATATTTTATTTTTTTTATTTTATGTGTATGAGTGTATTGCCTACATGTATGCAAGTGTACCCATGTCATCCAATGTCAGTGGAGGAGCGAAGAGGCCATCAGCTCCTCCTAAAACTGGAGTTCTGGACAGTTGTTAGCTGCCATGTGGGTATTGGGCTTCAAACCTGGGTCTTCTGCAAGAACAGCCAGTGTTCTTAACTTCTGAGCCATCTTTCCAGCCCCGATAAGATTTTCTTCTTAAAAAAAAAAAAAAAAAATTAGAAGTGGGACTGGAGAAATGGCTCAGCGGTAAAGAGCAGTGGCTGCTTTTTGCAAAGGACCTGGGTTTGATTCCCAGCACCCATATGGCAGCTAACAACTGTCCTTGACTCCAGTTCCAGGGAAATTCAATTCCCTCTTTTGACCTCTGTGGGCACTGCACAACATAGGTGCATGTAGGCAATACACTCATAAAATAAAAATAAAATTACATATTTTTTTAAAATGCAGAAATTACTAGGATTACTAGATAAAAGTTCTGATTTTAATATAATAGCTCAGTTTCTGTTCTGGTAGTACAAAGGGGGGACAATGAAGTTTCAGAGAACTAAATATAACATAAAAATAGATTTGAGTCATAAAAGTTACCTTAAAGAGACCAAAAAAGTGAATATGCCTGCACAAAATGAGACTGTGATATAAACAGCTATAGGACTGGTCAGAAGAAAGGGACTGAGCAGGACAGGACATACACAGCTACAATTTACTGAGAACCCTTGGTCATTTATACTGAAAAATAAGGTCAAAGAGGTAAACCTCGATATTGCCCTTAGTAATTGCCTTGGGTAGAGGTGCCAGGGCAGAGGTTCTCATGTCGCTACTGCTGACTAGACAGTGAGGCCACTGAGCTGCCACTGCGCTGGGAGCCTTCACCCTACTCCCCTTTATCTGATTTCATGTCATCAGGCTGCCTGCTGCTTGGCCTCTGGCTTCCCACGTTGACAAAACTAGAAAAAATGAAAAATGAAGCCATATAGCAATAGAGGTTATTGTATGTACCATGAATCTGGAAGAACAGGTAAGAGTAAGTGGTTAACCATCGTTATTGCCATTACATCATTATCTCATGAGGTAGGATCAAAGGAATTTGATTAGGTTTTTAAAAAAAAAAAACCACAATATTTTTCAGTTGAAAATAAGCAATTCTATAACTTGTCTTTATCTTCATGCTAGTCAAACAGAAAAATTTTTTCCAGCCTATCCATCAGATAAATCTTTAATAAATTAGCCTCTGGGGCTGACACATGGGCTTTATGATGCTGTTTTACATAAGTCTAGCACAGAAGGATACATACTAAGTGTACTAGTAAAATCATGAGCCTGCAAAGCCCAGGACTTGAACTCTGAGGCCAGTGATACTTGTAAAGCCTGCTAATAGTCATTAGTTGCCTTCCATGGTAAAATTGGAACCTCACCAAGTACTCACAATGCAAGCTCTACCTGTGGCCCAGAACACACATGTCCCAGGAGAGCTATAACTGAAGCCCAACACAAAATCATAAACTTATTTAAAGCATATTTAGGGAGGAGAGGAGGTTGTTCTTTGTTTTTTGCTTTTTTTGGTAACTTGATTGTGCCATTCTCAAATGCGAACTTTAATGTCAAAAGGTTGGGCACATTGTCTAAAAGTAGAAAGTATTACAGAGCTCTAATGTGGAACACTTCAGACAACCTTTCCCAGCATTTGTACACAGGCAGCCTCTTGACTCACAGGCTGGTTTTGAAAGCGGAGGTACCACCATCACCAACCTCCAACATGCATTCCCGCCCCAAACAGATAGGAACCAGGACAAAGCCCTAAAAATCTGAGAGTGCCAAGTTCAGCTGGTTCTAGAAATGGATCCTAAATCTAACTACACTCCTACCCTCATCCTGTAATGTAAGCTGAAGGTCAGAGTTCCCTTCGTCAGCATTGTCTGAGTGATACATCAACACTTCAACACCAGGTAACCAGCTGGCCTTCAGCCACCTCAAAAGATAAGTGAATTGACCCATTGACTGTGGAATGTGAGGGTGACAGATTGTCAAAAAACACCTAAATCTGACCTCTGCGGCACTGCACGACACAGGTGCACTCATATACATGCAGGCAATACACACATACACATAAAATAAAATAAAAATAAAATATATATTTTTTTAAATCAAAACCCAGGGCTGGACAGATGGCTCAGTGGTTAAGAGCACTGGTTGCTCTTGCAGAAGACCCAGGTTCAATTCCCAGCACCCACATGGCAGCTAAGAACTGTCTAGTTCCAGGGAAATCCACTGCCCTCTTCTGACCCATACAAACACTGCACAACACAGGCACACCTATCTACATTCAGGCAATACAATCATATACATATAATAAAATGATAAATAAAATTTAAAAAAATTAAAACCCAACCATTTAACTTGAAATGGAAAATAAAATACAAAAGATTCAAACATCAAATAGACAATGATTAGAAGAGTATTTTATTTCTTTCCAACCCTGAGAGTTAATGGTTATACAATCAGTGAGTTTCCTGATTATAAGTTCACAACACAAGCTCCATTAGTGAAATCTAGCTAAAGATACATAAAGTGATTTGAAAAACACAGAGAAAAACTAAAACACCCAAACAAGTGAGGAAGAAAACTGAATCATCAAATTAATAGCCCTGCAAATGACAGACACTAAACTTGTTATTTAAAAAAGAAAAGAGAAAAATGAATGTGAATGGATGAAAATAGGGTAAATGCTTTAAAAATACAAGCATCTGTAAATCTCCACACCCACCAAGTCTTTAACATGTCCCACTCATAAGAAGTCAGTTTTATCACTTTCCAAAGCTCAGACAGACCTGGACTTGTTCATACCTGATTCTGACAACCCCTCTGGCACCCCAGCCAGTCCTTTCTGTCAGCTACAAGTACTTTTATAATATGAGTCATCTCCCTTAGTCCCTCAAAAGCAACTACTTTTTTCTTTCTTTCTTTCCTTTCTACATCTCTAGCTCGCCCTAGGCCAACTGGTTTTCTGTATTACCAAAAATAATGACACCCAAGCACAGCCCTGAAATAACTACATAGCTTCTAAGAGTAGCACTCCAGTAGTTACAAATCTTCACTTTTACAAAATCCAACTAAATCGTACTTCCTTTCCATAAAGTTGATCTAAGAATACACTAATCTATTAGAATTAGAAGTAAGCTCACAAAGAAAAAACATTCTAAGATGACATATACAGGATAGACTTAATAACCAGCAGGTCATCAATTATAGAACGGAAAGTGCAAGCCCCTGACAAAGCGTTCCAAGTCTTTACACCTAGAAATCTCCCTTCCTGACAATAGCCCTGTTGCTGTGGGACCCATCCTTTGCTTCAGGCCTGAGTCACCCTGGCACTGTCCAAGCACAGCCTGTCTTGCTCCTTCACAGCCACTTCCTCCAAGGCATCTTCCTTTTCTTCTTCCTTTTTAATTTTTTTTATTTATTTGCATTCTTTATGTGTATGAATGTTTTGCCTGCATGCATGTAAGTGCACCACATGCTTGCAATGCCCATGAAGGCCAGAAGAGGCATTGTATATCCTGGAACTGGAATTATAGACAGTTGTTAGCTCCCTATGAGTGCTGATACTGGAACCCAGGTCCTCTGCAAGAGTAGCCAATGCTCTTATACACTGAGCCATCTCCCCCACCCCAAGATCAATCTTTCTAATAGTCACATTCATAAAAACTAATCCAGGTAATAATTTAAGTGTGTCAAAACAAGAGTTTAAAACTGGGAATAGAGACAGATTAAGATACATGTAGAGCTGCCAGGAGCATCAGGGACTTTAGAAGAAATCACTGGTCTGCCCTGATCCTTCTTTCTAAGCTATGCATCCATCTGCCTACCAACAGCTCTCTCATTGGTTCTCAGCCACTGCATGATTTTGTCCCCAAAGAGGTTGCTCCCAAGACAGGTCCTGTCTACCCCCAGAGAACTCTGCACCCCAAGATGCTGGTCCAGTTTTCTCTCAGGCATTCTCCACAATCACAGAAGGTTTTCATTCTCAAGCCCTCGTCCCACACTTCTAGAAAAAGGTGGTGTCAATCAGGAATATGCCCCACCTGTGCCACAGTTCACCTGTGTTTGCCTCTGCCATGCCTGTGCCACTCATGACGCTGCAACCAGCTCCTGTGCACCCATAGTGCACATCTCAACCAATTCCTGCTCAGAGACTTTAAATTGTTTGCTTGAAATTAGTCATGCTGGCAAAATATTTACATAGGACTCAGTAAATCTTTTTTACCTTTTTGAGACAGGGTCTCATGTAGCCTAAGCTGGCCTAGAACTGTTAATGAGCCTGTGCTGGCCTTGAACTTCTGATCTTCCTACCACCATCCCCTAAGTACTGAGATAACAGGTGTGAGCCACTACACCTGACTTAAATCTGTTTTGTTTTTTCCTTTCCTTGGTCTATGGGTTGTTAAGTACTAATAGATCACTAACTATGACTCAGTTTGCCATCCATTTTGGGGTTTTTCTTTTATGTAGAAATACAATTTTGTATAGTCAAGGGGATCTGACTTTAGATCTTTTTTCATTGCTTGAGGCTCCTTGGGTAAGATACTGTTCTCACCTCCCTGCCTGCAGTTTCATAGCATTTATTTTGAAGCACAGAATGAGTTAGCCAAAAATGTTTGAGTAAATATAATACCTAATAAATGAGTTGTTGATTCGGAATGGTTCTTTTAATAAGTTCTTTTTTATATTGTGTGTAGACTACTATCTTTTATGGACCCTATTAATAATTTTAGTTGATTTTGGTTTTTATGATTTATCTCTTGTAGTCATTATACTTGTTTTGGTTTTATGGTTTATTGCACTACTTAATTTTCTAGAACAACGTTAATGGTGATAAAAAGCCCAAGTATAAATTTCTAGGGTAAACTAAAAAGTCCTCATTGTCAAATACAACATTAACCTGTTTAACAAGTGAGTCTCATCAAAGATATAACAATGGTTTTCTTTATAACTTTTTGAAGAAGTACATGGTTTTTTCCTTCATATTTGTATTATTTCTTGAGCTATCAAGTCATTATTATGACACAGACTGGCCTTGAACTTGGTAAGTGGGCCAGGCAGGCCTCAAACTTGCAGTGTTTCTGTCTCAGCCTCCCAAATACTAGAATTATGGATGTGTACTTCCATACCTGGCTTCACATGTTTTGGGTTTTTTTGTTTTTTTTCCCAAGCAAACTATTAAACTCATTTCATAGAATTTCATCTGTCTGTCTGTCTATCTATCTATCTATCTATGCAATTTTGGGAATCAAGGGTTTTTTTTGTTTTTTTCCCGAGCAAACTATTAAACTCATTTCATAGAATTTCATCTGTCTGTCTGTCTGTCTATCTATCTATCTATCTATCTATCTATCTATCTATCTATCTATATCCATCCATGCAATTTTGGGAATCAAACCTCAGGCTCATACTCACTAGACAGTATTTTACCTCTGAGCTACATGTGCAACCCCTGAATACCTGTTTTAACAAGAATAACAAAAATTGTAAATAAAGAGGTAGATCTGAGTTTGGTCCCAGTTGCAGGTCAGATCTAAGAAGCCTTGAAGGCAGCAGTGCAATCTGCTCTGCCAGCTTGCCTGGCCAGGCATCACCTTGAATGGAGCTGGCAAGCAGAAGTGTGGCATCGGCATAGGTCATAACGTCACACTGGCTCACATGAGACGTCTCCCAGCATGGTAATGTTTTCAAGTGGAGGCAATGTGTGTGTGTGTGTGTGTGTGTGTGTGTGTGTGAGTGAGAGAGAGAGAGAGAGAGAGAGAGAGAGAGAGAGGGAAAGAGAGAGATTATTAAACAAAAGTCTTGGCAACAAAAGACAATATTGGGAAAGGGGGAGGCACTACAAATCTACAGAAGTGATTTACTATAGCCTAATGGTGACTGAGTCAATGGCTTCAGACCACTATGATGCCTTTAAATTATGGGGCAAAGCTGCAGATGCAGACGAAGAAGCTGCAAAGGCCTTCCTCCCTGTATTAAACCATGGATTAACAAGGCATGTGCTGGACTAGTCTTCTACTTCTCATGAGAATGGTATGCATGCGAAGCAAGGCTTCCTTCTTAAAGAAAGCAGTACCCCGGTATGTAAGGTACAACAGACCATCAGTGTGATCCCAGAATAAACACCGACAGGCCTAATTGTGCTAGCATATTTGTTCTGATTTGATTTTTAGCACTATTATACTTCTTGTTTAAGCCTCCTCAGTTTTTAGTATTCTATCCTAACTCTATTTTCCCTAAAACCCTATTGTTTCTAGTACCTGATTCTGTCAATATGGAGTTATTCCATGTTTACCTACATGGTGTGTCAGCAGAAACATTTGTATCCCTCATAGACCACTGCTACCCACTGATCACTAGAATGTAGCCTGTTTGATATCAAATAGATAATATATATTTATTTGTGTGTGTGTGTGTGTGTGTGTGTGTCTGTGTGTGTGTGTGTCTGTGTGTGTGTGTGTGTAAAATCCAGTTAGGTAACAGACACAAGTATCTGCCACCAATGAACTTAATACACTTGATTCAAACACTGAAAAGTTTACATATCACTCAAACTAGAGGAGCTAGAATAAAGAGACAGGATGTATAAACAACTAAAGTACATTCAAGAGTTAAAACCAACTCTACCCAACCTCCACAGTCTTGTTCATAATGCGTGGCTACCACCAACCCCTGATATCCTCCTGCACAATGCACTCCACAACAGCCTTCCCCATCAAGTAAAAGGCAATCCCACCTCCTCAAATGTTCAGAGTGAACACCTTATTGCCATTCTACCCAACTAATCAGGAAATGTGGATGGCTCCACCTTCCACATGATGAGAACTGTTTCTCGTCATCTCCACTGCTACCAACCTGGGGCACATCTCCATCTTCTAACATGGATTACTGAACACTAGTTCTAGCGGCTTCTACCCTTGACCCTTCAACACTACACTAGTTTCAATACAGTGGAAGGAAAACCCATGAGCAGCAAGTCAGAACAAGTTGTTACTGTGCTTAGAGGGAAAGATGATAACATGTTTACTTGGAAAGATAACATTTTTTTAAAGAAAATACTAATTTTTGTGTATGTGCGTGTTGTCTGTATCTGTGTGCATGCCACATGTGTGGGGGTGCTCATGGAGGCCAGAACAGGGCACTGGATCCCCTGGAACTGGAGTTACTCGAGGCTGTAAACCATTCAATGTGTCTGCTAGGAACAGAACTTGGCCAGTGAAGAGCCATCAACAGTTCTAACCACTGAATCATCTCTCAAGCCATGAAGAGACAATGTTTTACAATGACCTCCTGTATCCTGGGTGCCTGGTACCTACCACCTCTAACTTATTTCCTTCCTTCCAGCCACTCTTTTTTGCTGCCCTTTCAACTTCAAGCTGACTTCCATTTCCTAAATTTTCACTTACTGTTCCTTCTGCCTACAATGTTCCTTTCCTGGATATCAGCCTGGTTTGTCCCTTCATCTCAGGGAAGCTCTTCCTGAACAACTTACTACAAAATACACACACACACAGACACACACACACACACACACACACACAGCTGCACCTTATCCCTCTTCCCTACCTTACTTTTCACCACAGCAGTGCAGCTCTTCATCAGTTAAACTATGTATTTTACCTAGTTGTAGATCTTTCTTGTCTAGAAAATCAGCCTGGTATTCTTTGCTGTACCCCCTGTACACTATAGGCTCTGGCACATGAAAATGCTCAATTTCTACTCACTGAATGAATGAATCAGGTTCACTGTATGATGAAGGCACTGACTCTTGAGGAATCACCTTAATCAATCACAAATCCAAGAAATATTTGGAAGATGATGTAGCAGAGCACAGCTGACTATATTTTAATGCAGTCATATAGCTAAGTTGTGAAAAAGATTTATCGAGGACATTTGGAATTAAAGGGTTTTGAGTGGTTTGACTTGAAAGCCCCCCCCCCCGTTAGCTCACAAGATTGTTCTTCCATGATACAAGACATCTGAACACACCACACTGAAGCTGCAGGAGAGCAGGAGCGTTGTGGACAGGATCAAGGCAAGAGCAGTGTTCTGAATCACACAGCATGTGTGCACAGAGCAACTGGAGACCGCATTTGCTTCCCACAGCTGACCAGCCCCCAGACTCAATGGGTTCACTGAATTTAAAAATTAGAGACTTTCCCAGAAGTCAATTTCTAAAGGTCACTAGTTTCATAAGAAGGGTCACACTTTCACTATCTGTGTGTGCTTCAGAGGCACATCTCTCAGGGACAGGCCTCAATTATCAAGCACTTATCAAGCCATCGGCAATGGCTCACATTTTCATGAACAAAACGCAAGGGGTGAAAGCAAAAGCTGCCCAGCAGAAAGTCAACATTCATGAGATCCTGAAGATGAATTTACAAAGCTTAGAGCTATCCTGAAACTTCTGATGTGTGTTCAACTCTGGAAGGTGACACGGCAAAGCATTCATCTTCATGAAAGAGCTAAAATCAAAGTGGGAAATAGAATCTTTGAGGTAAACCTAGAGTTGTTACAAAATAAGGTTTGTCTGACTAATAATATACCTACTACAGCTATTTCTTAAAATGCTACTTTCTTGCTATTTGATAAAAAATACTACACAACTAGGTCTAGACCTTTAATTTTGTACTCTGGGGAAAATTTTAACTTTATGCTTTTTGGAGGAAATCAATTTATTATTTTCTATCCTGATTTCTAACAGTTTTGGAATCATAATATCATAAATCTATTTTATATCATTATTAAAATATTAGACATCAGTGTGGTGACACACCCTGTAAACCCAGCATTCAGGAAGCCACGGCAGGAGGATCATATGTGATGATATGAAAAGCTGGATAAAGGACAAGCACAGGGTTACTATGTACTCTAGCTTTTTCTAATACGTCTAAAATTATCTCATAGGAAATTAAAAGATGATTCTAATTCTAAAACAAAAACAAAATTAAGGGTGATACATTAAGAAAGGCCAGTGTCACAGAGCTGGTGTCATTTCTAGTTATTAATCCAGATTGAAAGATACAGAAATCTGGAAACCCAAGTCCTCTCAATATGTAAATTACCAAAAATAGATATATCAGAAGAACAAAATCTTCCATTTGTCACAACAAAAAATAGACACACTCAAGCACAAATGAAATATGTCAATTATAACAATCACATACACATAGACTTTAAGTGATATAAAAGTTAGAATAAACCATTATTTAAATCACCAGTCGGTATGAAGGGCATTCTAAACTTAGAAGAGATTGTCTGGGGATATTTTTAATTAGAAAAAATTTAAACTTTTAATTATTATTATTATGGGGGGGGCAACTTCTAGGAATTAGTTCTCTCCTTGCATTTTGGGATCCTGGGATCAAACTCAAGCGTCAGCTTTGCACTGCAAGCACTTTCACCTGCTGAGCCATCTGGCTCACACTGTTTTATATTGTTCTGTTCTAACACAGGATCTCAGGCTGCAATCCAAGCTGGCTTGGAACTCACTATGTAGTCAAAGTTGACCTCCTGTCTCAGCTTCCCAAGTGCTAGGAGCCACAGTACTTGGCTTTGGAAGGGGTGTAAAGTATATATAGTGGTTATCTTTATTTGCCACACCATGAGGAACTATTTTATTTCTGAAAAGTTATGATGAGTATATAAAAATTTTATGATCTGAACAAACATAAGTTCATTTTGATACATAATCTAGAGGTGAAATTATAGAGGAAAGCCTCCTGCAAGCTTTCACGCTCTGGTTTCCTCTCCATCTCTATCTCCTGTACCTGGACAGACTCTGAACAGTCCTCCTCCATCCCGTGTCATCAGCCAGAGCCCCAGAGTCCTCTACTCCTCTCTATTCTCTTTTCCCTGTTATTTAATTTTCTTGAAAATCAGGCTACAACACATCACTTCTGTCAAAATAAAATTAAAACTAAACAAGAAAACTCTAATGGCTCTCCCTACTGCTTAAAGAAGAGAAAATAATATCCTGAGGGAGAAAGGATTCACTGAAGCCACAATTTCTCATCTACTTTTCAAGGCATAGCCCACTACTGACACCATATTTACTTCCAAAAGGACTAAACCTTCCACAGATCCAATTACTACCCTCGAGCTTCCTCAATGCCTCAGGCTTCTTCCTCATTCATAAAATTATTTTGGCTAACATTTACTGAGTAGTTAATGTCTAAGGGACAATACTAAAGGATTTGTATGCAATTTTTAAAATAATCTTCTAAACAATCCTTAGGGTTATGCGCTTACCGAATAAAGAAATGTCAGAAACAACTAACCTCCCAGGGTTGCTTGGCTAGTAAGTAGGTCATCAGAACTTGAACTCCAATCTCCAAAGACCAAACTCTGTGCATAATCTTCCTTCTAACTGCAAACTTTTCATCAAGTCTCAGAATAAGTGCTAATTTCTAGTATCATATCTAATTCCTCTCACTGGAAATGATCATCCCTTCTATGAACCCACATGACCATTTAATTTTCTTCTGTAGATCTTACCTTATTCTGCCTTGTATATAAATTTGTGTGTGTGTGTGTGTGTGTGTGTGTGTGTGTGTGTGTGTGTATCTCCATTACCCAACACTTTGAGGGCAAGAACAGTTAAGGTCTAAGCTTGTTTAACAGGTCCAGCACAACCTGGCTCCATAATGATGCCTTCTGGGCTGAAGAGCAGCAATACAAGTTATCTCTCAAGACCATCTTACTCAGAGGAAATAAAACTGATACTTGATTCTCCCAGTTGCTTAAAGAAAACAAAAACAAAAACAAAAAACTTTGAACTAGACATACAAAGAATTTCAGCACATACCAATGTATGGCACAAAGTGTACAGGTCTTGAAGCTTGGCAGACCTGTTTATCAATCCCAGATCTACTGCAAAGAAGCTATTGCATGACCTCAGTCAAGACAACTCATTTAACCTGTGTGCCTTAATTTCCTTACCTGCAACAGTTTTGAGAACAGCCATAATACACACAAAATACATAGCACTACACACCAAAGTAAACACTTGATAAGCACAAATGTGCTTCTGTACTATGGAAATGAGAGCAGCATGTATACAAAAGTATACTATACTTACTATAACAATAAAATTCTAGGCATGAGAACTTGTTTTGTGATCAGTGTGGATTCAAGATAAAGGTTTCCCGGGAGGGAAGAATATGAGCTGACACATCAGAACAGCGTTTGGATAGAATGAAGAAAATTTCTAAATAAGGACAACATCATAATTAAAAGCAGTGAGGCTAGAGCACAGATGCTTTTTCAAAAAGGCCAGCATGCCCCCACAACAATTCTTGCTTAGTAAAAAAGGCCAGATGAATAAAATGAGACCAAAATCCAGAGAGAATTTTAAATACAATGCTGATATAAAAGACAAATTACTAAACAGGACAGAAATGGAAAAGGAAAAGCTTCATTCTGCTTAAGAGAAAGATGGAATAAAATGAAAATCAGTTTATCTTATGAAAGCATGAAGAATTTGCTAAATCAAATCTTCCTGGTGAGTATATCTTTCATTTTCGTTAGCTTTATTCACTATTTTTAACTCTAACATCAATGTCCATATTCCCACCATGCCTTAACCACTATGAAATATATTCATAGATAACAAATGACTTGGAGAACTAGCCAGTACCATGTGACTATACACATGGACACAGAGTAGGAGACAATAGGACTGAAGGGCCCTCAAAACTTAAAAATGCTCTTTGATCCCTGGGGAACTTTCTGAGCCAGAAAAAAATAGCTTAGTATTAATATTTCTTAGAATTAAAAAAAAATTAGCCACATAGTGCTGAATAAAAACACAAAAGCAGCAATTTTAGAGCAATTAGCCAAAGTGGTAAATGGGCCGTAAGGCCATGTACAGTGGCACAGTCATCACTGCTCTGTGACTGCAGCTAAAGAACCAGACATCCTTAAAACATGGCATCTGCTAAGCAATGGACAGAGCTTTAAGATTTCTGCTTGAAAGAATGATCTGAACAAATCAACCACCATGAAATGGCATGCATCCAGCATTGTAGTTTACATATAGATTTTTTTCCAAATCAATAGGCACCTATTCAATCACACTGGAAAAACAGTAAAGGAAAACACTGCTCACAAGCAATAAGAGCAAAATGCAGTCCACTCACCTCCATAGTCCACATTAACTGTACTAAACAATAAGGATCAACTTGTCAACAACTATGTCCTAGAAATAAATATAAACAATTATGTCCTAAAGTTTTACTCTAATAAAAATGAACTCTTACCCTAACCATAATGATCAGTCAGCAATAAGAATTTCCCCTTTGAGAACATCAATGTTATTTATTGTAGAGGCAACGGATAAGCTCAGTGGTAGAGCGCCTGCCTAGCATGCCTGAGGTCCTTCCCAGAACCTCAAAGGAAAAATTAAATAGGAGCTTTGATGTCACTGCTGAAATATAAGACATTTAAAACACACTGAATGGAATTATCCTAATATAATAACGTGGTACATTCACTTTTCCTTTTGCTATCTACTTACTTGCATATACACAAGGAAATCTAGAGGCTTTCAATTTCCTTTCATCTCTTAGCTGATGGGTTAAGGCCAACTTTCACAACTGTTTTTTGATTTTGTACGTTTTATTTTCCAATTAGCCAGCAGGCCATTCATCAATCTTAAGTGGAACTTGGGGCACTTAAAAAATAAATAACAAAGATCGGCACTGAAATTGCAGCTCATCTGTTTATTAAGTAACCTTGGCTCCTTAACCTCAAGAATCTGCTTTCTCGGTTGTAAACAGTATAGTTACCACTAATAAATAAGGTTGTCCTTTTTTACCCCGTTTTTAAATTAACTTTATCCTATCTTACAGAATTACACTCTAAACTACTATTTGCTTCACAGTTCTTTCCAAATAAAATATTAAGCATACAAAAATATGTCATTGCATCTCCGTAATGCCTGTAATGTACTCTGGTGGTATTTACCTCCTGCCTTTTATTACCACCCCTCCCTCCCCCTTCCCCGTTCCATGTGCTGAATTATCCCCTCTTCTAGTTTTGTTCACTCTCCACACTAAGATTCCACATTAGAGAAAACTTGCACGACTTGTCTTTGAGAGACTAGTTTATTTCACTTAACATTATGATCTCCAGTTCCACCCATTATCCTACAGATGAC
Organism: Nannospalax galili; assembly: GCF_000622305.1. NCBI lineage: Eukaryota > Metazoa > Chordata > Mammalia > Rodentia > Spalacidae > Nannospalax > Nannospalax galili. The sequence continues at coordinate 250,052 of NW_008354502.1, forward strand.
ATGATTTCATACACTGTGAATGAACAAAACTCCACTGTATACATCACATTTTTGGCATCCATATATTCACTGATGGGCACCTAGGTTGACTCCATAAGAAATTAAAGAGCAGGGGAAATACTTGTGAAAAAAAATCACAGAAGGAGAAAATTTCCCAACAAATTTTCATACTGAAAGAACGCACACAGCGTCCAGGATAATGAACAAAATAAATCCACACAAAGCATGAAGAATGTAAAAACATGAGATTATGAAACCAGATGCTAAAAGGTTTCAGATGGGGGTTGGCCAGATAGATGGCCTAGTGGGTAAAGATACTTGCCACCAAGGCCAACAATCTGAGTTCAATCCCTGGGACCCCTGGGACCCACATGGTGGAAGGAGAGAACTAACTTGCACAGGCATGCACTCACACACATTCACACACAAAAAATAATAGTTTTTTTTGTGGGTTTTTTTTTTTTTTTTTTTTTTGGTCTTTTTTTGAGACAGGGTCTCCCTATAGCCCCAGCTGTCCTGGAACTCACTATGTAGACCAGGCTGGCCTTGAACTCACAGAGATCTGCCTGCCTCCCCAGTGCTGGGATTAAAGGTGTGTGCCACCACGCCCAGCACAAAATATAATAAGTAAACAAATAAATAAATTTAAGAGGAAGGTTTCAGAGAAAACAAGCTGAATACAAATTATAAAGATTCAAAATGGAATCTTTATAAACCTTCAGAATTTCAGACCCTCCATGGTCACCCCTGAATATAAAAGACAATGAAGTAACACATGTAAGCGTCCAAGAGGAGATCTGGAATGTAGATCACTGATTTAATTCTTGTCTCACATGTGTAAGGCCTTAGGTGTGATATTCAATACTGCAATTCTTTTTAAGCTGAAGGGAAAAAAAAAATCACTTCCAACGTAGAATTTTACATTCATTCAAATAGTGTACATATAATAAAAATATGCAGTTTTTAAAATTGCTTTGAAGAATAAATTTCATTAAAACTATGAACAAATGAAAATTAGAAAAGAACCAACATTATTAACTCAGTAAACCAGCAAACCTCTAAGACAAATAAAGGAGAAATTAGCACATACCTTTCAACAATATTCCTAAATAGAAATGATCATAACTCTCCAATTAAAAGATGCAAAGTGGTTGAATGGATTAAGAATCAAGATTCAACTGTTGACTGTTTGTAAGAAACTCACTTCACAGGCAGAGAAAGAGAGACTGACTGAAAGTGAAAGATGGGAAATAATATTCTAAGCCAAAGGCACCTGAAAACACATAAACTATTACATCCATCAGAGAAAACAGACATCAAGTCAAAATTGGTAAGAAGAGATAAAGGCCTAGTACACAGTGGGAACAACCTATCATGAAGATATAACCCACACATGGCTGTGCATACATGTAATCCCAGGTACTCTGGAGGCTTTGGCAGAAAGACTATGAGTTCAAGACCAGCCTGAGAGACACAGTAAATATCTGAAGGAAAAAAAAAAAAAGGCAAGAAAAATATAATGATTCTAAACACATATACACCAAATATTCACGTACCCAATTTTATAAAGCAAACACTACTGGACATAATAGGACAGACAGGTCCCGATACACGAAGACTTCAATACTCCACTCTCATGGGAAATGTCTTAAAGACACCGAAACTGAAGGAATCCCTACGTCCTGCACTTAAATGGGATTCAGTCAACTAGGTGAGGGTTTAGAAGTCAATTAAGTCTTAAGAGCAAAGAAAACTAGACAAAACAGCAGAACAAGGTAACTTTTATCTCGAAGGGCACCAAACCATGAAACACTAAATGATTCAGCGAGGGCATTTACTTAGTCATAATGTAAAGGCTGAACACTGATCCAAAGTCATGACAAACCTTAGCAGAAGAACAAAGCCAGCCCACAGGAAGGGAATATATGGGGGAGGGGAGATAAATGGGTCTGGAAGAGATCAATCTTCCTCTTCCAGAGTAGAAACTGATGTTGAATGGGGAGGGTGCCATACAAGGGTGTAAAAGAGAGGGAAAAGTAAATATTTTTTTAAAAGTGATGGCCTCAGGAAGCAAGAAACTCAGGAAGAGTCACTGTTCTTGTTTCAAATAACAAGCACTAGGGGCTGAAGAGATGGCTCAGATTAAGAGCATGTATTGTTCTCGCAGAGAACCCTAGGTCCAGTTCCCAGCACTGATGGTGAATGGCTCATAACCACCTATAACTCCACCTCCAGAGGGAGCTGATGCTTTGGGCCTCCGAGGGTACCCGTACTCACATGCATATACCCACACACAGGCATAAACACATAATTAAAATAAATTCTAAAAAATAATAATAAGTACTAGTAATAAAATAGATGCATATGTGGATTTCACCAAAAATTAAGTAAAGAGCACCAATGTATAAGGGCAAGGAACAAAAGGGAAGACCAGTCACAAACAAACACTTTTTTATTTAAAATTTTAACTTCAAATTTAAAACAGACACACAAAAGAGACACACACATAAAACTTGGAACACATTAAAGGCTGACTTTACTCTTTCATTCAGTGCCACTAATGGATACAAAATCAGGGCCAAAAATAAAGTTTCATGGACAGAAAGAGCTTAGCCATGAAACCAGAGATTTCTAACAACTGGAAACAGGGCAGAGCTAGCGTCTCAAGAACTAGCCAGTTCTCTGTTGCTAGAAGAATTTATGCAGAGCCTGAACAAAATTCATTTAGTGGACACGATATAAAACCCATGGCCACCTCAGTGGGTTACACTGCCAACTGTATAAGCCCATGTCAATTGTGATTCTGTAGAAGAATTCCATGTGGTAACTCCCTTTAAATTAGCACCATGCCAAAATAAGACTAGAAACCCTACTACTAGCTGATGCTTAGGTGCACACACACTGGTGCTTCCTCTTCCATTTACCCTACCACCACATATTCAATTTTTCACTTTTCTCCTCTAAAGTCTTAAATATATTTACATTTGAATACAAATCACCTAAAATATCCTTGGAAACAAGAATGGTATAAACACGTAAGAGTAGAAGAGAAAATGCATGCCTGAGAAGGAGGCAGCTGAAAGAAAAACAAGATAGTCTGAGACGGTGGTGGTAAGAAACACACTGAAGAACTGGGGGCCCCTAGATCCCGAGGGTTGGTAGCTGTGGATCATTAAACAGGTACTATACCTTGTAAGCATTTGAGACTCTGGAACCATGACAAGAGCAGTTAGGATCTAAGTAGTGGCAAGACAAAGATCTGTGACTCAGTCAATGGGTTCAAGAGCAGCAAGATCCATCCATCTAGTGAACAACAAATACTTTTTTCAGAGTGTCTCCTCATGTAGCCTAGGCTGTCCCTGAATCATCATCTCAGCCTCTACAGTACTAGGATTACAGGAGCATACCAGCAGAGCCAGCAATGTGTTCTACTTTAAGTAAAATTTCTAGAGTCTTACTCATCAAAGAGCTAAAAATAACACCTTAGCCCAAGTGTTGGCCATTGCAATATGAAAATTAAAGTAGTAAACACATTGCAGGTGCCACCTTTCCTTCAGGACTGCCTGAACAGTGTGACTTGTCTAAGGCACCTAAACGTTCTCATTTTCAATTTAAGAGTGGCAGTTTTTCTTTCACTCTGTTACTAGATACAATAAATTTATCCTAAGTTCACTAAGCTCCATCCTCACCAGTTAAGCAGTTATACCTCAAGAATAACATCTAAGTTCCTTTAGGGCACTCATGTATTTCTAGCTCTTAAGGTTTGAAAATTAGTTTAGCATCTACCAAGGAAATATTGGTAAAGCAGAATACTTGACTATGTAAGAAGATTCAGGTGGGCTCAGGCACCCTGACAAAGGCCCCACTCCTCCTCCAGAGTATCTCCCTTAAGGGCACTGAGGTATCGTTATATATACTGAAATGCATGAGATAAGCTAAGGGCTTTTTAATTTCCAAACAACCATGTTCACACAAACTTAGCACACACTGAATGCTGATTTCAGCTTTGCATTCTATCTGGCTAATGAGTTCAACAGAATCAGTGCCAGCAATAAAGTCACATGGACAGATCACTGTAGTTTTAGAAGGAAGTCTCACTCTTTTGTTGAGTCTAGTACCAAGCAGCACAACTCAGTAAATATCCAACACATGTGGCCAGCTTCGAATCTTCTTATTCTATGGGCATTTTTGGTTAGTTTTGAGATAGGTTCTCACTATGTAGCCCCAGCTGGCCCAGAACTCTGTTTAGACCAGGCTGGCCTTGGACACAGAGATCTACCTGCTTCTACTCCCCAAGTGCTGAGATTAAAAGCATGTGCCGCCAGGCACAGTGCTGAGTGATTCAGATTTTTTCTTTCTGGTATCATCACCCTGGCCTTGGGGATTCCTCACTCCTGTCCCTATCTGAAGCTATTCTGGCATCACTGCTGCTATTCACCCTGCTTGAGGCACTTTGGACAGACATATTTAGGATCCCTCCCATGTTCTGGACCATGGAAGACAGGCATCAAGAGCAGGAAGGAACTTTCACCATGGTCTTCTGCACAGTGGGCCAACAAGGGTATGTTGATGGGGGCAGGAGAGCCCTCATCTGTATACAGGTATCTACATGTACCAATGGGCTTGCTGTACTGATCTGATGAGGTCTAGGTCTCTATCATATGCTTCCCTTCCCCCAGCTTGGCAATGATTAATCTCTTCATTATAAAGGAGGAACACCTTCTAAGATTAGGTCCAAAAGCATACCAGAATTAACAGAAACATTTGAATGCAGGATTATTTTAATTTTCAGATTCTGTTTTGTTTTCTTCGATTGATGTAGTATTTAAGAGTATCTTGGGTATCATTAGCATCATAAACTAAAGTTTTAGTTTCCAAATGCCCCCATCTCCCTCCACATTTATTCAATAAGCATTTACTGGAATTCATTATTGGCTTCAGCCCCTATAACATCAGGCCTGCCCTCCACGTACTAACCAATGAATGACAGTAAGCATTTGACCAGTAGGTCCCATATCCAGACGGTCATTTGTCGTAGTAAGTGGTTATTGTAACCACCCCTACCATCTTGGTGGCAGACCTGAAGGAAAGGAGAAGCAAGCGCCAAGGACAGGTGGCTGTCCCCCGTCTTGCTCTTAGCCTATCTGGACCCACCGCAGTTCAGATTCTGAAGTTCCAAGCTTAAAAATCCCTTTGTAAACCATGTACAAATTTCCTTGGTGTAATGGTTAATCTCCACTGCCAGCTTCATTGAGTTTAGAATCACCTAGGAGTTTGGTGTGTCTGTGAGGCAGTTTAGAGGATTAACTAAGGAGGAAAAGGCCCACCATGGATGTAACAGCATGCCATGGGTTGGGACCCAGATGCAATAACACATGGGGGAAGGGAGAAAGTTAGCAAGAACATGGATTCTTCTTTCTCTACTTCCTGGCCTGTCATGATGTGAACTGTTTGTACAGCCTCACCCTCCCTACCATGATGGATTGAACCCTCTGTAACTATGATCTTTAGTGTATAAAGCCCTCCTCCTTTGTCTACAAAAGCTATTTTGGTCAATGAGGAAAAGTAATTGATACAGTTGGTGATCTCAAAACGGCCACACAGGAAACAATAAAGCACATAAAGGGACTTTTAAGATACTAGGCATGATCATGCATTCTTGTGCCTGTAACCCAACAACTCAAGGGGCTGAGACAAGGGTACTGTGAGTTCCAGGCTATCCCAAATACACAGCAAGATACTGCATTAAAAATTAAAAGGGGTCAGTGAGATGGTCATCTGGTAAAGCACCTGGCAGGCAAATCTGACAACCCAAGTTCCACCCTTGAAGCCCATGGAAGTAGAACCAAGTCCTCAAAGTTGTCCTCTAAGCGCTCTCTCCCTTCTCTCTCTCTCTCTCTCTCTCTCTCTCTCTCTCTCTCTCTCGGAAGGAATGAAGAAAAGAAAGGGAGGGAAGAAAGGAGGGAAGGAGGGAGGGAGGGAGGGAGAGAGGGAGGGAAGAACTTGAGTTATAATATACTTGAGGGACTTGAAATTTGTGCAAACTATTTGGCCAGTATCTTAAAGACATACTTAAGTTTAATGTGCTCAGACTTTTAAAAATTTGTGTTGGGGGAGGGGGCTTGTGACGTGATCCAACAACTTTCTTGCTCCTTTGTACCACACACGTTTTTGTTGTCACTCAGGAACATGGAATTGAAAAGCACCATCTTAAGCAAGTTTCTCAAAGTGAGCTCTTCAGGATGTACCAATCCTTCAAGACAGAAGGAAAGATATGTACAGGATGGATAAGGTCAATGAAGGCCAGAGAAGCCAAAGTTAAAATTATCTCCTGCAGGAGGTGGTGAGGAAAGAACCTTTTTTAAAATATTTTATTTATTTTTATTTTATGTGTATAAGTGTATTGCCTGCATGTATGTGAGTGCACCCGTGTCGTGCAATGCCACGGAAGAGGGCTTCGGATTCCCCCAGAACTGGAGTTAAGGACAGTTCATAGCCACCATGTGGGTGCTGGGAATCGAACCCAAGTCCCCTGCAAGAGCAGTCAGTGCTCTTAACCGCTGAGCCATCTCTCCAGCCCCAGGAAAGAACCATTTAATATGATAACTTGCACTGTGACTTTCCAGAATGGGGAAGGTGGTGTGGAATGCGCAAGTTCTCACACCTTTCTGACTGCTGACTTATGCAGAAGCATCTTAGGAGCCTGAGTGCTTTAGGAGCATGTGCTTGCAGACACACAATTCAGGAATTCTTCCAGAAGTAACTCTGGTATCTTTACATGACGTAGCCTATGAACAGCACCTAGCAGGGCAGGGAGCCTCCCTTCACATCTAACCAACTCAAGAGAAATGTTACCACTTAGTCATGGTTTACCTTCTCAAAGTTTTAACATACCACACAAACTAGATCACATTCACTTTTAAAATGAAGTGTCTTATTTAACTATTATTTCCAAAACTTTATAAAAAATCTACTTCAACTGTCAGTATGTACTCCAAAATGTTTTTTTAAATAAAAATTTACGCCTGGAGCAGTCACATTTAGTAAACCTATTTGCACGATAAATATTTTCAGACCTAAGTTCTTAGAAGAAAATGTAGGAAGGACCAGGAGGAAATGCATACGGACACTGGAGTTCATTGTGTAGAAACCACTTACATCTGCTCCAAGTTGTCATACACTGACCACTAATTTGAGGTGCACGGATTTAATTTTTTTGTTTTGTTTTTTTGGGGGGTGGTGCGGGGTTTGAGACAGGGTCTCCCTGTAGCCTCATTTAGCCCAGGCCAGGCTCAACCTCACAGAGGTCCACCAGTCTTTGCCTCCAGAGTGCTGGGATTAAAGGGAAACACCACTACACCCAACTTGAGGTGCCCTGATTTCAAGTCAACCTACAAACACACTTTTTTCATTTTTAATTACATTTCTTTATCAGGAGTGGATCCCAGGGATCAAACTCAGGTCACCAGGCTCTATGGGAAGTACCTTTACCCACTGAGCTGTCTTCCCTCTTCCCACAGTTCAAAAAGAATAAATAGCACACACAATCTTTGAAGTATCACAAAGGTATATTTAAGGCAGTCAACACACGACATAATGTCATCATTCTTAATAAGCAGAGGGAAGATAAGGAATCAGGAACAACTTTAGGTTTTGCACTATGTGAGTGACAGAGGGCTAACCACCTACCTTTCTGAGCCTCAGTTTCATTTACAAAATTGTACCCTTCTCAGAGCTGAAAGAACAAAATGGGAAATGCATAGCTTGGACCCCCAAACAGCAAACCCAGCAGTGACTGGTCTCGCTTGTCTGTGCTCACTGCACAGCTGTCTGCTCAGATCTGGTGCCTGCTATGATTCAGATATGGGATATCTCCCACAGACTCCTGTATCTGCACACCTGGTCCCCAGCTGGTGGTGCTATTTTGTAAGATTGCTGAGCCCAGCGGAAGCAGGACATTGGGGGCAGGGCCTTTGAGGATTATAGGTAGCCTTGCACCCAGTCTTGAGTTCTTTGCTTCTGTATCCGTTAAGATGTGAGCAAACGGCTGCCTCGTACTCCTGCCACTACAGAGCTGCCCAATCTCTATGCCTTCCCCACCATGACGGACTGTACCTCCTGAAATGTGATCCAAAATATACCCTTCCTCTTAAGTTGCTCTTAGGGGTATTCTGCTACAGCAACAAGTAATTAACACAGTGTATTTCCTTTCCCTTGGCAACCACCCATCCTTAAAGCTTCTCCTCCTGCTCATGACTTAAAGCACATTCTGGAATCTAGTCTGTGCTCTTCAGTTGTCTGTGGGAAGTACTGACTGGCAGAATCAGCACCACTGTCACTTTCACTCAGCTCACACAGAACTAAATTCACCTTCCTCTCCCCACTCACTAGCCCACCTCAATTCCCATGCCGTCCATCCCAACCCTTCTCCCATTAATAGGAACTTTGAATGCCATTTAAAACTTCAATCCTTGGGCCTAGACAGATGGCTCAGTGGTTAAGAGCACTTGTTCTCGCAGAGGACCCAGGTTTGGTTCTCAGCTTTCACATGGTGGCTAACCACTATCTGTAACTACAATTCAAGTGGATCCAACACCCCCCTCTGGCCTCCACAGTCATTGCATTCATGTGGTACATATACATACATGTAGGCAGAACATTCAACACATAAAAAAAATCTTTAAAAACAAAAACCCCACTTCTGTCCTGTCTCTGTTTTATCTTTCATGTCCACGTTAAGGCTAGAAAGTCTTATTTCAACTCACTCTGTAAGTTGAAACTCCTCAGTTACCTATTTACCCTGTTTGGTTTGAGTCATCAGTAACCTGGGTGGTCTCTGCCTTCCATCTCTCCCAGGAAAGACAAGGATACACTGTCCACAGCTGCCATTCCCTTCAAATATTAACATCTTCCCTAGACACAGCCTCTCTTCCCTCCTCTCTCTGATGTCAGCAGCCCATGTCTACCTTCTCGCCTTGGATGAAGCTATCCTTCCCACTGCAATGTTCACCCTCCAGGCTCCTCAGCACCCAACCTGACCACTCCTATCACTATCATCTGTTTCATTCTTCACACTCATCCCTCTGGTGCAATGAATTATTTTTGAAGTCAGGGTCCACTCTCCAAAATTCAAATATAAGACTGCCCTTTTAAGAGGATGAATATAAGAACAGCTGAAACACTTAGATTGCATTAATAATGGTAATTTCTGAGATATTTTCATGGCTCGTATAGTGAGATATATGCCTATGACGTTATTCTTCTATTTTCTGCAGATGACACTGAGTCACTAATGATTAAAGAATTCAGTCCAAATAACTGGGCTGGTGACATGACTAAGCTTCAAACCCACACAGTCTACCTAGTTCCCACACTCCTTCCAGTTCATAAGAGTGGTCAATCTTCTGCCTCTACTAGTCCCTCAGAGACCGAGGGAAGAAATTCTCTGACACAGGCAAAAGGTCACTTACTCATTAAAGGAGGATTATTTATGGGGGTGGGAAATATTTTACATTCAAATGGATTTTATGTTAAAACGAAGAAAAGTATCATGCCAGAAATAACAAAAATTTTAAACTTGAATTCCTTTACTATTATAATGCCACAGCAGGGCCCACTAGATGGCTCAGTGAGGCAAGTGCGTGTCACCAAGGCTGACAACCTGTCTTTGATTCCCAGAATCCACATGGTGGAAGGAAAGAACTCCCACAGTTGTCCTCTGACCTCCACTCACACTGAGCAGCATGTGGCATGCACCATGCATCATGCATACTCCCACCCACAGACACACAATAAATGAATGTAAACAATGCCACAACAGACAGAAGCATTCTTGACACAGTATTACTACACTGGGATTACTACAAAAGGACAACTTTAAAAAAAAATTTTTATTTATGTGTATATGTATGTGTATCTGTTTGTGTGCCACCTGTGTGCAGCTGCCTGCAGAAGCCAGAAGGGGAGGTCAGATTCTCTGGGGCTGGAGTTAGAGGTGGTTGTAAGCTGCACAATGTGGGTGCTGGAAACCAAACTTGAGTCCTCTGGAAAAGCAGCAAATGCACTTAACCACTGAGCCATTTCTCCAGCCTGGTCAACAGCTTACTTAATATGACTTTTAGTATACGTTGTCAAGTGGTGGATATCTCAAGGGGGTTGTTCTAACTTATTCAGCAAATCAATAAAGTATATTTAAGTCAAAACTACAGAGGCAATTAATATTATTCTGTTAACTTTCATCAAAGTCACCAGAATAAAAGGGTGCCTTTATGTTTTAATCATAGCAACAAAATTGAACATTTTTTTACACAGTTGTTTATCTCCACTTCTACAAATCTGTTTATTACATAGATCAATTTGGAATACTGCAAGATCACTTTATATCAGAAATATTCTAAATAATGATGTGAATATTCACTTTTATCATTGCTGATAAGGAAAAACTGAAATTAAGCAGGTTACTTAGCAAAGCAGAGGCACTTTCTTCTCACTTTGGACTCTATTATACTCTACCCGGTATTAGCTCCTTACATGGATCAGGGAGTAGGAGGAAGACACGGAAGGAAATCCAAAAATTTAGAGAAAAGGCAAAGCCAAAAAAAAGGATACGATCAGATAGAGACAAACTCAGGCAGAAGTGAGAATTTAGAGGAGGCAGGAAAGAAGTGAATGGGCTGGAGAAGGAAGGTCTCCTAACCTGAGGCTTCACTTGGGGCCACGTTGCAGGAACATTTGACTTAACCAATCCAACTCCAAAGCCAGGGGTTCTTTATCTAAAGCTGTCCTAGGGTCAGACAGAAAGGAACAATGGGAGTGGCAAAGGGGGAAGACAGAGGCTTCAGCTGTGGCTAGAGCCCTGGGCAGAGTAAGCTAAGATCATCCAGTGACTTTGAACTAGGAACTGTCGGGTTTACATTGGAGCTATAAGCAAAGTGTTAGCACACACTACAGAACTGTGATTTCACAAACAAAAGAAAATGGCAAAACTATGTAGCAGATACTCCCAACTGCCTTACTCAACCATCCTACCCGACAGGGTCCTCTGACCTGCTTCTTTGGGTCAAAGTCCTATTTTTATTCTGATGTGGATCCACCCATTACTTGACTAGAGGGAAATCTTGTTTAGTCTACCAAGTGTGTCCAACATTTTGAGGTTACCATCTACAAAGTTCATAACTGAGTTACAAAACACAATCCAAAAAAAAAAAAATCTTATGTTTGAAGTAAGCTTATGCTTTTGTATTGAGCTTTGTTCATAGCTAATCTGGGGTACATGTGAATTGCAGGATGGACATCCCTGTATCAACAACTGGGTCCCAGCTTTCACCTGGCTAGATACCACACAGGGATGAGTATGTGGCCTTTCCTAACTCCCACTAAAGGAAAACCAGTAGAGCCTGTTGGCTCAGCAACAGCCCAGCAAGAGAGCCACAGTCATCCTGGATCAGGACAGGAGCTAAGTGAGGAAAAGCCACCTTCCGTGAAACTGCAAAAGATACATCAGGGCATGGGGGCTCATAGTCATCTCAGCACTCAGAAGGCTGAGGCAGGAGTACTGTTATGATCTCGAGGCCAGCATGGGCTATAGAGAGGGATAGAAAGTAAGGGAGGGAGGGAGGGCGGGTGGGTGAAGGGGAGGGAAGGGTACGGAGAGAGCTGAGCAAAAACAATTAAGAGGTGAACCTGTCCTTTCCTCTTTCTGACATGTCAATGAACAAACTACCTTCAACCCCCCAACCCCACCCCTACCCTGGGACCCAAAAGGAAAGAATAAATTCTCCTTACTGTTCCCAACATTTGGGTTTAAGAGTGTTTTGCTGTTTATGTCTCAGGGCTGCAGCATCCTAGGTGGCATAATGATGCATCTTAAAAGATCCTGATCACATCTCTATTATCACAATGCTACAGAATAAACAAAGCAAACGCTAATACCTTCACTGCTCCTTAAACATCTTGAAACAATCATCTCTTTTCAATTTTTCCTTCTTGCTATTATCTCTCCTTGACATACAATATATCCAGAAATAAAACATTTGTATTTAATGTTTTTCAGCATATCTGGCAACCTTGAAAAGCAGAATATGGCCAGGCAAGATGGTACACGCCTTTAATTCCAGCACTTGGGAGGCAGAGGCAGGTGGATCTCAGTGAGTTCCAGGCAAGACTAGTCTACATAGGTACTTCCAGGTCAGCCAGTGCTACACAGTGACGCCCTGCCTCAGGGGAAAAAAAGGTCAGACTATGGGCTAGCAGCCCATACAATACAGTGCTTGCCTTAGAAGCGTGAGGACTGTTTGAGTACCAGAACCCAAGTAAAAAAACCAGGTGCTGGCAAAACATCTAGCAAGGTGGAGCCAAGCTGATCCCTGGGACTGGCTGGCTAAGCAGCATACCCTATTTGGTGAGTTCCAGGTCAAGAAATGACCCTGTTTCAAACATGAGGTAGACAACCCCCAAGGAAGAACACTTCAGACTGCTCTGACCACCACTCACACCCATGAAGACACATTGCACACACAAATCAGAATAAAAGCCATGTTTAAGAATTTCACTACTAACTAAATGCCTAAATATTTCATTTTGAGAGTCCGGATGGGCACCTAAAAGGAGTAACAATGTTATTTTGGCTAAATAAATAAATTCCAGCAGTGTATCAAACAAATGCTTGTTAAATCCTATTATAAAAAAATTGCTACATTATGAAAGAAAAGTTGACATTCCCTAGTTAAGGATATTAAAATATGCTTAAAAAATGCCAACCTCCTTTAAAAAAAAACATTGGATCTGATATAAAGCATAAATATAAACTTAGAACATTGTGCTATGCTCTATTTCAAATAAATGAGAAGATTAAAAGTACCAAAAGAGGAGAAATTATGTTTATAAAAAAAAACAAAAACTTTAACCACAGAGTCAACCAGAAGCTGTGGGGACTCTTCTTCTAAAGAAGGGTCTATCCTCTAGAAAAAAGCCCATATTGAATCTTGATGTATCAGTTAGTAAGGAAGTTTATCCACTGGTGGAAAGAGAATAGTTGTTAGCTACACACAGAGAATCACAGCAGTACACCAAGCAAAGTCTTCTCTTCGTCAACCTAGTCTGGAACAAGGGTCAGCAAACCCTCTGCAAACGCCCTTGCATGCCACAAGCTCTCTGTTATTACACTACTCTGCCACTGAAAAGGAAGTTAAGTATGGCTGTGTTCCAATAAGACCTTACTTTGGAACTACAACATTCAAATTTCATGTGGTTCCCATGAAACAATATTTTTATTTGTCTCAATCATTTAAAAATATAAACAGCACTCTTAGGTTGCAAGCCATACAAACAGGTTAGCAGGTCAGATGCTGTCCATGAGCCATAGTAGGCCAACTCTTGGTCTAGACATCAATAGTAACTGTAATTATGTGCTTACTGCTATTAAATGCTCACAAAGGGAGAATAGAAGGCTATGGGGCATTTAGTGAGGAGACACTAAATGGCCTAGTTTGAAGAATCAGAGAAGTCTTCCAAGGAAGTGAACTGTAGGATGCAACTTAAGGTAACCAGTCAAAGGCCAGGGTGGGAAAAGTGAAGACCCTTCTAAGCAGGTGAGGAGCATATGGAAAAGTCCTGATGGAAGAAGGCACAAGGCTGCCTGAAGAAGCCGTGAGGCTCGGAGTGAAGGGGGCATGGGAAGCAGGAACGTGAGGAGGCAGCCCACCTTGCTGGCCACGCTAGAAGACTCTAGGCTTTGTCCCCAAAGTAATCAGAGCCACTGAATGATTTTAAGTAGGAGAGGAATACAATCACTTTAGATCTTTCAATGATCATTAGGGCTGCAGCACAAAGATAAGAAGTAAGTCTAAATGGCTACAAGGAGATCTGTAAGTACTAGCTGGAGTTGACAGACCTTTGGGACTGGGATGTTGGCAGTGACACCAGGAAGGTAAGATGTGATGATTAGCTTGGAAGAGTGGAAGGCAGGCTCCCTCCATGACTTGTGCTCCCCATTCTCACAACTAAGACACTGGTATCACTCAGTGACCCAGACATACTTAAAGAGACATGGGACAAGAAATAAGTTTTGAGTTCCGTTTCAGTTTTAGGCATGCTGAGTTGAGCACCTATACAACATTCTAGTGTCAAACAATTGCTTGTAACAGAGGTCAGGAGAGGTTTGTTTCAATTCAGTGATTCAGTTTGGGAATTGCTGGGAGAGACTATAACTGAAACCACTGGAGATGAAACCACGTAGACAAAGGTGATTCTCTCAATCACCAGTGGAACTTTAAAAAATTTTGGTGCCGGGTAGCACCAATGAACCAATTAAGCCAGAATCTCTGGGAGACCCAGGCATTGGCATTTTTTAAAGTTCTCCAAGTAACTGTAATGTGTAGCCCATGTTGAGAATAATAAGATACTGAGAATTAACAGCATTCAAGTCCAGGTTTCTAGTCCTCATAACTCATTGCCCTGACCTGACTACTTCATATTTCTAAGCTGCAGCTGGATCAACAGAAAAGTAAAATGGTAATACTGGTTTATGCCTAATATCTCCTGGTATCTCCAAAATGTAGTCAAACCTACAAAAGTGAAATATTTCCTTCTCCCTTGGTAGTTTGAGAAGGAAGGAACATGGTTGGGGGCATAAACCAACTACCAGGAGTAAAATATATTTTATAATAATTCTCTTCCTGGGTCAACAGCATTTTTGAATGACAAAATTAACATATCAAGTAATATCTTAACTGTCAGGCCTGGAAACATTCTAACTGGCTAAGCTCTGCTAGACTACGCAATGGTCCCTGGCTGGCAAATGCAGGTGGTACAAACTGGTGGCATGAAATTTAACTTGGAAATTCTTTGATTCAAAATTGATCTTTCTAAAGAGTAAAAAAAAGTGAATAGCAACTTAAGATTCAGCAACTATGCACAGGAACACTGAGGAAGTATGCAGCTCAACATTCCCACAACCCGAGCTAGAGTTTTCATCTACTACTAGGCAGCTCTGTGACTTCAGGCAAGTTTCTTAATCTGTAAGTCTCAGTTTCATGAGCTGTAACAAGGAAGTAAAATCAACCTGAATTACTGTGAAGATTAAAACATGAAAATGACTCTGAAAATAGTTATGTAATAACATCACCATTTCTACATTATTTCCCAGCCAATATTCACATTAACTTTTTGATTTACTTGTGGTTTTAGTTTTGGGTGAGTTTTTTTTTTTTTTTTTTTTTTTCCCGAGACAGGGACTTTCTATGTAGCCCTAACTGGCCTGGAACTCACACTAGTCTTGAACTTGCAGCAATCCCCGAGCCTCGGCCTCCTGAGAGCTGGGATTACAGGCCTGAGCATCAACCCAGCTTGATTCATATATTTTGAGAGTGAATTCCCTATGCTAACAGCACAATATTCGTAAGATTTTGTGTGTGTGTGTGGCATGATCTTTTAGTTCCTTTTTTTTTCTTTTTTTTTTTTGTGGCATGATCTTTTTAGTTTTTTTTTTTTTTAAGGCATGATCTTTTTAGCTTGCTTTCCAGATCATGTTTTTAATTGAACAGTTTTGTCTACTGTTAACTCCCACTGTCATCTTTAAATTTCATTTGTATCATCTGACTTCAAATTCTACACAGTAGGTATGATTACAGTAGTATAAAATTCTGTTAACACATTCTAACCTAACCAGTGAATTACTCCTGTCTTTCATCACTCTCAGAATAAGGTATGACAGTTAAGACGAGACAGTTAAATGCATAGCCCTCAATGTGAAGAGCTTGGGACCAGACAGCACCCAAAAGCTTCTTAAGTCAGATAGAAAAGGGACAGTTTGGTCAACTGGACTCTCCTCTTTGCCTCTTTCAATTCCTAAGGTTAGAACTGAAGGACACAGAATTTCAGAGGCCTGCAAAATCTCCAGGCTTTCAAAGCACTGCTGTGAGAAATAATGATCTACCCATTAAGGACAAAGACTTGTGGCAATTTGCTAAGTAATCTTTCAAAAACCTCCTTCATTTAAACTAGTTTGTCAATGAGAAAGAACATTTAATAAATCTGAAGATTTACAAGTGAACTTTGAAGTTTAACATTACAAGAAAAGAAATTATGTCAGGTTATAGCAGAAGAAATGAATTATGGAGAGGTAGGAATAAATTTTGAGTCTTATGGAGGATTAGTGTTGTAAAAAGAAACTCCAGACCATCTTACTATTTTATGCTCCCTTCTAAAAGTCTTTCAGGCAGAGTATCATGTACTGGCTTGTTCTGAGCAATTACCAACAATGTGTAATGTTTACTAATTAGGGACAGGAAAAAAAAAAAAAAAACCCTAAGCATTCTTTACGATCCCAGTGTCACTAGACACTGTTAACATCCTTAAATGTAGGTAACTAACAACACAGCATAAATAATTTTGCCAATAATTTGATTCTTCAGCAGTGAACTACCAGCATAGGATATAGCATTTTACATTTAAATCCCAAAACAGGATAATAATTTGGTGGGAAATTATGATGTCTAAGACACGGTCATGAAAAAGATAATAACACCAGGATAGACTGCAGGAGATCAAAGTTCATTCAGAAGACCATAAAGTCATTTATGAGCATCTAAAACATGGTAAGAGACTAGGTGGGGAAATAAATTATACTTTGACACTAAATCCTAGTAC
>NW_008354502.1:266788-269554 GCF_000622305.1 Nannospalax galili
ATATATATCCATACAGTCTACCAGGGCTCCATGTAAAACCCCCTAGAAAAGCCAAGGTGGACTACAGATGACCTCAAAGTATGCTGTTTTTGATGTGCTATGCAGGTTATCATTAGAGTCCACAGACAAAATCTTTTAAGATGTTAAAAGTCAGTGCATCAACTAAAAAATGCACATTGAGTGGGGTGTCAGGAAAAAAAGAGGAAAATCTGCTCCATTTTAGAATCGAGTGGTACCATTGATAGAATAGGAATGAATGTGGGGGAGGCAGGTGAATTTTAACACAGTGGAATTCAGGTCTGAGTTCAGAAGAGTGGAATCAGTCTACCATAACCATGGAAATGACACAGGCCAGGGTGGGAATCACTAGCCAGATTGGGTCAAATTTGTATATACTCCATTCAATAACTACTGCTGAGCAACTCTGCACACTACAGTAAGGCACTGCAGTAAACAGAAAGCTAGGAAAACACAAACAGTTGTCTACCCTCAAGAAATGTCCAATCCAGTAGAAAGGATAGATAAACATATTCTGCCTGAAAATATATTCATGACCCGGAAGGTTCAGTACTGTGGAGGTCTGTATCTAAAGATTTAAAGCTGCAGCCTATTTTGTTTCGACACAACTCAAATAGATACAATAGCATTCTAAATGCTCAATGCTTCAGAGAGAAATATCAAAATGTTAGGAGATTCTTCACAAATGAAGAATGATGCCGAAAAAAATCTCAAATAAGAAAAAAAAAAAAAAAAAGATGACCAGCTCCTTGCCATCATACCTGCCTCAATGCCCCACTGAACAGTACAAGTCCCTGAAGCTGAACTCAGAGGCATGTGAGAAATGCTGATTGGTTAAAGGAACCCACAGGGGTTAAAAAAAAAAAAAAAAAAAAAAAAAGTGCCCCCTCAGGTGCATGACATGCATCTTGTCTGAAGAACATGGCATGAAGAAACAGGGGCTGCGAGAGGAGGAAAAAAGCAAGAGAATGTATGTGACAACATTCTGAAAACTACAGTGTGGAGCCAGACCACCACACGACCCACTACCTATTTAAAGCGGAGTTCTGCTGCAGAATCCATCCCTCTCAAACTAAACCTTTCATGTAATGAGCAAGCCAGCCATAAACATCAATACTTTCCCGTCTTAAAGGCATTTCACCACCAAAAGAACATGCACAGTAACCAATTGTGAAAGGCACCTTTGTGCTGAAAATTTTATTTAAATAAATATTAAACAGTACCCAACTATTAATAGATACACCCCTTCCCAAAACATCCCTAACAGCTGAAAGGTATGTGTATTTCTGAACCTCTAAACGCGAATATGAAAGCCCTGATCTACCCTTCCTTAACACCAATCATACAGTTTTTCTTTGCTATCCTAACTGAATAGGAAGGTTTAATAACTAAACCAATCACTCTAGGAACCCGACAAACAGGATGGATGCCTAACAGGGCATAAACATCCTCCACTCCCTGCAATTCCAGTCATTTTTGTTTTTTTCTGTGACAGATCTCGGATTTTTCAGAACAAGTATGCAGGTTATTTAAAACTGAGTTATATATAGTCATTTACCAGCAGCAAAACACTTCTGGCATTACCATGAATGCTCCCTCTCTGCAGGAATTCCCCCCCCCCCGCCAAAACTAGCATTTTTCTTCACCGAGAACCAACCAGCCTTTATTTTTAAAAGCCAAGTGCATACTTCTGTCCCCCAAAACAAACAAATCACTGACTACTATTCCATTCTACGCTAATGAAACTGTGGAGAAAGATCCCAGGCGTTGTCAGAGCCTATTTTTCATACACCACCACCAGACAGTTTGATGCAGTATTCCTGATTGCTTTTTATCGTATTTGTAAATACAGTCACTAATCCACTAAATTAGGTAATTTACAAACAGGTCCTCTCAGTTATTAGTGGCCAGCAGTCAAGTTCTATTACATCTGATCCTTGTACAGTTGTCCAAACATTTCCACCCAGGCTAAAGGCTCCGATCGGAAAGAGAAAGGAGGCTAGCGAAATTTGGATGGGGGCAGGGTGGCAGCTGGGAGAAATCTCTGCATCTCAGCCCTCAGCGACAACATCCAGCCAGTGCCCACAGAAAAACTAAATTCGGCACCTCTTCCTCCTGTTACACTGGCAACAAAGAGGGAGTTTCCGTAACGCTCCCGTCACCCACCAGGTACCCAATCTCCTTCCCAGCCCCGTCCCCCCGCGCTCCCGCAGGGGCCTCGGTGCGTCGCGAGGCCGCGGTGCCCCAGGTCAAGGCACAGAGGGGGGATGGGGTGGGAACGAGCGGGTGGGATCGGGGAAATGGGCCGTGGGAGGGCTCGGCGACCCGCTGGAGCACTTGATCCCGGCCAGGGGACCGTAGGCAAGGGAAGGGGGACAGGCGACCCAATGGAGCCGAAACTAGAGTAAGGTGGGAGAGGGGTGCAGAGACAAGCTGGGGTGCCCCCGGGGGCACGGAGAGCAGTCTGCAGGGGACTCCGCGGAAGCGGGGAGCGCGCCGCCAGGCCCGGAGGCGGGGGACGAGAATGCCACCTGGGGCAGAGCGGGAGCCCGGCAGCCTCTACCTGCGGGCGGCGGGACGGGCCGCTCAGGTGTGAGCCGAGCGTGGAGGCCGCCGGGCCGGGCAGCCCGTGGGCGGCGGGGCTCGTGGGGGTAACGGCGGGGCGCGCGGGGAGGCATCCGGGCGGGCGGCCGGGAGGCGGGAGCCCCTCACCTGCGCGGCAGAGGCGGAGCTGCAGCAGCCCATGGC
>NW_008354502.1:269640-308195 GCF_000622305.1 Nannospalax galili
GGCGGCAGCGAGTCCTCAGGAGGCGGCGCGGCTTGGGGCAGGCGCCCGCCACATCCCCCTGCGGCGGCTGCGCGGCTCCGGCTCCGGCTCCGCTCCTGCTGCTGCAGCTGCTCCCCAGCGGAAAGGGGCGGGCGGCAGCGGCGGCACCTCCCCCTGGCTCCCGCCTCCCACCACCCGCGCCCAGTCCCTCTCCCGCTCCCTCTCCCGGGCAGCCGCCTCCTCCTCGGCGCCGCGCGCGTCTCCCATCAGACTCCCCGCCCCCAGTGCCGCGCCGCGGGGACGGCGGGGCGGCGGCAGCCAGAACGAGGCCGGGCCCTTGGGCGCGCGTCGGAGCCTGCGCGGCGCCGGGCCCATTTCGCGGTGGCACCGAAGCAGCGCTGCCTCGGGGCGAGAGGGCGTCTGGGGCTGAAGCTCCCGAAGATCCTGGCCGGCTCTCATCGAAATGGTGCCGGCTTGCTTCCGCACCCGTGAGGCACCGGGCAGGCACTGGGGTTACTGCCTCTCCCTGTTGGGCACGCTACCCGGGTCACGGATGGGTAGCTCTGCCCAGCTCTGGCGGCTGCCTCTTTTACCCAAAAGAAAGCGTACGTGATATAAACCTTCCCTGAGTAAGAAAAGCGTGATGGAAGGCCAGGAGGAACACTCATCTGTTGCTCCTGTCCCCATTTTGCTGATGTGGAAACTAAGCCTTGAAGGGCTCGGACAAGGATGTGCACTCAAGTTGAAATTGTAATAAAAGAGCCGGAAACGGGCGGAGGCGGGACTAATACTCCAGGCCCTCAAGTCAAAGCTATGTTAGATCTAGACTAAATTTTCTTATACAGGATAGTCCACAATACCCCCCCCAAAAAAAGAGCGGCATCAATTCATATTTAAAATATTTACGGAGACAATACTACATTCCAGAAATTTAAAGGCACTAGAAATGAACAAGTGCAAAAAAGGACAAAGTTGCTGCTCTCTTACAAGTTCCTACTCCAGTGTTAATACACCCTGAGGTAGGAACAAGTTACGAGTAGCCATGGTCACTACCCTTAAGAAATTTCCAACCCCCAGAGTCTTTAGTGAGAGGCGAAAGCAGTTTAAAGGCGGCAAGAATAAAGATCGTGGTTAGTAGTAACAGAATCATGTAAGCATCCACACTGTTCTTAACCTTCATGTCAAAGATAACTTCTGTCAAAGACAGAATCGGCTATGAAACAGGGTGTTTTGTAAAGATACAAAGGAGTGAGACCCCAGAAGCATTGACTTGCCACACGATATACAGGTACCAAGGTGATACCAATGTCTAAGGGGAAAAAAAAAAAAAAAAAAAAGAGCATAGAAGTTGTATATACAGAGCATTGAAAAATCTAAGAATGGACTAGGCACAAAGAAAATTCCCCGATGGATTGTCCCCTTACCATTTCCTGGGGCTGTGGATGCATTGTTCCTCCGAACTTCATGCTCCTCTGTGAAGTGCTGATACCAGTGTCCTTAAGATTAAAAGACGTGGGAAAGCTTCTGGTAGGTCAGTTAAGTACTCAGCAAGGACTGCTGGAGCTCCTTCAGTCCTCTGCGTGGTAATTTGACCAGAGGCTCCACCATAGTACAGGATGAGTGAATCTTAAGTATGTCCTCATGGTGACCAACAGATCATTAAGTGGAAGTGAAGAAATAAAACATTAATTGCTCTGGTCCCAATTCTGATTATAAATGCCACAGTAAGATTTTAAACTCCCTGAGAACAAGGGAGTTCTTCTTTGTATCCCCCTGTGCTCTCTGGAATGTTTGTTGAATTATTCAATACAGCCCGGAATAAAAATTCCTCCCTTGAGATTTTCCTTCAACGCCAGAAAAGGACATCTTGTTTTTAACCGAGGGAGGATGCTGAAAGTAAAATTACAATCTTGAACAAGAAGCCATCTGTCTTCTTTATAATCAAGGAAAGAGGAGTTGTTTCTCTTACCAGAGTCAATATGGGACCTTTTCTCTCAGATTATAAAAATCTTTTTGGCTAGCACAGTTGTTCCATGTAGTAGCTAGTGCTTATTTTGTCGTTAGAACTGTAGAAATGGTTAGATATGTAGCTGGCTGTGTTAGTGCTTCATAAAAATGTATCCCACTTTTTGGAGCTCTCTTTCCTAGACTTGGATGATGGATGTATAGTCCATTCCAAGCACAATTGATCTTTCCTCTAGTTTTCCCTTTAAGAGTTAATAGAACCAGGAATTCTAAGGTTCTGCCGGGTGGTTTGTAAACATACTAATTATGTATGGATGCCCCATATATGCATATGAATTTAAAACAATACCTCATCATTAACATGAGAGAAACTGAGGGCTCCTGAATTGATATTCTGTGCCTTCTAAGAACAGCTCTTTCCTATCCTCACAGTTCCCAAATATTTGGGAGTTTGGCATGTGAGCCTGGGCTTGGTGGGTTCAAGGTTCAATTCCCAGCACTTAAAAAAGAAATTGTTCTTTTCCTTTTCACTCTCACAAACAGCTACACACAGCATTCAGTGAAATTAAACTACAGAAAATTCGGAAATCAGGAAACTTTTAAAAATTTTTTTAACCGTAGCCAGAGTTCAGGGTACGGATCTCACTACCTTGAGATGTCATCAGGGCAAATCCCTTAAGAGCAGATTAGATTTGAAAACGAATTGTTTTTTTCCAAGTTATGTAAGAACAGTGTCTGCACTAACCAGGATAAAATTATAAGGTCTATCAATCTTGGTGCTGCAGGGTAAAATCAGATCACCAGCTGAGCCAGCCGGAAATGCTTCCCAACAGTCTAGTATTGCATAATTGGCTCTGTGAATTCCAAGGTTTCCTGCTTCAGATGGAGGACTTGGTGCTGGTCACTCACTGAAGGAAAATACCAAACTAGTGATCTTTCTGATGATTTTAACAATGCCTGACTCATTGTTCACATGAGTTCAGGCTTGGGACAGAGGAGGGGGGAGGTAAAAAATGTAAATGCATCTATATGTATCTATATCTATAACCGCTCAGAATAATCCTCTAATTTAAAAACGTGGCATTTGGTGCGTTGGCAGTGTTACATTCTAGCACATACTGTGTTCACAGCCACATCCCACGAGAGCACATTTGCTTCAGCAGAGCCCCAGCTTCCATATCTGCTTCACAACCTCCTTAGAGCATTCACAGATCACCCCTGGGAGATGCTCCAAAAGTGAAAACTAATTGTAACCAAGGGCTGTAACTGTTCATTCATTACCAGAAAGCCAAGAGCAATTTCTATTTGAGATTTTAGAAATGTATCTCAAGCTCCCAGGTAAGCTCAGAAGTGAAAGAGCTTCCAGAAAAGATCTGTCCTGAATTCAAACTGTTCTCAGAAAAAACACAACATTGTTATCTACAAGACTAGAGATTCCTAATCCCTTACCTCTGCAACTTTGTGTCTGCCCACATTTGTAAGATGATATTTCTCCAGTGTTAATTAATAACTCTGACATTTATTGTTTCACTTGGATTTCTGTTGCAAGATCAGATAATTTATGAATATTTTTCAAACTGCTTGCTGTGAACCTGTGTTTAAAGGGGTATGGCATGTCCCCTTGTCTTTTCTAAGGAACTTAAATATTTTTTGTACTTAATTCATTCTGTAATTTTTAAATTGACTCCTTCTTATTACCTAAATGTGATTGATTTTGATGAAGTGGCAAAGGCTGAAACATCAGTCCTCAGGGATTAGAGATGTTGCCAATTTAAAACTAAGTGTTGATTTCCATTTGAGGGTAGTGGATGAGGAAGGAGAGAAATGGAGGCGGGACCATGAATATTAAATTCAGAAAGAAGGGAGCAATTTGTAGAGTAAGGGAATACAGCTATTTACAATATACTTATTGAGTCAATTTAACGAGCCAAATTCCTACCTGGAAGCCAGGGATTTGAAAACAAGAAAGCTTTAATCCCAGAACTCAGGAGGCAGAGGCAGATGGACCTCTGTGAGTTCAAGGCTATCCTGGTCTACATAGTGAGTTCCAGGCCAGCTGGGGCTACAAGGAGACCCTGTCTCCAAAAGACCAAAAAGAAAAGAAAAGAAAGAAAAAGAAAAACAAGAAAGACACATTCCTTGCCTTTAAGTTACTTATATCCTAGCACTCTGGGGAAAAATTTTAAACCAATGATTTGTGTATAGTTTAAATACAATGAAAAGAATGAGTCCACATGCATCATCTTGCTTAGAAACGGTCCATGTTCTCCCCCATTCTTTGCACTGTGGACTTACCCTGTATACCAAACTGGAAAATCTGACATGTGTCAAACACAGGTAAAACCTGAAGCCCGTTTGCTAAGTGAAATAAGTCAGTCAGACAAGAACAAATATCATATGATTCCACTTATAGGAGATACTTAGTGTAGTAAGCACCACTTTTTTGGTGCTTGCAGGGGAGGGCAGCATGGAAATCCTTGTAATGGGAACAGTTTCAGTTGGGTAAGGTTAAAAGAGTTCTGGAGAAAGATAGTAGTGATGGTTAAAAACAACTGAACTTCAGGCCCAGGTTAAGATAGAATAGTTGATGTTCTATGTAGTTTACTGTAATAAAAGAATGAAGTGTAGACCTTATTCAGGACTACTAAAGAATAAGAAAGTACCAGTGAGTGATGCTAGAATGAGATGGATCTCATTGTAACAGTGTGCCGGAAGCTGTATTTCTCTCTGATGGATAATATTGTCAACTTGATGGAGTTTGGAATGACTCAAACCTCTAAGCATGCTTGTGAGAGAGTAGTCTAGATTGTGTTCACTGAGATGAGATGTTCTACCCTCAATAGGCAGCACTATTCCATGGAGTAGGATCTGAGACTGAATAAAAAGGAGAAAGGGAGCTGAGCACCAGCATGGATCACTGTCTACTTGCTGATTATGCATTGTCCGTGCAATGTGACCAGCTGCCTGCAGCCTTGACTTCTGTCAAGATGAACTGTGCCTTCCAACTGTGAGCCAAAATAAACCCTTCCTTCCTTAAAAAAGAAAGCCTGCTGAATGACTTACATTACCTATTTTTAAAAAGTTGCATTACTTTTTTCCTGATTGCCCTTGTATTCTTCCCCCTACTATACAAGTTCCTGCTGTGTGTTAGGTGCCAAGAAGCTAATATCCAGAAATGTTTCCTAAATATTTCTTCAATGAATAAATACATTTGTCAGTGATTCTTGGGGAGATTTGAAAATACCCAGAATACCTCAAAAGAAAACTTTTCTCAGACTTCAAATAATTACTTTTCTAAAGTATAATTTTTCTATATTTTTGAAAAATATTATATTTATATATTTGTGTGTGTGTGTGTGTGTGTGTGTGTGTGTGTGTGTGTGTGTGTGTACTAACTGCAGGACACACATGAAAATTTGAGGACAATTTACAGGAATCAGTCCTCTCCTTCTACCATGTGGGTCCTAAAGATCAAACTCAGTCTTCAGGTCTGGCAATAAGCACCTTTACCTGCTGAGCCATCTCTCTAGACCAGCATGTCTATTTTTAAATAGAGGACTTTTCTTTAGGTAACAATATAGTCCAATAGTTTAGCAAAAGACAGATTAAGAATTAACTGCATAAACATAAAACTGCATAAAAACTCCTCAATGCAAAAGATCCCATAAGTATGGAACCAGAGAGATGGCTCAGTGGTTAAGAGCACTTGTTGTTCTTGCAGAAGACCCAGATTTGAATCTCAACACCTACATGGCAGCTATCAATCATCTATAACTCAGGTTCCAGGGGGATCTGATGCCCTCTTCTGGCC
This sequence comes from Nannospalax galili, assembly GCF_000622305.1. Lineage (NCBI taxonomy): Eukaryota > Metazoa > Chordata > Mammalia > Rodentia > Spalacidae > Nannospalax > Nannospalax galili. Next base: position 275,396 of record NW_008354502.1, read on the forward strand.
TCTTTGGGTACTGCATGACACAGGTGTATTTATATACATGCAGGCATAACACATAAAAGTAAATATATTTTTAAAAGATACCACAAGTAAATACAAATGACAAACAGATAAATAATATTTTCAAAGTCTATATAAAGGTTTATACAATGCATGTGAAGTTCCTATTTAAAAAGGAAAAGAAATTCACTAAAAGCACTCTGCACTGAAAGAAATACAAGGACTAATAAAATGTGAAGTGCTGCTCAGCCTCACTGATAATAAAACTGTGAGTTAAGAAATTAGAGGATATCACTCCTCACCTAACAAAGCAGCAACAATTTAAAACCTTAAGATCATAGCATTCTTCATACTGTTGATGGGGACATAAATATTGCCCTCTTTCTGGAGAACTTAAGAATCTATATCAAAATTGAAAAAATGCATTCTTTTAACCAGGCAATTCTTACCCTAGGAATATCCAAAAGCAATACAGTATTGTTTTCAATAAAGAAAAACTGAGGAAAATCTAAACTTCTGTATGTAGAAAATTGGCTAAGTAGTTGGTGAAATAATAGGAAATGTTACATAATCATTAAAAATATGTCAAATAGTGTACATTCACTGACATAGACCAGATATAATGACTGTATACCACATTACAATATACCATCAACCAAAGAAAGGTAAGTTTTAAAAACAGTATCGTGATGAGATCCTTTATTGTAAATAATGTGTGTAGAAGAAATTGTGAGGAATTTGTACCACTTTGTTAATAGCAGGCACCTTTGGAGAGAAGATGATGCTTCTGTGGAAATAACTTTTTTCTTCTTTTTTTGGTCTTTTTGAGACAGGGTCTCCCTGTTGCCCCAGCTGTCCTGGAACTCACTATGTAGACCAGGGTATAAGTAGACATAATCTGAACTAATGACTTTTAATTAATCCCAGCAAAGGCATGTGCTCTTGTGTAGTGTGACCTTGGCACCTGATCTTGTTTCCTAGGCAACCTCAATTTGGTCCTCCACCCAAAAAGATATGAATGAATGAATGAATGAATGAATGAATTTTTTTTTGTGTGTGTGTGTGTGCTTAAGAATTAGCATCAAGTGGTGAAAGGTGGTGCCCCTTCTCCATTGCACACAGTGGAGGTTGGAAAGGACATGTGACTTTGAATGAATACGATATTCTATAGCTAGGCATGAAAAGACCCATGGTCTGCTAAGATGAGGTGGAGCCAAGCTTGTACTTCCCCAATTGAAACTGGAGAAACAATTTTGAATAAAATTATAGGTGGGGCCAGACTGAGGACACAGTTCTAGAGAGTTCCAACAAGACAGTTCCATCTGTACAGTTCCAAGAGGCAGACGGTTCCAAGAGATTATCGGGGGAATGACTGTTCACCGAGATTGGGCCCGCTCTTAAAAACTAAATTGAAGAGTTAGGTTTTTGTTGTTGATTGTTGTTCAAGTAATTATAATATTGGCATAATAACACCTCAGTTATCAGTCTGTTTTGTGCTGCTCTAACAAAACACTGAAGGGTAATTTACAAAGAACAGAAATTTCTTATTCATAGTTTTAGAGGCTGGGAGGTCTTAGATCAAGTATTGGTATCTGGTGAGGGTCTTGCTTCGTCCTCACATGAGGGAAGGCAGAAGGGCAAAGGGGAAGTGAACACTGCGTCCTTATATAGCCACAGAGCAGAAAAAAGTGAACGCCCTCCTGTCCAGCCCTTTCCTTAATGGCAATAATCCATCAGGAGAACCCCCCCCCCCCCGAGTGACATAGCTCCCAAAAGACTCTACCTCCTAACACTGCCCCATTGTTAAATTTCCACTACAGGAATTCAGGACAGCTCCTTTAAAAGTATATCTGGAGTAAATTGGGGCAAGGCAGAGTAAGAACAAAAAGAGGCCAGTGCTTTCTGAGTTGTAAACTTCTCTATTGATGATACTTGGGTGAAAAGTATCTACTATTTCTTCAGATGATACAAGAATTATTTCAATAAAATGACTGTGAAAGGTCAAGGAGCCTCTCAAATGATCCCATTAATCATGGAGTGGGAATTTAACCATCCCCAGGGCAGATGAAAAAGAGATAACAATGAAACCCAATAATTAGGAAAGGCTTCATGGAAGAAGCAGCTTTTCAGTTGGCCCTTGAACGAGTATCTTTGCATAACTGAAGATGGGGAGATGGAGGTAGGGAGAAAAGAGAGCCCTTGGATATAAATGGCTTAAGCAAAGATGTAGGCTGAGGAACTAATATCTGTCGGATGTTCCAGTTATGTTTTGTTGTACTACAAACTAAACCAAATGCTGAGAGCTTCCAGTAACCCTCTTTTACTATTATCTCCCAGAAGGCTGTGGGCTAAGTAGGCTTAGATAAGCCATCCTCTCTTGGGCAGCTCTCATGTGACTGCATCAGATAGTGGATGGGGCAGGAAACTTATCTTGAAGTTTCCTTTATAAAAGCCTGGCAGTTGGTGCTGGTTTGTTGGCTGTCACCCAGAATATCTACTTGGAACTTTGCCATGTGCCCTGGGCTTTCTTGCAGTATGATGGATGGGTTCCAAGAGCAAGCATCCCAAATGGACTAGGTTGACACTGCATTACTTTTCATAACCTGCTTCAGGAAGCACATGGCATCACATTTGTGATAGTCACAGGCCCATTCAAATTCAAGGGAGGGGTGGAAGAAATATCAGTGTCACACTGGGAGGCGAGCATGTGGCATGGCAAGTTACAGCCTGGACCCTATTTGCAGTTACTAACGCTCTATAGTCTCAGTCTCTCCAGAATCTTGTATCCCAGGCTGGCCTTGAACTCACTATGTATGTAGATAGGAGGAAGACTTCAGATGTTCTATAGCACTGTATAATGTTATGCTTGACAATTACTTATTGTATATTTCTTTTGTTTTCTGAAACAGAATCTCATATGCCCTAGGTTGGCCTCAAAACCAAGGATGACCTTGGAATTTTTCTGGTCCTTCTGCCTCTGTTTCCCAAGTACAGCAGTTATAGTTAGGTGCTACTACACTTGGCTTTATGTTGGGGATCAAACCCAGGACTTTGTGCATGCAAGGCAAGCACTCTACCAACTGAGCTACATCCCCTCCAACAGGGCCCAGTGTCATCTACCTACTGGCATCTGAAGGCTGTGGAGTTTGTACTTTTTACTGACAAGATGACTCTGAGGATTTTGACCAAAGTAATACAAGAATGAATTTCTTCTTTTAAAAAAGATCACATGATGGTGTTTGCTTAGAAAGACTACAGGGAGGAGATAATAAATAATAAAAAAAACAGTAGGCCCTAAAGCAATGCCCTGGCCCATCAACTCCCTTGGTCAATACAACAAAATGATGCTTAAGTGTGACTGACAGCAACCTCCAGATTCTCTACCAAAGCATTCTGTCTTCAGTTCTTAAAGAACCAGATGCTCCTGGGTATCTGGGTCTTGTGAAGTAATTTAACTTTTTGAGAACCCACTTCTGGGACACTAACTGGTATTTTCCCCCCTGAACAAAGGACATAGACTCTCTGGGAAGCAAGCCTGACTTGACCACCAACTGACTCACTTCCTAAGTGCCCAATAGGTGGTCTTCAAGTGCAAAGTGTCACCCTGCAGAACAAAGTGTAGGAACCAGGAGGAGGAGGCAGTGAGGTCTGGCTAGGCTGGCAATCCACGGCTTAGCTATAGTCAGTGCTGGTTTCCCTCCAGTTCTGTTAAGAGATTTGTGTCAGGCACTGAAAACTGTAGCATGAGCCTGGTTTTTAAAGTTTCTTTCCCTAACTATTATTATTTTATTGGACAAACTGTCAAAATTCACCTATTCTTTCTCTGAGCGCCTTTCTTCCTTTCTCATTGGTGCTAGACAGAGCCATTTTCCCTAATGCTATATAATTTTGAAGAGGCTGTGTCAATTGCATAAAATATTTCTAATCTCCATAATTAAGATGCTGCTGGTCTGACAGCTTTGCTCTCTTACTCCCCCTCAGCTAGTTGCAGGCATGTAGAAAGACATTTAAAAAGAGGTACTAAAGCAAAAATGACACGCTGTTCCCATCCCAGAGGGCCTGTTCATGACTGTCATCATCCTCCCTAGGCTCCCTCCTGGAAAGTTTCATTTATGGCTTCTTCAGAAGTAGAAAAGAGACTAATGCCAAGGTTCCCTGGACCGTCTTCTCTGCATTCCCAGAAAATGTATGCCTATCCTCAGTTTTTGTCAGGCCCACTCGCAGCCTGTCTGAGATCAACCAGTAAAGCACTGTACAAGAGCCACCAATAAATCTTGAGTTCAACAATGGAATGACCAAGTTCTGCAGTCACAGAGACACAATCTCTAGTGAGAAGTAGGAGACCACCACAGTTGTTGGTTAGGAATCTTTAAAGATCATTTGGCCTACTTTCCTCTTCTTTGGGAAAAACAAAAACAGTAACAATTCACAAGTCACCAAGATTGCCTTATGTTGAAATCTTTGTTCATTCATCTTGTGTGTATAGTAATCTATTCAGGTATGACATACAAAAGTATCATTTCTTCTTCATGGTAATTCTATTAAGTAAAAAAAAAAAAACCTGCCATTTTAGTAATTAGTGCATGAAGTTTAAAAATGATCTAGATAGACCTGATGGTGCTGATGTAATGAATTCACCCTCAAAGCCATATGGTTTAGGGCTGGAGAGATGGCACAGCGGTTAAGAAAACTGACTGTTCTTGCAGGAGACCTGGGTTCAAATCCCAGTACCCACATGGCAGCTATCCATAACTCCAGTTCCAGGGGATCCGACACCCTCTTCTGTCCTCCGAGGCCACTGCACAACATGGGTGCACTTATCTACGTGCAGGCAATACACGCATACAAACAAAATAAAAATAATAAATAAAATAAAAAATTAAAAAGCCATATCATTTAATAAAATAAGGTTTATTTCTCCCTTACAGTGTGTGGGACACAGTAGGGGGCCCACCTGGGAAGAGGTAGTGTTGGCAGTGCCTGCTCCACAAAGTCATTCAGGTACCCAGGCATTTGGAGGCTAGAGGATATTTTATCTGTGCCACTCAAGAAATCATCTAACCTCTCTGGGGAAGAAAGGATTAGATAGCTGCCCATGGATTTTTCTCTCTCTCTCTTAACTGCTTCAGGTTTTTTTGGTGTATTTTGTTACGATTTGTCACATTTTCTCACCTAAACGGGAAGAAATAGAGAAATGAGTTATTTGGTAAGCCTGTGGTCTATGTCACTCCTCTAAGAGGTAATAACTTTCCCTCTGTAGAAAATGGCAGGATTGTCATCCAAACCCAACTTGTCAGAGTCCAGGGCCCATACCCTTAACTACTGAGGTTTCTCTTCATAATAGCATAATCCTGTTTGGGGACAGAAGTAACTATGGTCTAGGAAGACAACTGTCATAGGATTCAAAGAGCCCTTGACACACAGGAGTTTACATATCCATTTTGCCACTTTCTTATGAGACCTTGGGTAAGCCCTTAGCCTGTCTGCTAAAAGCCATTCCCTGCTTCTGAATGAAGAAAAAGAAGACTCTCACTAGATAATTGTGAGGGGGAAGTATGAGACCCTTCCTAGTATATTAATCCCTCACAAAAGCTTATGTCTCAGTTCTTCTTTAGCATTTATTTATTTATTTATTTATTTATTTATTTATTGTGTGTATGTATATTTATGGGTATGCATGTGGTGGTCAGAGGACAGCTTGTAGGAATCAATCTCTCTTTCCATCATGTGGGTTCTAGGAAGTCAAACTCAGGCTACCAGGCTTAATTTAACAGCAAGCCACTTTACCCACTAAACCAGCTCAGCTGCCCAAAGTCTCAGGTCTTCCTGACCTTTTTTCTGTCTCCATGGTGTAGTCCTACCAATATAGGGTCTTCTGTAGATTTTTTTTTTTTTTCTGAAAGTTCCAGCTGAAATTTAGCAAGAAAGATGTTAGTAACCTGATCTCTACACGCCCAGCATTCAAGTCCTTATCACTAGTCCTTTTTTCTGATTTCAGCAGTTTTCTTCTAGGGTTGCCAAACACAACTCATTCGTGACTTCAGGGAAAAGGAAAGGATAATGTCACGATGGAATTAAAAGTTGTGGCTTGAGCGCTGTCTCACATTTAAAAACACTGTAAACGCCAGAGCTTCGCTAGCAAGTAAATGTCAAGGCACATGTAATATAAAGTGAGCTCGGTGCCTGCAGGTAGCGACCTACTGAGAAGTCCGCTTGGCTCTTCATCTCATCCTCTTCTAAACACAGAAAATTTGGCCTCAATATTATTTAGAAAAAAATTAAATGTCTATTAAAGTGACTAAGTAACAATAGAAAAATTTCGTGTTTAGAAAGCTAATGAGCCTTTTTTTTTTTTAACTCCCGGGAAAGGAAAGTCAGTTGCTTCCTCAACGATGTGACTAAGCTCTTTCAGGCCCCTGGGCCATTTCTTAGGAGAGTATTGGTACAAACAATATTCAGTCTAGGACCAAGATTTATAGCCAAAGTAACGAACTTCCCCAAGCAAGGCTCCTTTTTGAGCCTGAATCTCAACATCCTTATTTCTCCATTTTCTTTTCTTGTTAGCAACTCAAACACCCTGACACACCACTAGTTGGAGTTTGGGACTCTGGAGTCGGACAACTGAATTTGGTCACCAGCTCTGTAAATCACAGACTATGGAGCCTTGTGCAAGTTACATGGGCCCTCAAAACAGGGGTGAGCAGTTCCCAGGGTGATAGTAGGTGGCCTGATTCATGTGGCACTGGAAGTAGATGGATTTTTAACTCACTGCCCTCAATGACAAAATTATTAGTAATCATCATTTTCCTTATTTCTTTCCATTTTCAAAACAATAGACAATTTAGAAGAGTACATATGAGCTTGGGATGGAGCTCAGTGGTAGAGCAGTACTTGTGCTGGGCCCTGAGGTCTTTCCCCAGGACTGAAAATAAACAAATGCATTTCAGTTTTATAAAATTATAATTTTCTGTTTTTTTTTCAGTGCTTAGGATCGAACCCAATGCCTCACACAGGCTAGGCAAGTTCTCTATCACTGAGCTACACCCTATTTATTTATTTATTTATTATTTATTTATTTATTTATTTATTTATTTAGAGGGAGGTCAGATTGGAGGAAAAAAAGAAGAGATGAATAAATCTTGGGGGACTAGGAACTCTAGAGGGAAAACTGATGCCCTTGAAACCCTATGAGAAATGCAAATACAGTCTCTGAACATTAAGATATATATATATCTGTATCTATTTATTTATTTATTTATTTATTTATATCTATCTATCATCTATCTATCTATTTATTTATCTATGACATAAAGTTTTCCTAGGTTTCCCAGGCTTGCCTTGAACCCACTAGGTAGCACAGAAAGACCTTGAACTTGTGATCTTCTGCCTCAGCCTCCCAAATACCTGAGGTGTGCCCCACCACATCTGGCATGATGGATGCTTTGTCTTAACTAAAATTTATGCTTACTAAGTAAGGTATTTCACAGAAAGGTGAAGCTTTTTTGCTTTTTGTCAGGTTTTCTGCGGATACCATGCTGCCCTCTCTCCTGCCCCCATTTTGCACCAGACTGGCCAGTGTCACTGTCCTACCCCTGGCCTGCCACTGCATAGTTCACGGTTGGTAGATAGCCAGAACTTAATGTATATAACACTGTTGCTGTAGTTACAGGTCATTAAACCCATAGAGCTCCTAAGGATGTACTTTTGGCTTTTCAAAGAAATAGTACGTCAATCCAGCTTTTCATTACTATGACAAAATGCGAGAAACAACTTTTGGCTCACAAATTCAGAGGTTTCAGTCTATGATCTCTTAGTTCTGTTGCTTCTGGGCCAGTGTGTGTTGACACAGAGCATCATGTGGAGAACTTGGGGTGGAGCAAAGCTCATGGTAGACAGGAGGCAGAGAAATGGAGAGAAGAGGTCAGGGACAAGACATATGCTTCAAAGTTCTTCTGTCAGGTCCCATCATCCTCAGTTTACCTCTAACAGTCCATCCAATTGTGAACCAATCAGTGCATTAAATCATGAATTACATCAGAACCTTCATGAGTCACATCTTCAGCACATGAACCTTTTGAGAGAACCAACAGTAACAACATTGAAAAGCAAATTGAAAGGGAGAATTATATCTATCTTTAAAAAAGTATGTTTATCTTTGATAATGACAACAAATATTTGTGTATCTCTGTGTATAGGTGCATATGCACATGTGTGCACACACATGTGTAGTAAGCCAGAGACCTTGGGAGTCATCCATCAATTGCTCATCTCCTATCTTTTTAACAATTTACTTTTAATTATGTGTGTGTGTGTGTGTGTGTGTGTGTGTTTGTCTGTCTGTCTGTGTCTGTATCTCTGTGTGTATATGTGTCTGTGAATGTGTGAGTGCAGGTGCACAAGGATTTCAGAAGAGGGAGACAGATCCCTTAGATCTGGAGTTCCAGGTGGTTGGGAGACACCTGATGTGGGTGCTGGGAACTGAACTCAAGTCCTCTGCAAGAACAGTGCACTCCCTTAACCCATGAGCCATCTTTCTAGCTCCGCCACTTTTTTTTTGAGACAGCATCTCTCAGTGATCCTGGAGCTCACCAATTGTCTAGAATGGTTGACCAGTGAACCCCAAGGATCCTCTTGTCTCTGCCTCCTAAGCACTGGGATTACAGGTATACTCTTTTTGTGGGTGCTAAAGATCTAAACTCAGGTCCTCATGCTTGTGAAGCAAGGACTTTACTTACTGAGCCATGTCCCGAATCCTAGTAGATGCCTTTTAATTTATAAAATATACAAAATATTTTAAATGGTAAATAATAATAATTATTGGTAATTTTCTGTATCCCAGGAGCTATCCATTTGTTCCATTAGTTTAGTCCTTACTGTGAACCTATTGAGGTCGCTTCATTTTCACATTTTCCTTACTCTCTCCTCTCCTTTTTCCCTCCCTTCCTCCCTTTACTCCTTTTTCCCCTTTCTTTTTTTGTCTTTTTGAGACGGGGTCTCCATATAGCAAGTTAACCTGGAACTCACTATGTAGACCAAGCTGGCCTCTATCCCACAGAGATCCACCTGCCTCTGCCTCCAAAGGGCTGGGATTAAAGGCATGTGCCCCCACACCCGGCTTTCCCCCTTTCTTTAAAGAATATATAACAGAGATCTAGAGAAGTCATATACCTAGACCTAGGTTGTAAACCTGAGTTTATAAGTTGCAAAGCTGGAAGTCAAATCCTTGTTTGACTAAAAACCTGATCTCTTTAACTCTACTATTTGATATCAGTTCTGTGTCCCCTGCTGATCATTAATATTTTAGTGTTTTTGCTTTTAATTTCTCTTCTATATGTGCATATCTGTTATATGTATGTTTTTAACAAAACTGAGATTATACTGTGTATAATGTTCATAACCTAATTTTTAAACCGAATGTTACATTGCTACATTTCTTACATCATCACAGCGACTTCTAAAGTATAATTGTCAGTGATTCCATGATAGTCATCCTATGCTCTGTTACAGGCAAATGAAGAACTGCATAGCACCAGATCTCATGACTTTTTTATGTTAATAAAGTTCTTAGGAATATAGATTGTTACAACCTTTCTGAATGTCAATTTGGTAATAGATCATGAACCTTAGAAAGTTCTTGTCTTTATAAGCTCACTTATAGAAATTTACTCAAAGGAAATAAACAAGATTGCACTCAAGGATTTATGAATGAGAATGTTTATCACAGTAGCTGTAAACCGTTATGTGCATGGAAGAAAGATGAGAATAAGGAATGGTTGGCAGTTGCTGAGCTGAGGATGATGTTTATTAAACACATCTGAAATTCCTGTATGTATGACTTCTGTAAATTTGAAAAAAGAACTATTTGAAAACTTGTTGGTAATTTTTTGTGAATTCTAACTCGTCCGTTGTTGAATCCTTATCTTCTATGCAAAGCTTGATTAAAACGGTCTGTGCACCCACTCTTTCCAATGGTGTCTGGATTAAGCTGAAATTAAACGTCACCTTATTGTCTTCTCGTTACCCCTTTAATCCAAAACTACTAATGGCTGTACTCTACCAGTTCTCTGATTAATCCTAAATTTACCAGAGAGAGAAGGCATGAATTTACTTCTCTGATTGCTTGTTTTAAGGATACCCAGTTTCTCTCATTAGGATATTAAAGAAATACTTAAATAGACCTAATTTTTCCAATCAGATGGAATATTTTTTCCTCATCTTAAAATATTTCTTGGGCCATCAAAATAGTTTGGTGGGCAAAAGCACTTACCACGCAAACCTGGTGACCTGAGTTTGATCCTAGGAGTCCATGGTAAGATGAAATAACTGACTCCCAAAAGTTGTCCTCTGACTTCCACACTTGCACACATGACATGCATATACACACATACACTAATAAGTGCAATTTTTTTTTGGCCTTTTTTGAGACAGGGTCTCCCTGTAGCCCCAACTGTCCTGGAACTCGCTATGTAGACCAGGCTGGCCTTGAACTCACAGAGATCCACCTGCCTCTGCCTCCCAAGTGCTGGGATTAAAGGCATACACCACCATGCCCAGGCATAAATGCAATTTTTAAAAATTAAATTTCTTTCTTATAACCAGAAAATTTAGACCTAGCTAACAGTTTCAATCGTGAGTAAAAGCGTTCTGGAAATGCAGGCAATGATAGGTGTTTGGCTTGAGTCCGAAATGTCTCCTACAGGCTCATGTGTTTATGCACTTGGTCCTCAGCATATGCTGTTGATTGGGAAGGCTGGGCCCTACCTAGTGTCAATGGGTCACTGTGAGTGGGCTATTATGGCTATACCTGCTTCTGGTCCCGCCAAGATGTGAGGAGCTGACACCTCATGTTCCTGCCTGTATGGATGAAGCCACTCCAGCTACCACACCTTTCCTTCCACGGCAGCTGTTTTCTCTGAAATCGTGAGCCAGACAAATATCTCCTCCCTTACGTTGCTGATTATTTGTCTTTTAATTTATTTTCTATATGTCCATATATATGCACGTGTATGTTTGGGTTTTTTGAACAGAGCAAAAGAAAAGTAACTGATACAATATGTTGGCTGCTATCTTCAGCAATCCTCTTCTCTTAGGACCCAGTTTTTTCATCTGTGAGAATGAAGACTTAAAAGTCATGAGCTGTAAAGTCCTTGCTTTGTCTTAATCCTTCGGTGAAAAATAGAATAGTGAAAGACTGGATCGTATTCTTTACTAGTCTCAATTCTAACGGAAGATGTAAAGATACAAATTCTTGAGGTTGAAGAGATTGCTCAGTGGTTAAGAGCCCTGACTATTCTTGCAGAGGACTGGAGTTTGGTTCCCAGCACCCAGGTCAGGCAGCTCACAACCTCCTGTAACTCCAGCTCTCAGGGCATCCAACACCCCTTTCTAGTCCCTGCAGGCACACACACACACATAAAGATTTTACCAAGTATTTTAAAAAGATAAAAAATTCTCTGAGTGGGGTCCTAAGGGGCCTTCAGTGTGGTGGCTTAGTACAGTCCTGAAGAAAGATGCTGGACTTGAAACTATGTGGCCCTGAAAGTGATTGTCATTTGTTAGCCTTAAGCAGGTTAGTGAACTCTAGGCTGCTTTTCAGAGTTTCTGTGTCCTGGTATTCAGAGGTTTCTGTGAAGCGGTTAGATGTGGACTTCGTTCTCCTTACCCTGACTGGGGGTGGTTGGAATTTATGAATCTATCTGCACAGTATCCTTTGTTCATTTTAGAAAAGTTCCAGCAATTCAGTATTCAAATACTTCCTCCAAAAGCAACACAGAAAGCCCTCTGGGAATGTCTTTAAACTATATCAAGAAAGAAAAGCCATGAACAAATGTGGCAGTTTTATAACCGGTATCTGGAGGGTGGACATGCAGGTTTTATAGCATATTCTTTGCTTTTTTCCTTCATGTATGCTTAAATAACTTTATCATAAAAATAAAGAGACCTGAGAGGAACCATAGCCACAGTTTCCTTCAGAAGCTTCCACGACCTTCTCTCTCTAGCCTCCTGCCTCCTAATGTTCTTATTTCCTGTGTTTTTATCTCTCATGTGACACTCTGGATAATTTAATCTAGTCTATTTTTAGCTCAATTATTCTGCCTTCAATTATATTTAATATATTATTGAGTACTTAATTTTAGCTATTATAATTTTTATTTATAGAGACTCTGGTTCTCTTAAAATATGTTAGATTTTTTGTACTTTCTTGTTCCTTATTAGTGTTCTCTAATTATAGATGAATTCTCCGCAGGGATTTTTTTATCTCTTTTTGAGACGGGGTCTCACTATATAGCCTTGGCTGACCTGGAACTCAAGATGTAGATCAGGCTGTCCTTGAACTGTTTGCCTCTACCTCCTGAGTGCTGGGACTAAAGGCACATGCCATCACGCCCAACTGTAGGGAGTTTAAAAAACATTCTTCCTTTTCTAGCAAGCATCATTTTTTTTTAAGTCTAGTTGTTTTATAGCCTTGACTTCATAATTTTAACATCAGAAATCAGTTAAAATCTGGTTATTGTTCGTTCTATAGTTTCTAAATGTTCTTGCTGTGATTTCATACATGCATTATTATTTTTTTACTGTGTGATACTCATTTGCTTGAAAAAATAATATTCAGGTTTGGGCCTGGTAAGGCAAGCTTATAACTAGCTTCTTAGAAAGCTGAGGCAGGAGGTTTGAAAGCTTAAGGCCAGCCTGGGAAATGTAGTTAAGCTCTGTCTCAAAATAAAAAAAAGTAAAGAGAGCTGGGATTATAGCTCAGTGGTAGAACACTTGCATAGGTTCAATCCCTGTAAACACACACACAAACACACACACACACACACACACACACACACACACACAATTATATTCCCTTTCAGCAGTCCTAAAACATCAACTTTCGGAAATTTTGTCATCTTGAATGAAAACATTTTCCTAAAGAGGAGATGCATTTTATTATACCAGGTGTTCAAAGACACTGACAAATAAATTCAGTAGTTGCAATTTTTTGAACCAATCAAATATAGCAATATGAATGTTGACTGCAAATTCTCACAGGGGCTAACTTGTTAAAAATGCTTTATCTTTCCCTCTCTAGTTCAGCAAAAAGGCAACGTTCTTGTAGTCTCTGGGGCTTGGAAGAGGCATGACCCTTCGGCATTCTATCTTCATTGGGGTGAGTGATTCCTTGGGGAGTCAGTCTTGGGAAGGACACAGGCTTTGATTACACCTTTCTCTGCCATTGTAGGCCATCAACACTGAAGGGAAAAAGCAGCCTTAGTGCTTTCTCTTACTTTTGTGGAAAAAAATGGGTAGTAACTCCTTGAAGTCTTATTTCTTCAAGTGCAAGATGATCCTAATATTACCTTACAAAGTTATAAATATCAAACAAGGGGCTTGGGATAATGGCTTAATGGTTAAGAGCACTGACTGCCCTTGCAGAGGACCAGGGTTCGATTCCTAGCACCCACATGGGGGCTAACAACTGTTTGTAACTCAGTTCCAGGGGAATCAGACCCCTTCTTCTGACCTCTGAAGGCAATGTATGGCACTGGGCACTTACATACATGCAGGCAATACACTCATACAGAAAAATAAAAATAATAAATAAAAATATAAAAATAAATATCAAATAATATACAAAAATCCCTTTGTAAATCGTAAGCCACACTATACTGTAACCTTGGACGCTTAGGGTACATACCTCCTCAAATTGCTTATTTGCATGTAAACACATTTCTCTGTGTGCGTGTTAGAAAGTGTCTATATATTTCATAGGATTTTCTAAGGACTCAGGATGATCAATATAATTTTAAAAGAAATTGAAAGTGGAAATTATTATTAGAAATCCGGCAAGTACAGGACAAGGGCAGAAAACTGCCTGGTATTTATTCGTATAAACATTCCTGAACTTTGAAACCTTCTCCAATGACCAAACTAACGATTATTTGCTCAATAAAATCTTTTTCCTCCTCTGTTCTCTTCAAAGCTATAATTTTGTGTGTACGAAGTTCAAGGGTAAGATGGGAAAACTACACAATCCAAATTAAGTACTTTGGTTGGTCCTGGTTCACGCTTAACATCCCTCAGGAAGAGCATTTTGTTTCTTTTGTAATTTCTTCCTTGCAGATTTTCATTCATGGGTGCAAAGACTCAGAACAGTAGGACTTCCTGGATGGCAGATCAGCTCACTCACCCTCCTTACTTTATATTTAAGAACACTGAGGAAAGGACAAAGATAATCATAGGCATATGAATGTTGCCAATATTTCAGAGCCTTTCTCCTAATTAAAATATTACCTTTGCGTGATTGTTTGAGATGTTCTGTATGAAATACACAAAAATTCAATAAAAACAAATTAAAAAAATAGTAGTGAGCAGTCTGAAATTTTGTCCCCTTTGCTGTAAGCATTGCCAGTATTGTCCTTCAAGTCCTGGTTAAAGATTTTCTCTTCTGTGAAGCTTTTCTGGCCCAGATGAGGTGATCTGTCTGAACATCCACATCCCATGGCACATGTGTGCAGGTCAAAGCACAACTTGGGAGTCAGTTCCCTCCTTCTGCTCTGGGGGTCCCAGTAATAGAACTCAGGTCACCAAGTTTGGTGGCAGGCCTTTACCCACTAAGCCATTCACTGACCCTCTAGGTATCTTTGATTGGCATTTCTGCTAACACCCTGATCTCCTGTTGATATATTCTCAGCAGCCAGAGACTCTTTTGATTATGCTTAAAACTCCACATTAAAACTCAGGATTTCCACTTTTGGCATTGTGGCAAAGCTCCTTACAAGGAGCTTTATAGAAGAAACCATTCTTCAGAGAAGCAGATAGAACTAATAAACAGTCTATGAGAGTGCCCACCCAATTTCCTAAGGGTCTATAGTAAACAAAGATGCATTTATTAAGAAAATCTGCTAGGTCTTGGGAAGAAAAGCAGGAGGCTTTGGCACAGACTGCTCCTTCCATCGTTCCTTCCCATGTGGACAGGAGCCCGAGTTTGGTCAAATATCCCTAAGAAAATGGAACTCCTCTCCCCTCAGCTCCCAGTCAAGGAATATAATGCATTTGTGACCCCACACCTCTGAACTGCAGAGGCTGTTTCTGAAGGTCTGAGAGACTAAGACATCAGAGGCTCCCTTCTTCCCTTCCTACACCCTTCATAGGCTATATAGAGGCTCTGTCCTAGGCACAGAAGGCCTATGGGGTCTCTGGAGTAACTAGCCCAGCTCACCTGTAGGGTGGCTTCAAAGAAGGAGAAGCAAAACAAGACCAGAACCTACCACTGCCATACTGCATCCTGGGCATGAAGTAGAGATCCAAGAGAAGCAGGCTCCAGTCCCTGGACCACTTTCAGAGCAGTAGCTCAGGGATTTTTCCCTGGTCCCAAAGAAAAGAAAGCTCTGAGGAAGCTTTCTCCAAGAAACTGGCTTTATTTGAAACAGTGTATAGGAAAATTCAGGTCTAAAGAATATTGCAAAATCTGGAAAATTTGGTAGTAAGCAGTTGAAAGAAGTTTGATGGTTCTATTATGATGTGATTCACCATAGAAGACCATTAGGATGAATAAGTGCCAAAAAGCAAAGTCTTTATTAGCCAGCTGGTGACAACACTGGGCATTTGGGTCCCACGTGCAGCCCCAAGCCATCTCTAGGGTAAGCTTTTTAAAAAAATTTTTTTATTGAATTTTTGATTTCATATATAAAATCATCTTTATATCCCCTTCCCCTTTGGCACCTTCCCATAGTGCCCCCCCCCCACTGGAGTTCATACATTCTGTCATTTTTGTTAAGGCCTTATACAGAAAAAAACACAACCAGGGGTGAAAATTTTAAGATTCCAAGCTTACAGATGAAAAGCCCCCTTAACAATTTCTATTCTATTAAACAATTACTATTTGCAAAAGCAAGCCAATCATAACGTACAGAAACCATAAATCTGCAGTTAGCAGGTGCACTCCGGGACACGTTGACCTGTTCCGAAGACAACCTAGGGTCTTGCTGACCTGTGTTCTTATACCCTGCGCAAACTACCTGGTGGTTTCAAAGGCTAGAGTCAGCCTAAACTTCAACATGGCATAACTATGGTCAAGAAAGTGCCATATCACAGTTCCATAAGGCAGAAAACTAATCCATGGGCCAAATAGTTTATGAGAGAACGGGGGAGAGAGACAGCTAAGAAGAACCCTCGTGGGGTCAAAACAAACTTTAGATGCTGGGCTCAGAAACTACCCATGAGGATGAAATTTAATTGGATCAGATTTTGAGGCAAGCTATGTTCCAGGGCATTGTCAAAAACAATAAGACAATTAGTGGAGTCTAACAAAGGCAGGCAGCGTAACAGACAGATCAGAGAATGAGACAAAAAGCCTTCCTGAAACTACTGCCATGCTTGGTGACCACATGTGTGCACCGCTCTGTGTCCTCTGAGTAGTGGCATCAGGGTTTCACACTACGAGTGAGACAGACTTCATTAAAACAACCCAGCCATGTCACTAAACTAATAAATTAGCAAACAATGACAGAAACAAGCCCTGGATGGGGTGGGGATAAATTGTTTGAAGTTGACAAAGTAGTACTAAAATGTCCTTTCAAAGACATCCAAAGAGACAGAAGAATGTCGTCCATAAACGAAGTAATGTAGGAGAAGCTGCCTTGACCAGGCTGGTTCAGATGTCAGATTTGATTTGAAAAATGGTCACCAGACATCATAAATACATTCAAAGAACTGGAGGAAAACATGCTTAATAAAGCAAACGAAGAAAGGTATGGTAACGTGTCACCAAAGAGAATATCAGTACAGAGATAGAAATTATTTTCTAATTTTATTTATTATTTTTATGTGTATGAGTATATTGCCTGCATGTATGTAAGTGAACCTGTGTCATGCAATGCCCACAGAGGTCAGAAGAGGGTGTCAGATCCCCTGGAACTGGACTTACAGAATGCTGTTAGCTACCATGTGGGTGCTGGGAATTGAACCCCAGGCCTCTAGGAAGAGCAGCCAGTGCTCTTAATGATTAAGCCATCTCTCCAGCCACAGAAACTATTTTTTTAAAAGCACTAAATGAAATATTGGAATTTCTGGATCTGGAAAGTATAGTAACAAACTAGAATCTCACTAGTGGGGTTTAATAGCCCATTAACATGTGATTAGAACTGGACTAAGAAAGAATTAGCAAACTCGAAGAAGGGATGAAAGGATAATAGAGGTTATATAACTAAAAAAAGAAAGGAGGGGAATACAAAACCAAAACCCAAAATCCGGATGCTCAGAGAAATCTGTAACCCCAGAAACTGAACAGGCTTGGGGTAGAACAAAGGCAGAGATCCACATCCAGACCCATCAGAGTAAAAGTGTTGAAAAAAATTTTCAAAGAAAAAACTTTAAAAGCAGTAAGAAAAAAAAAGGACTCATATACAAGAGGACTGTAATAAGATTAAAAGTTGATTTTTTTTTCATCAAAACGAATGGAGACCAAGAGGCAATGTGATCAAATATTCAAAGTGCTGGAAGAATAAAAGCCAGTCAAAAACATCAGAAGAACTCCAGATCACTCCTTGGCCTTTTGAATAAGACCAACCCCTGAAAACCTTTTC
Organism: Nannospalax galili; assembly: GCF_000622305.1. Taxonomy (NCBI): domain Eukaryota; kingdom Metazoa; phylum Chordata; class Mammalia; order Rodentia; family Spalacidae; genus Nannospalax; species Nannospalax galili. The sequence continues at coordinate 292,963 of NW_008354502.1, forward strand.
AGTAACTTCTAACTAATTAGAGTAGTGTCAGAATTATTTATCATGGTCAGCACAGACTGTCTATTTCTCTACCTTTTTGAAGTATGCTTCCCTCATGAACTGGATCGTACCAGCATTCTTTCCACCTATCCCCTCCTGCCCTTGGCCCCTTTAAACAGGTTGCTTTAGTATCTAGAACTCTCTTAACTTATTCTAATTAAATCTTGCCTTTCCATCTCTGCTCAAACTTGGTTTTCTTGGGGAAGCTTTCTCCAGTCTCCCTTCTTGGATAGGATACTACATATTACCATGCATTTCTCTTTCAGGTTCTTGAAATTTTTCAGGGTTGGTGTATTTGATGAAAAGGACTGTGTTATAGATTCTATAAGGAAATGGATGTGTGCCTGTGTTTTGCTTTAGGTTAAGAGAACTGAAAGAGTTTGTCAGAGGAATGGTGTGATGGGTCAGATTAGCATGAGGCTACACTGGATGCACAAAGACCAGGAAGGAAGTGGGTGTCAGTATTCTAGAAGAGGACTGATCAATGTGTTGAGACCAGGTCAGGAATGAAAGGCAAAGTATACCAACTAGAGGGGTGAACTCAGAGCAGATGGGGCAGTTGTTAGTGGATGGGCTGCTAGGTTTGTGCACAATGTAATACGGTTTAGGGCACGGAAAGAAGTGAGACTGAGAGTGGGGCTGGGGGTGGACTAACTCAGAACTGTTGAGTTTGAGGTACCAAAGAGACCTCTGACAGTGATTTTAGATAAGCAACTGGACACAGGATTCTGGAACTCCAGCTGGTGGTGCAGATCTCCAAAGGAAACCCGAGGCAAACGTGTGTGCCTAGAGGGCTCTGCTCCTCCTTTGCACACAGGGTGTCGCCACTCCTTTCATCCTCCTGGCTGCAGTTCTGCTCTGCTCCAAACTGATAAAGGCTTGAAAAGCACCCCCCAAACTCCTCCAGCTGGTCCTACCTTCTCTAAACCCCATCCTGCAGGAGGGGGTGTATCTGGGCTCCCCAGGGATTCTCTTATACTAGGCTGGCCCCAAGAAGAAAAACTGTTTCTGAGAGTTAATGAAAAGCTCCTTTTGTGTCTCTTAGTTTAATTTGATCCTCTCAGCCCAAATCCCAGAGGAGGTATGTGTGCTGAATTCTGAGGGTGAAGGCGTATTTTTCTGCTTGTGGGTTAGTTCTCAAAGGTCAGACAGTAGGCCTTAGTCATGCTAATAGGATATAACATTTCATGGAATGAGATTTTTTTTCCAGTTTAAAGGAATTTTAGAAATATTCTCAGTGAAGCCTTTGTCTCCAAATCATAGTAATAATTACTGGCAAAGTCAGAACTTGAACTCAAGTCTGACAGGAAGCCCAATGCTAGGGCAGGAGAGATGGCTCAGTAGGTAAAAGTGCTCTAGCTTCCCAAGTCTGATGACTCAAGTTCAAATCCTAGAGCCACTGTAAAAATCTGGATGTGGTGCAGGGATCTGTAATCCCAGCACTCCTGTTGCAAGATGGAAGGCGGAGACAGGGGACTCACAGGGACACTGGCAGGCCAGCTAGTCTGAAGTACGCAGAGAAACAGCAGAAACAACAGAGACCTGCCTCAAACAAGGTGGAAAGTGAGAACTCACTGCTGAAAGCCGTCTTCTGGCTTCCACATACATGCCTGCAGACACCCACACAGAGACAGGGACACACACACACACACACACACACACACACACACACACAAATTAGTTATATTTTTATTGGTTCCATCATTTCATACAATGTATTTTGATCATATTCAGACCCCCTCCCCTTCTCCATCCCCCCATTACTACACCCCTGTCCTGAATTAATGTCCTCTTTTATTAATTGTGGGTTTTTTAAAGCCTATGGAATCTAATCTGTGTTTCCCAAGTGCTCTTGGGTGTGGTCTATCTCATGGACATATCAATTTACCAGGCATCACAGCAGTAAGGGAAACTGACTCAGTTACCAATGGATCTTTAGCCAAGACTGGGGCTTTCTGCCCACCTCCCCCGTCCATCCTGGCCACCTGTTCAGTTTGGGTTGCACAGGTCTTGTGCCTGCTGTCATAAGCGCTGTGGGTTCTTTTGTGCAACTACCTTGTGGTGTCCCCTTGTATTCATTATAAATAATTTTTGAAAGAAAGCCCATTGCTTTTCCTACCCACAGAAATTCTGCATAGAATCCATGGATGGATTCTTTCCACACCAAACACCATTCCTAACACATAGTATAACTGGATGTGGGGTTGTGAGAAATTTGCCAAGAGTAAAATGTTTCTGGATGCACAGTGACCAAAATTTAATTCAAAATCAAATGTGAAATGAGTATGAGGTGTTTTTGGCAGTACTCATCCCTGTTGAGTCATGAGATTTCACTGCAGCCTTGGTTGTGAACTTACCACATGTGCACTTTGAACTGTGTGTACTGTCATGGCAAACAATGCCAGGAAATGTCACCTGAAACACCTCAGCTCAGGGAACAGACGAATAGATTGCAGTATTTTACTGTACATGCAATGCTTCCTACTTTTGTTGAGACAGGGTCTCCCTGTAGCCCCAGCTGCCCTGGAACTCCTTATGTAGACCAGGCTGGCCTAACTCTCACAGAGATTTGCCTGCCTCTGCCTCCTGAGTGCTAGGATTAAAGGCGTACGCTACCACACTCTACTGTTTTCTACTTTTATAGAAACATAATGGTTTAATTATGGAAAAGAAAATAAATATTTTACTACTGATAGGCCTCAGCATGTAATGTCAAGTTGGTATAACTTTGAGTGTAATGTGTTAGAATGTTTGATTTTAAAAGTTGCTGTTTAAGTTGCTGACTTGAGTTTCATAAAAAAATCGTTTGATGAATTTTGAGCCTGAAATGGTCCTGAACATGCCTCTGTCATTTTGTGCCACATATTTATGCAAAGCGGCGTTCTCAGCATTGATGATTATAAAATCAAAATATCAATCAGCTCTGAAAAAGAGTCGATCCTGCTGTTGAGGATCAAATATTCAGCCAAGATTTAATTCTTTATGTAAAAATAAGTAAGTACATCCATTCAACAGTATGAAAATTTACTTTCAGCTTTAATAATGGTACAATTCTATGTATACCAAATAATTTCTTTAAAACAAATTTCTTTATGATGTATTATTAGTAAATGTTTGAATTCTATATCTCATTTGTATACATATATACCCAGGGTCATGCAAAGATTTCTCAGGCAAAAATGGGTTGCTAGTGGAAAAGTTTAAGAAGCTTTGGTATGGGGGCTGGAGAGATGACTGAGCGATTAAGAACACTGGCTGTTCTTGCAGGAGACCTGGGTTCAAATCCCAGCACCCACATGGAAGCTAACAACTGTCTATAACTCCAGCTCCAGAGGATCCAACAGCCTCTTCTGTCCTCCGGCATTGCATAACATGGGTGCACTTACATACATGCAAGAAATACAAGCACATACATAAAATAAGAATAATAAACAAAATTAAAAAAAATAAGCCTTGGTATAACTGCTTTTCCAGGAAAGTGCCACTCCTCACTTGGGCAGACAAGTTAGCTAAAAGCAGGGTAACAGCCTGGCATCTCTGCTTTCTTTGTATCAGTCTTCTTTACTTTGGGTTGGTCAGTCACCTGTTTGCCTCGGCATAGGCATGTTAATCACTTAAGGAACACCTGCCTGAAAGCTGGTGAACTTTCATCCCCTTCAAGGCTGAAGGCACACAGAGTCACTGAAGCATCTTCTTGTCAGCCTTTGCAATGTGCTGTTCCAGACCCCCCAAATCACCTGAAGGTCTTCAGTCACTGTCCGAAATCTGCAGTCACCTTGAGGCAGAAGAACAGACTGTAAAATTAGCATATGAGAGAAACCTGTGGCAAGGAGGATGGTTGGATCCCCCACCCCCAAGGCCAACTAGAACTGACACAGGCACAGAGGCAAGTCCCAGGGCCTGAAGGTGACTTGTGGCTAATTATAATAGCAAAATGCACACCCCTGGGTTGAGATTTAAGGTGCTAATGAGACATGTGATGCATGCAGTTTCATGTAGAATGATAGAAAACAGACACAGTATGTTCACAAAAGCCCCCAAAATGTGGTCTGGAAGCCCCTGTCCTTTGTAAGGCAGGCACTGATAAGCCTCTAAAAGTTCTCCCTGCTCCAGTCACTTTCTCCCTTGGATGTGAATCTTTTTCTAATAAGCTTCCTGCTTCTACTGCTGTCCACCTGTCCAGTTCCTTGCTTCTGGACACAAGTCCCAGCAGGTACCCACTGAACCCTGACACCTGCCAATATCAACCTTGGATTTCAGAAACAACAGAATTCATGTGTAAACATCTTTGTGGTAAAGGAGCAAAACTGCCCTCAGGCAAAAGTGAGCCTAAGATAGATGGCCCCTAAATGAGGGAGATTAGTAATGGGGAGGCTAGATCCTGGAGCAGGAACAATCATTTTATTTTGAGACAAGGTCTCACTATTAGCTCTGACTGACCTAGAACTCACTATGTAGAGCAGGCTGGCCCAAAACTCAGAGACATCCACCTACCTCTGCTTTCCGAACACGCGATTAAAGGCATGTGCCACTATGCCCGACCCAGGAATAATCTTATGGAACCAGATGTTCTTGTCATCTGGTGATAACGACCTCTCCAACAACTTCTTTGAACCACTTCTCAGAATCGAAAATAAGATAATGGTGGATAGGTTAGCAAATAAAAAGTTCAGTGCCAGAAATGGACTTCCTTTTTTCAGAGGTGTTGACTTGGGGGGTGCTGCAGACCCTCAAACAGTACTGGCTATTGTCATTGCTCTTGGTTACCTGCCAGAAGTGGACAGTGAGACCCTATTGCTAAAGATACTATACACGTGAGTCATAGAACAAACTGGGAAATCAAGCTGGTGCTGACCTCAGAGCTTCATCTCTACTGGATAGCTTTCATACTTCTGGAAAGTGCTACGTACACGACTGGAAGAGAAAAGTAATCATCAACCTTACCCAGCTGTGGACTCTGCAAGCTACAATAATAAACTCTCCTGGTAAGATGTGTCCAGTGGTATTATAGTGGCACAAATGTTAAGGGAGTTACCAGTCACTTTCTGATTGGACTTAAGACCCACTTCCCAAGATGGAGCCATACCTGGCACTCTTATCAGGGCCAAAAACCTGTGGCTAAACAGAGCACAGGCCTTAGGGGAGTACTTACTATGATTATTCTGCCAGATGGACATAATATCAAAACAGTGATTAGAGCATCTTTCAACTCTCACCTGAGAAGCTTTTTCTTCAACAGATGCAATAAACACAGAGACCCACAACTGGTTACCAGGCATAGAATAAGAAACTGTGAAATGCTCAGTCCTAAATGGGACACCTATATCATGCCCTCTCCTCCCAAGGCACAGGGATCTTTGCAAAAGAGGAGACAGAAAGATTGTAAGAGGCAGAGGTGATGGATGACTACAAGGAAACTGTTTTCCACACAGCAGGGCTGTTTCATACATGAACTCACAGCGATTGTGACAGCATGCACAAGACCTATGGAAGTTCAAGGCAGGCAAAATCTCATCATGGAGGGTGGAAGTGGGCAAAAGACCCTTGCTGAGGAACTATTGGTAATTGATAGCTGCTGGGAGAGGGAGAATCAGTTTTCTTTAAGGATATCACAGTGGGTAGGTTGACCAGGCTCCAGAGGATGGATCCACACTGAAGAGCATTTGGAGACACAAATTGGACTCTATGGCCTTAAAAATAATAATAGAGGACAGGAAGTCAGGGGGCGGGTAGTAAGGTGGAGATTGAGGTAGGGGAGGGAGTCTGAATATGATCAAAATACATCGTATGAAATTCTCAAAGAACCAATTTTTTAAAAAAGATAATGGTGAACCAGGCTACATCTTGACTAAGACTGCCAATTATGCATTCATCTTGTTCTCTGCCCCAATTCTTCCTCTATTTAAACCCGAAACCCATGTCAACATCTTGAAGACAGACTTTAAAGTCACTGAGCCCCTGTACTTCCCAATGTAGCCACACTGATTAAATCCCCCTTTTCTATCTTTCATCATTAATCGTGGCTTACTGGTGGCCAAGCCCATTTCCTGGGACTCCCAGAGCTGGGGCTTCTGCCCTAAAACTCCAGTAACGATAGTCATACTATCCTCATCACTGAATGAATACATAGGTAACAGCTACTCTGTTGTTCAGGTCTTCCTTTCCTTGTAGATCATCAGGGGAAGCACAACACAGTGGGTGTGGGGTTTCCAGGCAGTATGACGAGCTTCAGTGAATGACCTTTGGAACTTCTGTCCCTCTAGATATTTAATCAAATGGAAACAAGAACCATAGTCTATTCCTAGCACAGCTCCTGAAAGCCACCTGGTGGAAAATACAAACTCTGGTCTGTTTTTGTAAAAGGTGTAAAAATCTGTGTCTAGATTAATAGTTTTACATGTAGCTATCCAATTAGTACCACTTATTGGAAAGACTGTCTTTTCTCCACTGAATTGCTTTTATTCCTTTATCAAAGATCAGTTGGCTGGATTCGTGTGGGTCTATTTCTGAGAACTCTATTCTGATTCATGAATGTGTGCAGATTTTTTTTTTTTTCAAAATGCCATGCTATGAAGGTGGGAAATGAGATACAATTCCACTATCAAGTTTCTTTCTGTGGCTACCGCAAACATCTGATTAGAAACATAAAATCTCTAACTGGTCTTAAGGTATACTTGTTGAAATGAGTTAAACTGAATTGATTTGGATTCATCTGTCAGAGTCCAGGCTCTTGTCTTTCAAACTGGAAAGCAGGATGCTGGAGACCATCTGTTAGGATTCACTGTTAGGATTCACATCAATTCACCTTTCTCTAAGAAGTACTGAGTTTACCTCTGGGGGACTTCCTCTCTGGGAGATTTCCCCTCCTCATTCTCAGTCCCTATGGCTCAAGGGAGTCTGAGACAACTCCAGTCATCAGTGGGGACCTTGGCCTTCACTGGGCTAGTTGTTCCAGACAATGAGTGTTTGTAAGACACAAGTGACAGAGACTTGGGCTCTTTAACCTAAATGTATGCTTAAGAGTCTGTGACGAATTGGCTGATGGCGGCCACATTGCAACTTCTTAGAGTTCATGACATATATGAAGGCAAAGGGGTTGGAGAGATGGCTCAGTGGTTAAGAGCACTGGCTACTTTTTCAGAGGACCTGGGTTCAATTCCCAGCACGCACCTGGTAGCTAACAACTATCCATAATTCTAGTTCCAGGGGATCAGGACGCCATCTGCTGACCTCCACAAGTATTGCATGACACTGGTGCACTTAATACACCTGCAGGCACTACACTCATACACATAAAAATAAGAAATAATAAAATAAAAAGAAGACAGGTCCTCTGGGCATGGTGGTCTTTAGTCCCAACACTCAGGAGGTAGAGGCAGGCAGATCTCTTCATGTGAGATTGAGGCCCGTCTGGTCTACAGCGAGTTTCAGGCCAGCTGAGACTACAGGGAGACCCTGTCTCAAAAAAACAAAAAAACAAAACAACCCCCCAAAAACAGAGCCAAGAGACTCAAAAAAAAAAAAAACCCAAATCTAGATGACTTTGATTAAAGCTTGAATCTACTTTCCTGGAACAAATACTAGCTCTGAATTTTTCTGTTAAGAGGTAAACCCATGAGGCCAGTTGTTAAGGGTGCACCAAGCTTGACAACCTGAGTTTGATTCCTGGGACCCACGTGGTAGAAGGCCAGACTGACTCCTTCTAATTGTCCTATAATCTACACACACACACACACACACACACACACACACACACACGAGTAAATAAATAAATGTGGGATTTTTTTGTTTTAATTTTACTTTTTATTTTCATTTTTGACAGAGTCCCTAGTCTCAGCCTGCCTGGAACTCACTATGTAGATCAGGCTAGCCTCAATCTCACGGTGATCCGCCTGCCTCTGCCTCCCAAGGGCTAGGATTAAAGGCATATGCCACCATGCACAAAGTAAATAAATGTTTTTTAGAAGATATGAACCCATAAATATCCTTGTACGGTGTAGACTGGATTTTCTGCCAGCTGTAGTCATGAGAGCCCTCGTTTGCATAAGGATGTTTCTTTTCTCACTTCTCTTTATGAACAGTTTTTTATAGTACAGAGTGCAGCTAGGTAACAGGGAGGCACAGTGGTTCAGTGGGATCCTCCCCAGTCTCCGTGCTGCTATCAGCATGGGCTCTTCAAAGTGTTTTATTTATGACCTCAGAGCTAGTACGTGGCAAAGCAAAGACTATGGCCTGTGCTTTGGATCCAGATAATTTTCCATCTAGTTCTCGCACTTTGACCATATTCGAAACCATTGCTGGTTACCTTTTGTGGCTAAACCATCACAAATTTTATTTTTATTTATGTATCTAATTTTTGTGTTTGTTTACAGGTGTGTGTTCAAGTTCATGTGTGTGCAGGTACACATGTGTATGCATGCATATGGAGACCAGATGACACCTGTGTTATGCCACAAGTGCTGTCACATTTTTGTGTTTTGGTCTTTTAAAAAAATTATTATTATTTTATTTTATGTGTATGAATGTTTTGCTTGCATGTATGTAAGTATACCCATGTTGTGCAATGCCAGCGGAGGTCAGAAGAGGGCATCAGATCCCCTGAAACTGGAGTTATAGACTCTTGTTAGCTGCCATGTGGGTGCTGGGAATAGAACCTGGGTTCTCTGCAAGAACAGCCAGTGCTCTTAACTACTGAGTCATCTTTCTAGCCTCTTATTTTGGCCTTTTTGAGACAGGGTCTCCCTGTAGCCCCATCTGGCCTGGAACTCATTATGTAGACCAGGCTGGCCTTGATCTCACAGAGATACACGTGCATCCTCTGCCTCCTGAGTGCTGGGATTAAAGGCATGTGCCACCATACCTGGCTTCACATTAGTTTGTTTGTTAGATAGACTCTCACTTACCTGGAGCTCACCAAGTACACTAGGCTAGTTGGCTTACTGAGCCCCAGGAATCTCTGCATTCCCAGCTCTGTGATCAAAAACATGTACCTCATGGGTCCTGGGGATTGAGCTGAGGCCCTCATGCTTGCAAGACAAATACTTTACCTATTAAGCCCACCATGTATCTTCTAGACCTGCATTATACAATGTGGTAGCTCCTAGCCTTATATACCTATTTATTCATTTTAGTTTTTGGAAAAATTTTATGTGTATGAGTATATTGCTTGCATGTATGTAAATGCACTAGTGTTGTGCAATGCCCACAGATAACAGAAGAGGGCGTTGGATCTCCTGGAACTGGAGTTACAGACAGTTGCTAGCTACCGTATGGGTGCTGGGAATCAAACCTGGGTCCTCTGCAAGAACAGCTGGTGCTCTTAACTGATGAGCCATCTCTCCAGCCCAATATATACCTACTTTAAAATAAAATAAAGTAAAATAGAAAATTCAGCCCCTCATCATCCTAGTATCAGTTCAAGCACATGCTAGTCACTAGTCACATGTGAATGGCAACTACTGCATTAGACATCAAGGATTAAGATTCTTTCAATTATCACTAAAGTTCTACCAGACAACATTCCTCTAGAGACTTTTTTTTTGTCCAAGGTCAAGGTAAAAAGCCTGATATAACCTTTCCTCTCTACAATGACAAATGAAGCCAAATAGACAAACTATGAGCTATTAGTTACCTGTTTTAGTTGGTTTTGCTTTGCTGTGACTAAATGTACAAGATCAATAATGTGAAAGGAAGAATGACTTATTTTGACTCACAATTTCAGGGCTTTCTGTGCTTTGGGCATGTGGCGAGGCCGAACATCATGGCTGGGAGCAAATGGCAGGGATGGTCAGTTCACCTCATGGTAGGCAGAACACAGAGAGAGGGAGAGAGGAAGAAAAGGAGAGGGGAAGAGGGGAAAAAGGGGAGGGGGAAGAGGGGGAGAGGGGAAGAGGGAGAGAGAGAAAGAGAGGAAGAGAGAGAGGGGTGTTAACATATCCTTCAAGGGTATACCCCCCCACCCCCATGGCCTTTTTTCTTCCACTAGTTTCTGTCCCAATAGTTCCACCAGCTGGAGAACAAGCCTTTAACACATGTGTTTGGGGGAACATTTAAAATCAAAATCATGCTAGGCACCTGTAGTACCAGTACCCTGGAGGTGGATGCAATAGGATCAAGAGTTCAAGGTAATCATCTACTTAAAAAATTCAAGGCCAGCCTGGCCTACAAGAGACCCTGTTTGAACTTCTTCCTACTCCCTAAAAAGATTCAAAGCATAATATCAACTATTGATTCCAGACTTTCTAAGCTCTTCAGTGGAACTGATAGCCTAGGTACTGACTACTGAGATGGGTAAATCTGAAACATGTTTTTATGTAAGGGGTGATTAACTTGCTCTTATACAAAGCCCCGTGCACACTATATAAATAAATATAAAGCATACATTTCTCTGCGCTGCTCTTCTCTGTTGTATGACTATCTGCTTCTTGGGATTTAGCGGAGCATGATGATTCATTTTCAGGCTGGTGGCTCATGAAGAACACATTTTTCAGTGACATTCTCACAGATTATTTTCCAAGCAGGAACTATTTTCCTGGGTCTCTCGACCCATTTCCTTTCAGCCTAAAATCCTCTGAGAAAAAGAGCTAAGCATTTCAATTCTTTCAGGAAGTAAAGCTCTCCAGTTGAAAATTTGTAGCAGATTTTCAAATTGGAAAATGATAACTGTGGTATGAAATAAACCTTCTTTATTGGACAGAACATACAAATGAAAGATTACATTGTCACCTAGATACCGAAGTGAGTTATTCCTCTGGAAAAAAAAAGTTCGTTTTGTTTTGTTGTATGTCAAATAAAAAAGGGAGACATCAACGGAAAGATAAACAGATAACACACGGGACCCAGGGTGACATTTTCTTTTTGCTTTGATATAGTTTTATTTTCAAACATACCTATTCACTTGTGTAAAAATAATTGGGGAGGGGAGCATGCAATTTTCACAAAATTGGAAAAGAAGGGAGTGTTAGCTCTAGTGCTCCCTTGTCAAATGGATAATTTTGTATGGGGAGGTAGCCATGGTGACCATAAAAGTTACTCATGCAACGAAAGACACAACTAATGATGCCTTCAATTAGTTAATTGCAGGCATGCTTAACAGCTTTTGCCATTTTTGGAGGGTACTTATGGCTAATTGTGGCTGCAAGTGGGTAACTACAGGTGCAGTCAGATGTGTTCCTAATTTTCACATTTGTGCTGACAAGGGGAGAATAAATGGCCTCATCCAAAATGAGGAGTTATAGCAGGAGGGCTGAAATTAGTTCTTGCAAGCCCAGAGATGATGGACCAACCCTGAACATGAAAACAAGCATGGGCCACTGTGTGTTTAAACAAAGTTCTGCATTATCTGCGACTTCCCAGAACCCAGCACCACTTGGACCGTCTCTCCTTTCCACCCAAGCATCTGCTACTGCTATTAAAAGGGGACTTACACCTACCCAGCTCCTATCCCATCAGGAAGCAAATTGATTTTATGTGTCTGTGTGATATTGCCCCCATTTGCAAATGCTTTTGGTTCATACCATGATATCTATATCTATATCTCTATCTATCTATCTATCTATCTATCTATCTATCTATCTATCTATCTATCTATCTATCATGGGCCAAAGGGTTAACTTTCAAAGTTCTGTCACCAGTAATTAACATCCCAAAGATGTCTATATAACATTTCAAATACCTTTATCACACTCTCATATGAGGAATGTTAGATTTTTTTCAATGGGAAAAATGAGACACAGTGCAAGACATGGTTGACTAGGAAGATTGATGCTCTGCTGTTCTTGCAGGAAGGAAGTATACCAATCTAACAAGTTCACAGGTTATGCTTTGGGTACTAGAGGCTGTGTCCTCCTCTTGTCCAATGAAAACTGTGACTTGACCCTTTAAAAGGTGAACTAGTCCTATCATAATTTCCTCAGAGCCACTTCATCATGCTTTTGTTACTTGTAGTGTTTAAGGCAGAGAATGAGCCATTTCCAGTGTCTCAGGAACCAGTTGTAGGACTGTCCTAGTACCTGCTGGCTAGAAAAGTTTCATTTATAACTTTGGTAAAATTTGATGGAGAATTCACCTGGCAGGGAAGGTATAACATATAGAATGTTTGCCGCCATCTATCTATAACTACTAGATCCCGCTGATATTTACTCAAGGAATTGGGCAGTTGCTGAGTTGGCCAAATCAGCTTCAGTCAGTTCAGAATATCTTGATTTTTTTTCCATAAAATAACTTCCATAGGCTCGCCTTTCCAAAAAGAATGAAATGAAAACCTAAGTACCATAGCATGTTGCCTTAGACTGGGTGGACTGGGTGATTTATAAATAACTGAAATTTATTGCTCATGGTTCTTGAGGCTGAGGCTGCCAAGATCAAACCACCAGAAGATTCAGTGTCAGAATTTTCTGTGTCTGGTGAAGGTCTCTATTTCTTAAGTGCTGCCTTCTTGCTATATTCTTACATAGAAGATGAAGTAAATGAGGTGGTTGTGTGTGTGGGGGGGTGAGGGCAGACTGACATGTGCTTACCATGGTATGTATGTGAAGGTCAGAGAACCATTTTCTGGAGCTTTACCTTTCACCCTGTGGAAGCAGGATCTCATCACTTCTGCTGTGTTGCATACTCCAAGCTAGCTGACCTGCAAGCTTTTGGGTAATTCGCCTATTCCAACTTCCATTGCTCATAGGAGTGCCACGATTACAGATGCATACCACTGCATCTGGCTTTTTAAAAAAATATTTATTATTTATTATTTTTATTTTATATGTATGAACGCATTGCTTGCATATATGTGTCATGTGATGCCTTCGGAGATCAGAAGAGGGCGCCAGATCCCCTGGAACTGGAGTTACAGATGGTTGTTGGCCACCATGTGGGTGCTGGGAATTGAACCTGGGTCCTCTACAAGAGCAGCCAGTACTCTTAACCGCTGAGCCATCTCTCCAGTCCCCTGCATCTAGCTTTTTACATATGTTCCAGGGGTCAAATTCAAATCATCAGGCTTGTGAAGTAGATACTTTTACCTGATGAGCCATCTCACCTCTTCATACCATCACATTGGGAATTAAGTTTCAATGTGTGAATAAAGGTGGGGGACATAAACCTTCAGACCTCAGTGGGAAGATGCAGAGAGAACATGCAGTTGTGGAAGTCATTAATGCAAAAATACATGCATTTTTCTAGGACAAGAAAACTGCCTCTAGCAAGAGGGCTGATATCCCTTAAAGGCTTTTACATTTTGCCTTATTTCTAACCCACTGAGGTTCTGCCTTTCCCCAAGCATTATGTACCACTTTTTCCTTGTCTCAAAAGAGATGCTGGTTAATCACTCAAACTACTCCATATTCCACAGTCAGTGTAATATAACTCATTATGTGTGTTGAATACCGTTCTGGGCACTCTTCAATTTAGTGGTTTGAACTGGCTGGGCTGTTCACCCAAGAAATGATTCCTGTGAAGAAGACCCATGTCCTACTAATTGTCAACACTCTTTGTTTGAGACTGGAGGTACAAGTTTATCCACAGCCAAATGGCAGAACTGTGAGAACTTGCAAGTAAGGAGGTAGGAAAGTGTCATTCGCCAGAATCCTCTGAGGAAGAGTTCTTTATTTGATTAGATGACAGTACCTTGAGAAAGGACATTTGGTTTGGAAGGTATGGTCCCAGGGCCCTCTCAATATCAATAAAGTGTTTATTAATCTGCTTTGCATGAGTCAGGAGAGGCATTCTATTGCTCCTACAAGAGACAGAGAAGGGGAATGGCAGAGAGATAGGAGGGTGGAAGATCAGCCACATGCCACAGAGGAAGGATGACTGTTGTTATGCATGACCCTTTGGAGCAGTGCACAAATCTTTCTTAAAATAAGCTGAATAGATAGAATGTTTACAGTGTGCGATTATCTTGTGGATATCAGTGAAGAGGTTGAGTCTGGTGTGTGGACTAAGTATCTCTCTGCCTTCTCCCTCCTCCCTACCTTCTAAATTCAGGAGCACTGAGGAAGCTCAACTGGATGAAATGTAAGATTATTCAACATTCTACACTATCGTGACACACACAGGCTGAAGTGCCAGTGAGCTTGAAGAAATGGGCTGTGGTACCCAGGCTTGGAGCCATGACTCAGAGGATGATTAAACAATGGAATCAAAAACTTACAAAGGCTGAGGACAAGCCTACAAGGACTGTTCAAAGTCAAGGCAAACACTCACCATCTAGGGTTTCTCCTGTATTGTAGGAAGGATTCAGATACAGCAGGAATGAAATGGTTGAACATTCCTTGAGTCCATGATATGCCTGGCCCAGTGCTGGAGATTCCTAAGAGATGAAGATGTTGCCACTTCCTCTGAGGTAGAGACCATTAGAGTACAGTAATAAAACCGAGGCAGTGGGAAGCTGAGAAAGAACTGGAAGGCTAGGGAAGGCTTCTAGGAGGAAGGACATGGTTCTTGATATACACTTCGGAAGATGAAAAGGCCTTGACCAGATGTGTGATGGAAGCCTCCTGGGCAGACAGATTAGCCTGTATGAAGCAGGAGAGGAGAACTGAGACAGAGAAGAGGCGCTCAGAGATTAAAATGACTCTGTTCACCAGTTGAGGATTCTGAAGGTCATGTAAAGGGCCTGGGAAACTAAGGAAGAATTTGAAGCTAGTGAAAAATCTGACTATTTGCCTGGTATAAAAATTCCCCCCATGGGTTGCAAACTGGTTCAGCCCCTATGGAAGGCCGTATGGAGAACTCTTAGAAAACTACAAATGAACCTACCATTTGACCCAGTTATACCACTCCTTGGCATATACCCAAAGAACTTGTCCTGTTGCAGAGACACTTGTACATCCATGTTTGTTGCTGCTCTTTTCACAATAGCTAAGAGATGGAAGCAACATAAATGTCTCTCAACTGAGGAGTGGATAATGAAAATATGGTTCATTCATACAGTAGAGTTTTACTCAGCAGTAAAGAAAGATGAAATCATGAAATTTGCAGGTAAATAGATTTAGAAACTGTTATACTGAGAGAAGTAACACAGACTCAGAAAAGCAAAAGACGTATGTTCTCCCTAATTTGTGGATCATACACCAAATCTTTACAATAGATGGGGTTCTATTCAGCAGTAAAGAAAGATGAAATAATGAAATTTGCAGGTAAATAGAGGATCTAGAAACTGTTATACTAAGTGAAGTAACACAGACTCAGAAAAACAAACG
>NW_008354502.1:311013-345856 GCF_000622305.1 Nannospalax galili
ATCTCTTTTCAAGAATATTTGTACTACTTGACTGCAATATAATTGACAAACAGTAAAATGCACAATTTTTTTTTTGAGCAGAGCCTTACTGTGTGGTTCAGGCTGACTGGAACTCACTATGTAGTCAAGGCTGGCCTCTAATTCACAGCAGTCCTCCTGCCTCAGTTAGGAAGAAAGGAGACTTGATAGGTTTTAACTCATATTTATCACTGAACTTAAATCATTATCTCTTTTCAAGAATATTTGTACTTCTTGACTGCAATATAATTGACAAACAGTAAAATGCACAATTTTTTTTTGAGCAGAGCCTTACTGTGTGGTTCAGGCTGACTGGAACTCACTATGTAGTCAAGGCTGGCCTCTAATTCACAGCAGTCCTCCTGCCTCAGCCTCCAGAGTACTGAGATTACAGGCATATATCATTATACCCAACTTTTGTACAAATCTTTTAAAATACTTTTTAAATTGATTCCAGAATTTCATTTATTTTGATCACATTCAGATCCTCCCTCTATAGCTCCTCCCCATTACCTCTCTCCCCAATTTCATGTCTTCCAATTCTATCCTTTTACTTAATTTTTTAATTAAAAGCCTATTGATTCTAATCTGATAATGCACACACAAAAAAAATTTCCCCCATGGCCTGAAAAATGGCTCATTGGCTATGTAAGCCTGATGACCTGAGTTCAATGTGGAACCCATATAAATAACCTGATATGGTAGTGTGCATCTGTAACCCGAGCACTCCTACACAGTGAGATGAAAGATGGAGACAGAACTCTCTGGAAGTGAGCAGGCTAGGTAGCCTGGAG
Source organism: Nannospalax galili (assembly GCF_000622305.1). Classification (NCBI taxonomy): domain Eukaryota; kingdom Metazoa; phylum Chordata; class Mammalia; order Rodentia; family Spalacidae; genus Nannospalax; species Nannospalax galili. Next base: position 311,826 of record NW_008354502.1, read on the forward strand.
TGGGCCACATGGCAGAAACCCTCATGAAGATGGAAGGCGAGAATAGACTCCCAAAGTTGTCCTCTAATCCCCACCTGTGCACTGGCATGTATGCACCTGTACCTGCACACATATCACACATCCCCCATTATACATACGTGTGTGTGTGTGTGTGTGTGTGTGTGTGTGTGTGTGTATGTGTATGGACCTCCCTGACTTATGTGCCTCCCTTTTGAGTTCTCAATGTACTTACTTGTCTATGTCACAGTTGTTTCCTTCTAAATTCTCAGGACATTGTGAACACCTTTTTAAAGAGCTATAGCTCTCATTTCTGCATGCTAGCACATTGTACGCAGTCTGGAAAGCATAGACGCTATTCAGTGGATTTGTACATGTGTTAAGGTATGAATAATTTAGGAACACACACATGCACACACACACACACACACACACACACACACACACACACACACAGAGAGAGAGAGAGAGAGAGAGAGAGAGAGATCATAGTGAGGCCTGAAGGAGAATATGATTGTAATTGTTAGAAGAGACCCCATCTACCCATCTACAGACATTCATAAAGTGGGGTCTCCTGTGTTTTGTGATTGATCAGCTGATTGAAAGAATTGTTAGTAAGAAGACCCCTCTGTTTCTGACTTTGATACCTTAGATCAGAGAGAAGTTCAATTGGATGAGCAGGTTTGTTTGAAAGTGGAGGAGGAGAGCATTGTTTCATGAGTCTCCATACTCTATGGAACATCTGGGAGAGAGGCCCAGTAGACTTCTGGGTAGATTATGATCTCTATCAGGGAGACTAGGGGTTTGAGGTAATAACAGATAGTCTTTGAAGATGGGAGGGTGGATATGGTCTCACAGGGAGAAGAAAAAAAGGATGGAAGAGAGAATCATGAGAAATACATTTGTGAGTAGACGTGGACAGAATTGCTCTTGAAGGCAGAGTTGAAGCTACAAAAAGAATATCGTGAGAGAGGAAATTGTTATAGATGTCATAGTAACGGCCGTCAACTCTGTGTCCTTCCTACGTACTCTTACGTATTCCTCAATCCCTTGTAGTTAAGAGGGGCATATAACTAATTCTGCACAATGGGCCATAAGTAGAAATGACAGGTGTCCCTTCTGAATGGAAGCATTTGAGAGCAGGCACGTGAACTTCCAGCTGTTTGTGACTTGACAGAGTCACAAGATGGAGACAACCTGGGTGATGGAGTCCTGTGATTGTGGGAACCCCAGAGCAACGAGCTTTGCATGAGTGAGAAATAACCTTCTGTTGTGTTAAGCCACTGATATTTGAGAGTTAATTTGTTACTGCTACAAGTCAGCCTATTCTGACGACTGCATCAAAGGAGCTGTACTTCAAAGAGGAGCAAGTAAAACATGACAAAGAAATAAAGTAAAAACGATCAGAAAGGGACTAGTGTGTTCAGAAATTAGAAGTTGAAGTAGTAAGAATGGATGTTTGCTGGCTGGGAGAGGAGGAAGAGTGAATACAGATGCATCTTCAGAATGCTTGGTCAAGACTTGAAGAGAGGAACAGTCACTAGAGAAAGGGAGACATGGGAACATGATGAAGCTACTTTACTTTTAGGAAGATGTTTGTAGGTTCAAGGAAAAGGAGAATTGAGAGAGAATTAAAAAGTACAGGAAAGGGGAGAGATAATATGAAAAGAGTAATGTCCCGAAGAACTCCATGATGATGAGTTCACAGGGACTCACGATACATGTGCAGAAGAACCACGTGGTCCATTTTCATCCAGTCAAGGATCTCTCCTCTCCTTCTGATGTGGATGCTGGGGACCCCTTTGCCTGTAAGCCCTGGACTCCTCACTAACAGCAGTTGCACTGAGGGTCACACTTTGCATACTCCCATGATTCAAAATGTGAGTTCAGTGCACCTGTGGGCTTACCTGTGCACCTTTGGTGGTAGGCTGCTCTGGGGAACAGAGTGGGAGTCTGTGTCTGGAAACAAGCTATTAGAGTGGGCTAGACCAAACTGTGTCCTCTCTAAGTTCATGCATGAGATTCCTAATCTCCAGTGTCTAAGAATGCAAACATATTTGGAAACAGTGTCGTTAAAGAGGTAATTAAAGTGAGGTCATTAAGGTAGACTTTAATTCATGATGACTGGTGTCCTTACAAGAAGAAATGTAAGACTACAGAGAGGGAGACCGTGTAAAGGCAGAGGAAGAAGACACTATCCACAGTCAAGTGAAGATACCAGAAACTTCCCTCAACTCCAGAAGGAACTGGCCCTGCTAATGCTCCAATCTCTGACGTCTAGCCCCAAGAACTGTGGGAAAAGAAGACTGCTTCTCGGGTCAACCCAGTCTGTTGTACTTATGACCACAGCCTTGGAAAACTAGCACAGAGTTTCAATTCCAGCATGGTCACATCTCAGCTTGCTTTGCCCTCATCTGAATCACACAGTTAAGTTTCATTTTCTTTATCTGTAAAACAGGAAGCATAATCAAAGCCACAAAGCCATATTGTGACCACTAAGTGATACATGTAAAGTGTTTAGCTTAATGCCTGGCCTCAATCAGGAAAAGTTAGTTGCCATTACTAGTATTATTTTGTGGTGAGTTTTAAAATATTCATGATATAGTTTTGGTATGGTGAAACTTGAAAGGATTCAAATTCTCTTACCAATTTCATTCCACTTCAGTCATAATCACGAGAGTAGCCACACCCATGAGAGCAACTCCTAACATTCTGTCATTCAAGAGAGGTGGAAAAAAACTCACTTGTTTTATGAAAAGCCATAGGCAGGTGGCTTAAGGTGAAAGGAGGGCACAGTGGCAGGGGGCTTGAGTCATGAGAGCAAGTGTCGTTTGCTTCCTCCATGCTCGACCTCACCTTGACTCTTCTTAGAGCTGGGAACCCAAGCTCCCTCACCAACAGAACCCCTCCTTAGATCCAAAGATGCGCCCTGCTGAAGATATCTCCTTGCCTAATCTTAAAGGGAGCTCACCCTCTGTTGGATTTACTACCTTGCTTTGTATTTTCAGTTTGTTTTTTTTAATTGTGAAAATCTAAATATACACATTAGTAGACAAAATACTTAAAGAGCACCAAGTTGTACTTTACCAACTGATGACACAGGCTGCCCATCTATTCCCATCCCTGTTTTTTCCTGAACACTCTAGGCATTACATAATTTCTCTATTAGATTAAGTATATATCTTTAAGAGATACAAACATTTAGTTTTTGTTTTTTAATAATTTTTATAAAAACTTTATTGAGAATTTCATACATGCATATAAGGTATTTTGATCAAATCCATGCCCACTCGTTCCCCTCCAACATTCCCCCCTCTGAAGAGGTAACCCTAAAATCTTTTAAGGATTAGACACAAGCTCCCAAACATTTTTGACATTTTTAGCCTTGGAACAGAGTATGTTGCTAACAGGCCCAAGGACATTTTGACATTTAGCCAAGAAACTGGCTACATTTCTTTGGGGTCTTTTTACCCTAACTACCTAGCCAATTCCTACCTCCTATTATTATCACACCATCCTCTGAAGGGGTTACCCAAATTGCCAATAGGGAATAGAGACACTGGCGGCTCTGGCTTCTTCCATGCTGAACAGGGATTCAGGGTGAAGCAATTGGAGTGCCCCTCCAGTGGTCTATGTAAAGGACTCCCAAATTGCATAACTCTTGTCTCTAAGGGGAGAAAAGTCCTTGAATCATGAATGGGAGATGTGAAGGAGAAGTAAAGTCAAGAGTAATTAGCATTACAAGTTCTAGACAGGCAACTAGAAAAAAAATCAGAACAGGGTAATTTTCAAAAGTTCACATGAGAGTCCATTGGAATTTCTTGACAAGGGCTTCCAAAAGCATCCCTCTTTTGGGTTATTCCTCATTTTTCTTTTGTCTTCCAAGGCTGGACTAGTCGGCTGGAAAGAGTGGCTGTATACCCAGGTGAGGGTCCAGTGACCCTGCTTGGCACTCCTTGAATGAATGAGCACAACCTGTCAACAAGCCCAATTGTAACTATTTTTAGTGATCAGGCTCAGCCGAAGTCGTGATGATGGTAGTTATTTCGTGCAGAAGGGATTGCTGTATATCATCATCTTATTAAAAGGACCCGAAATTTAAAAGGATTTGGTGCTAGGAGCCACATATGAGGGAGAACATATGTCATTTGTTTTTCTGGGTCTGTATTACTTCATTTAGTATAACAGTTTCTAGACCCATTTATTTACCTGCAAATTTCATTATTTCATCTTTTTTAAAAGAGCTGAATAGTATTCCATTTTGTATATGTACCACACCTTCACTATCTATTCATCAGTTAATGGACAGCTAGGTTGTTTCTAATTTCTGGAGATTATGAAAAGAGAAATAATGAACATGGATGGATGAACAGATATTTCTGTAGTAGGGTATAGAGTCTTTTGTGTATATGCCCAAGAGAGGTATAACTGGATCATATGGTAGCTCTAGTTCTAGCTTTCTGAGGAACCTCCACACTGACTTCTATAGTAACTGCAGCAGTGGATATGCGTTTCCCTTTCTCCACATCCTGTCAGCATTTGTTGTTTGTTTTGGGGACCTCACCAGCAGTGAATGAGTGTTCCCCTTTCTCCACATCCTTACCAACATTTGGTATCATTTGTTCTCTTGATCCTAGCCAGTCTGATTGGGGTAAAGTGACACCTTAGGGTGGTTTTAATTTGCATTTCCTTAATTACTAACGATGTTGAACACTTTTTGAGATGTTTCTTAGCCATCTTTATTTCTTCCTTTGAGAATTCTCTGTTCAGATCTTTAGCTCATCTTTTAATTTGGGTCACTTGGTTTCTCGAGTCTTTGTTTTTTGAGTTCTTTATATATTCTGGATGTTAAACCTCTGTCAGATGTGTCACTGGTAGATTTTTTTCCCCCATTTTGTGGGTTTTCTCTTCACTTTTTTTTGATTACTTTCTTTTGCTGTATAGAAGCTTTTTAGTTTATTGAGGTCCCACTTATTGATTGCTGACCTTAATTCCTGAGCAACTTCTGTCCGATCTAGAAAATCCTTTCCTACACCTATATCCTGTAATTACCGCCAATATTTTCTTCTAATAGTTTCAGGGTTTCCAGTTTCACACTGAAGTCTTTGATCCATTTGGAGTTTACTTTTGTGACAAGCAAAAGATAAGGATCTAGTTTCATTTTTCTACAGGTGGAGATCCAGTTTTGCCAGCACCATTTGTTGAAGATGCTTTCTTTCCTCAATTGTGTATTCTTGGCACCTTTGTCAAATATCAAGTGGTTGAAATTGCATGTACTCAGGTTTGGATCATCAATGATGTTCCATTGCTCTATGTGTCTGTTTTTTGCTCCAGTACTATGCTGTTTTTATGACTATGGCTCTGTAGTATACTTTGAGATCTAATGCTGTTTTTATGACTATGCCTCTGTAATATACTTTGAGATCTGGTATAGAAATCCCCCCAGCGTTGCTCTTTGTGCTCAGGATTGCTTTTCTATCTGAGGTCTTTTGTGCCTCCATATGAATTTAAGGATGCATTTTCTAATTCTGTGAAGTATGTCACTAGGATTTTGATTGGGATTGCATTGAATATATATATTGTTTTTGGTAGGATGGTCATTTTAACAATATTAATTCTTCCAATCCATGAACATGGGAGGTCTTTCCATCTCCTCATGTCTTCCTCAATCTGTTTCTTTAATGATTTAAAATTTTAATTGTAGAGATCTTTGGTGTCTTTCATCAGATTTATTCAAACATATTTTATTTTTTTTGCAGCAATTGTGAATGGGAGTATTTCCCTCTATTCTTTCTCCAATTGCTTGTTATTGGTATATAGAAAGGCTACTGATTTTTGTAGATTGCAGTGGTGATTGTCAGTATACTTAAAGAGTTGATCAGTTCTAGGAGTTTTCTGGTGGAACTTTTGGGATCTCTCAGGTATAGTATCATATCATCTGTAGAAAATGATAGTTTGACCTCTTCTTTTCCAATTTAGTACTCCTTTAATTTCCTTCTCCTGCCTTATTACTCTAGCAAGAGTTTCAAGCACTGTGTTGAAAAGGAGTGGAGATAGCGGACATGCTTGTCTGGTTCCTGATTTTAATGGGAATGCTTCTAGTTTTTCTCCACTTAGGATGATATTGGCTGTGGGTTTGTTGTATATAGCTTTAATTATGTTGAAGTATGTTCCCTCTAGTGAAATTCCCTCTAGAACTTTGAATATAAATGCAAGCTGAATTTGTCAATAGCCTTTTCTGCATCTATTGAGATGATGATGTGGTTTTTTTCTTTGAGTTCATTTATATGATTAATGATGTTTATTGACTTGCATGTATTGAACCATCCCTGTATCTCTGGGATAAAGCCTACTTGATCATGGTGAATGACCTTTTTGATGTGTGTCTGTATGTGGTTTGCAAGTATCTTGTTGAGAATTTTTGCATCTATGTTCATTAAGGATATGGGTCTATAGTTTTCTTTGTTGGTTGTGTCTTTACCTGGTTTGGGTATTAAAATGATGCTGGCTTCATAGAAGGAATTTGAGAGTTCTCCCTCTGTTTCTGTCATTTTGAATAACTTAAGTAGTATTGGTTGGAGATCTTTAAATGCCTCAGAGAATTCTTCTGTAAATCCATCTGGGCCTGGGCTTTTTTCAGTTGGGAGGCTTTGTATTACTGTTTCAATTTCCTTATATGTTATGGGTCTGTTTAAACTGTTGATCTCTTCTTGGTTTAACTTTGGAGGTTCCCATGATTTCATTTATTTCTTTTATACTTTCAGATTTAGTAGCATATAGGTTATATGATAGGTCATATAATGATTTGGATCTTTTGGGTGTCTGTCTTGATGTTTCCCCTTTCATCTCTGATTTTGTTGATTTGGATTTGCTCTTTCTTTCTTTTGGTTAACTGGACTAAGGGTCTGTCTATCTTGTTTAGCTTTTCAAAGAACCATCTCTTGGATTCATTGATTGTTTGTATTGTATTAATTTCTGCTCTGATTTATGTTATTTCTTCTCTTCTGCTGGGTTTGTGTTTCATTTGTTCTTGCCTTTCCAGCATCTTAAATTGCAATGTTAAGACATTTATTTGTGCTCTTTCTAATTTTTTAATGTAGGCACTTAGAGCTATAAACTTCCCTCTTAGGACCAATTTTATGTGTCCCAGAGGTTGTGCTGTATTGTCATTTTTGTTGAATTCCAGGAATTCTTTTATTTCTTTCTTAATTTCTCCTTTGACCCACTCATTGTTTAGGAATGTGCTGTTCAATTGCCACGAGTTGGTGTAGTGACTAGAGCTTCATCCAGTTACGATTTTGAGCTCTATTGCTTTGTGGTTCAATAGAATGCATGAAATTATTTCAATATTTTTGCATTTGTTAAGGTTTTGTGGCCCAGTATGTGGTCAATTTTTGAAAAAGTTCCATGAGGTGCTGAGTAGAAAGTGTATTCTTTGATTTTTGGGTGGAATAATTGAAAGATGTCTGTTAGGTCTATTTGATGTATCATATCATTTAATTCAGACATCTCTCTGTTTATTCTTTGTCCAGTTGACCTGTCTAATGGAGACAGTGGGGTATTGAAGTCCCCTACTATTACTGAGTTGGGGTTAATCTGTGTCTTAAGTCCCATAGTGTTTTTATGAATTTGGGTGCACCCGAGTACGGTGCATGTATGTTGAGGATTATAATATCTTCTTGGTTAACTGTTCCTTTGTTCGGAATGAAGTGACCCTCCTTATCTCTTCTGATTAGTTTTACTTTCAAGTCTAGTTTGTCAGATATTAGAATTGCAACCTCTGCTTGTTTCTTAGCATCATTTGCTTAGAATATTCTTTCCCATCCTTTTACCTTAAGGTAGTGACTGTCCTCGAAGGTAAGATGAGTTTCTTGCAGACAGCAAAGAGATGGATTTTGTTTTTTAATCCATTCACTTAGCCTGTGTCTTTTGACTGGGGAGTTCAGTCCATTGATATTTAAGGTTATTATTGAAAGGTGTGTATTGGTTGCTACCATTTTGGTTGTTGTTTGTGTTCTCTGTGTAATTTTGTGTTTCCTAGATTATATCTTTTTTATTTTCTTTTGTTGCCCCAAGATATAGTTGTTTCTTTCTCCACTCTCTGTATTGCTTCAAGTATTCTTTGAAGGGCTGGTTTTATGGACATGTATTCTTTCAGGCTATTCATGTCATGGATGATTTTTCTTTCCCCCTCAACTATAATAGACATTTTAGCTGGGTATTGTGTTCTGGGCTGGCATCTATTGTCATGTAAAACTGGAAATACCTTGGTCCAGGCTCTTCTGGCTTTCCTAGTTTGCACTGATAAGTCAGCTGTAATTCCGATGGGCTTTTCTTTGTATGTGACTTGTTGTTTTTCTTTTGCTGCTTTCAGTTTTCTCTGTTTGTTCTGCACATTTAGTGTTTTTACTATGATATGTCGTGGGGAGTTTCTTTTCTGATCCTGTCTATTTGGTTTTCTATGTGTTTCCTGTATTTGTATGGGGATGGCTTTCCTTAATTTCAGAAATTCTCTTCTACAATCCTGTTTAAGATCTGGTCAATTCCATTAACCTGAAATTCTTCTCCTTCCTCTATTCCTATGATCCATATATTTGATCTTTTCATAGTGTCCCACATCTCTTTCATATTCCATTCCTGTGTTTTTAAAATTTTTCCCTACTGTTTGCTTGAGTGGTCCAGTTCTTCAACTTTATCCTCTAGTGTTGATATTCTGTTTTCCATTTCATTCATTTCAGAGGTGAGGCTTTCCCCTGTTGTTTCAAGTTGGCTTATTGAGTTTTGTACTTCCTTCTTCATTTCTGCCTGAGTTTTCTTCAATGTTTCTATCTCTTTTATGAATTCATTCAGAAGTTTATCCCAATCTTTTTTTGCTCTTTGATTTGTTTGTATATTCTTTAAATTGGTTGAATTCCTTGATCAAGTTTATGATTGTTCTTTTAAATTCAGTGTCCTGGGTTATCTCTAGGGGGTTCTCCTTGTAGAACTCTTCTACAGGATTGGTGGGCTTAGCTGGGGACATAGTGTTTTGGCTTTCCATTTTATTATTCTTTCATTGTGGTTTTGGCATGTGGATTTCTTTTGTTGTTTATGATTCTGATATGAGAATTAAGTTGAAGTATGCTTCTGTTTGTATTATCTGGGTCCCTAGATCCTTTCTTTATTGGTTATGTAAAGCTGGTTGGTACAGGGTTCAGGTTCTCTCAGGTTTTTGTAGGAGGGAACTGATGGCTTCATATCAGCTATTCAGGGGTACCCACAGAAGCCCAATTAAGGTTCCAGTCAGGTACACTCAGGCTTTCTTTACCATGTGGAGGCAAGATCCAGGCTCTCTCAGGGAGTCCTGTGCGTTGATGCCAGAGGGAGGCCAGAGGGGGACCAGAACTCGGCACTCTGTGGCAGTCTGCTGACATCCCAGCCTTCACCTACCAAAGCCACATCTTCCCTGGGGCCTTGGGAGGGGCCTCACAAAATCCCAGGTAGGGGGATGGTATGGCGCAATTAGTGGAAGCTCACCACTATGTGGAGGCAGAATCTGGGGGCTGTCAGGCTGTCCCCTGGGTTTTCAGGCCCTCTAGTTGTTGGAGGCCAGAGGGAGGCCAGAACCCAGCACTCTCTGGAGGTCTGCTGAGCTCTGAGCAGCTACTGGATGGAGGAGGTCCGAACCCACCTTCTCAGGCTGTCTGCTAAGATCCCAGCCTTAGCCTACCAAAGCCAGATCTGCCCTAGGGCCTTCGGAGGGACCTCACAAAATCTCAGGTAGGAGGATGGTATGGTGCAATTAGGGGAAACTCACTACCATGTGGAGGCCAGATGTGGGCTGTTAGGCTGTCCCTTGGGTTCTCAGGCCCTCTGATAGTTGGAGGCCAGAGGGAGGCCAGAACCTGGCACTCTCTGGTGGTCTGCTGAGCTTGGAGAAGCTACCCCAAGGGAGGAGGTATGAACCCACCCTCTCAGGCTTTTATTTTTGTTTTTTTCAATGTGTGTGTGTTTTGCCTGCATCTGTGTAAGTGCATCCCATGCAATGCAGTGCCCTCAGAGGTCAGAAGAGGGCATCAGATCCCCTGGTACTGGAGTTATGGATAGTTGTTAGTTGCCATATGTGTGCTGGAAACCACACCTGGGTCCTCTGCAAGAGCAACCAGTGCTCTTAACTGCTGAGCCATCTCTCCAGCTCCTGTTTTTATTTTAAAATAAGACCATTTTCACGGAACTCAAACAACTTGCAATATCACAGCATTGTACACATCACAGTCACCCAGTGGTCAGTTTTCAATTCTCATAGTCAGAATTTTTAAAATAGGTTTTTTGAATGAAGATTGGAGTCATTCTTATTATTTAAATAATATTCACACATCACAATCCACTAACGCATCTTTTATGCTTCTTTCAGTCTATAAGGTCCTTTTTGTTTGTTGAGCAAGTCTGGTTATTTGTTCTGTAATTTCTCAGACTGGATTTTACACTCATCCCCAGGGTGGCATTTAACATGTCACTCTGTCTTTTGCCTGTCCTATGCTTTGACTGTTAAAACCAGAGACTTAGGGGCTGGAGAGATGGCTCAGCAGTCAAGAGCACTGACTGCTCTTGCGGAGGACCTGGGTTTGATTCCCAGCACCCACATGGCAGCTATGAACCATCCTTAACTCCAGTTCCATGGGAATCCAAAGCCCTCTTCTGACCTCAGTGGAGTTGCACACATGGGTGCACTCACATACATGCAAGCAATACACTCATATACATAAGATAAAAATAATAAATAAAATTTGAAAAAACAAACCAAACAGGGCCTTAGTTGGATTCAGGTTCAATTTTCAGCTAGGCTATGTCATCAGTGCTGGCATGTTTTCCATTTGGGCATGTGATGTCTGACCATCTCTCTCTTTCTTGTTTTTCATTTGCCCCTTCTCAGACTTCCACCTGTCACCCCAGAAGCGGGGTTGAGATGCTGAGGGCTGGGGCAGGAATTGCCAATCTTTCTGCCTGCCTCAATCCCTTAAATCCTATCAGTGCCATCAGCATGGCATTCTACACTTATGGGCACATCACAGTAATGTTAAAATACTTCCTCAGGCCATATGGGGAGAGGTATGTGGAGAAACTTTGGTAAGTAATGTTTGGTTCTTCATGGTCAAGAGTGCCAAGTCTGAGCCCTGACATCTGGTGATCCAGATGTCAAACAACTGTCCGGTGGGGGAGGGATACCTAGTAGGCACTAGTTATCCCCAGTAGGATAACTAGTAGCTGAACTGTTTCCTTCCTGATCCATGTAGAACAGTGTGAATTGAAGTCCTCTGAAAAAGCCAAGTGCATATTGAAAATTCTGCAGACTGATTAATTAGAACTTCTTGATTGTGGAGAGTTGGAATGCTGCAGATAGAGAGCAAAAATTATCTTGGATTGTCTTTAACCTTTTTTCTAGCCATTTATGACCCACCTCTGTATCTGACCTAACATTCTTTCCACTTTCAGATAAAACCTTTTGAATGTATTAACTTAGAATATCATTAGCTTCCGCCAACTCAAAGATGGAGAATTTTGTCAGTCAGCATCTAAAGCTTATAGCAGAGATTTCTTTGCTTTGTGGTACACTTCCTGCTGTCCCCGTCAATGCACCGGTAAATGCGTTGATTTTATGACTTTGTTTTGTGGACTATAAAAGTTCATGGAACCATTTCCATGATGGAGCATGTCATTTAGGACAACCGAATTTGCATTCCCAGGCCATGGTCACTTACATCTGGGTCAGAATAAATGATCTCTTATTTCCTTTGTAGGGTGAGCTGTGGTTTGCATCAACAGCAGGAATGTCATTTCCTTTCCTTGCTTTCATTTTGGTTGTTCTTGGGATTGGACATAGGGCATCATGTACCTGAGGCAAGTGCTCCACCATCTACCACTGAGCCTCAGGTCTAGGAATGTAATTTCCAAACACAAATTGGTTCCCAAAGTTTAATGCTTGAGGCCTGAAATCTACCATAATTAAACTCCGTAAAGTATTGGGTATTCCTTAGACCTTGATCATTAAGGGACTTCTATATATAAAGGATTTACTTGTCCGTATGTTGTTCGTACAAATATGGAATCCAAGACCGAATTCCAAGCTAGTTCCTTGATTAGAAGTCTTTCACTAGTCTTTTTTTAAAAGAAAATTTAAATTGCATTTTATTTTAAATAACTTTAATTTGTGTGCGTGCGTGTGTGTGTGTGTGTGTGTGTGTGTGTGTGTGTGTAGGGTACAAGTGTGGAGGTCAGAGGACAGCTTATAGGATTTCATTCTCTCCTTTCAACATGTGAGTCCCAGGGATTGAATTCAGGCCTTCAGGCTTGGTGGTAGGCACCTTTACCTTCTGAGCCATCGTACCGTCGTAATCCAGCCTTTCTACAAAATAACCCTTCTACTTACCCTTCTGCCACCGTCCTCTCTTTCCTGCCCCTCCTCCTTCTCTTCCTCTCCCTCCTTCTTTTCCTCTTCCTCCTTAGATTCAGCAATATGTACAGAGTATCTTTTTCTATTTTATTTCGGTTTTTCGCCCAGTAATTCAGTGTATCCTGTTGAATGCCCAAGTGCAGGAAGTTTGGTTGGTTGTTTCACCCCATGCTCATATGCTTCACCTTCAAGTTCACAAACAACTGGAGAAGACAGTTCTGGCTCTAATCTTAAGTGTCAGACCTTGTGGAGGTTTTGGGAGCTTCTGAGGGCCAAGTAGTAAGTGTCAACCACTGAGAAATATGAGTTAGTGGGCAAATATGATGTCTCAAGACTTAGTAGGATAATTTTAGGATGTTCTCTGCTTTGTCTTTCAGAGAGCTCCCTGCAAGACCTACCCATGGTGAACCTTCCTGCTCAGCAATGGAACATTTATTGACTGTTTCCTTCAAGGCTCACTTGAGTTTCCAGGAATCATTTCCTAATTATGGCACCTGAAACCCGAAATTGATGAGAAAGAGGAATGGGCAGAGAAAGACAGGAAGTAATTTTGTAGGCTATGTATTGGAACAAATGTATTTACATAATAACTAAAATACTAAGCATTATGTACTGGGTACACTCACATGTTCTACATCACTTAATCTAATGACTAAGCCATTGATACACCCATTTTCACAGGACAAACTGAAGATAAAAGATGTTTGGGAAAGATAGCTCTGGGAAAGGTAGCTCAGTCCCTAAAGTGCTTGCGGAATAAGCAGGACCCTAGTTTAATCCCCAAAACCTCATAAAAAGCCAGATGGGGTGACACACTTGTAATCCCAGCTCTGAGGAGATAAAGTTAGGTGAATCTCTGGGGCTTGCTGCTCAGCAAATCTAGCCAAATCTGTGGGCCCCAGCCCAGTGAAAAATTCTGTCTCAAAAAATATTATGGATAGTTCTTGAGGAATGATCCGTGAGGTTGACTTCTGGCCTCCACATATCAAATTCATACACATACTGTGATGCTTAATATTGTCAATTTGGTGGAATTTACAATCACTTAGGAGAAGAGACTCGCCTGTGATGGAATATCTAGTCTGGATTAATTGAGATGGGAAGACCTGCCACCTGTGTGTAGCACCATTCCATGGGCTGGGGTATTGAATGTGCTGAATGAAAAGGAGAAAGTGAGGCAGGCATTCATCCCTCTTTCTTCCTGAAATGTGGATGTGATGTGACCAGGCGCTTCACGCTCCTGTTGCCTTGACTTTCCTGCCATGATGGACTGAACCTTGAACTGTGAGCTGAAAGAAATCCTTCCTTCCTTCCTTGGGTTGCTTTTGTCAGGTTATTTAATCACAGTGTTAGGAAAACTAAGAGACACACATGTACACATGTACACACACAGAGACACATGCACATATATACACACAGAGACACACACATACGTATGCACATACACACAGAGAGAGACACACGTGCACATGTAGTGGTATCAGCCCAAGAGAGAGATGTATGTTTCATACAGCAAAGCTGGAGAGGCTGAGTCATCTGTGCTCTTTGGAAGGAAAGTCCCAGAAGTCAGAAGTGGAGCTACTGGATTTGGTGTTTGCCCTTTCTGGTTTTTGGCCTTGTTTGGGTCTGGTATTTCCTCACTATGACTCTATTCTTCCCTTTTGGAATGGGAATGTGTATTCAGTTTCACTGTATGTTGGGAGTATGTAATTTGTCTTTTGATTTTACAGGGGCTTGCAGTTAAGAGATTGTCCAGAGTCTCAGAAGAGACTTTGGACTGTGGACTTTTGAATAGTAGTAAGACTGGTAATGATTATGGTATTTTAAGGTTGGACTAAGTATATTTTGAATTTTATATGGTCATGAGTCTATGGGGGCCAGGGAATGGAATGTTACCACATGAATAAGAATGTCCCTTGAAGGCTCCAAGTATTTGAGCATTTTGTCCCCAGTTGGTGCTGCTGTTTTGGTAGGTCTTAAAAGGTGTGGCCCTGCTGGAAGAAGCATGTCACTGGGGTGGACTTAGAGAGTTCTTAAGCCTTGCCAGATCTCCAGTTTCTCTCTCTGGCTTCCCTTTCCATGCTTGAAGATGTGAGTGCTCTGTTTTCTGCTCCTGCTCCATCTACCTCCTGCCACCATGCCTTCCCACCATGACGTGCTGCAATTCCCCTGGAACCATAAGCGCAAATAAACTTTTCCTTCTATAAGTTCTTTTGGTCAGTGTTTCTATCACAGCAACAGAAAAGTAACTAATACACATACACACACATACAGAGACACACACATATACATGTACACACACAAGACATACAAAGGATCACCCAAGCTCACATGACTAAGGAGAACTGGAAGGCAAAGCCGTCACTGCCATCAACGTTGTTTTGCCTCTGTCCTGTTTTGCTTTGGATAGCTTTTCCTCAACATGCAATGGGTCTCTGGCTGTCCACATTTTCCTTTTTGAATTGTCTATTTGCTTCTCTGTATTTTGAATGGGAGAATTTCCTGCCTGTTGAACTTCAAGTTGTAAGTAAAAAAGCCCATCTTGGTGTGGTTTCCTAGCAACAATTTATGAAGCACTTTAAGGTAATTATTCTTCTCAAGCACGTTTCAAAATGTTGAAGCATGTTCATTCACTTCGATCATTAAAACCCCCAAGAACACTCATTGTGCAGAACAGGGTTCCGGTAATTACAAGCTCGTCAACAGGTTGCTTAGGGAGCTGAGAGCAAGGACAGACCACACTAATCCCAGGAGTCAAGCACTTTGTTTCCAGCCTAGCAGGGCAGGGCAGATCCACTCCTCTTTAAAGAATTCTTAATTGACTAGTGGGGAGGGATGGTGGGATGTGTGTGTGTGTGTGTGTGTGTGTGTGTGTGTGTGTGTGTGTGTGCGTGCGCACGCGTGTGCATATTTAAACCTCAGATGGCCGTCTGTAAACTATGGAGTCCATGGCAACACACAACATCCTAGGGAGTATTTGAGTATCTAAGGACCAATTCCCTAGGCAGGCAGCTTTCTGCTCCCCCTCTTCTTAGACCTCCCCAGATCTGGAGATCAAACAGGTGCAGAATTTTCTCCTGGCCCCTTGCAATGGAACTTCTGCTTTATTTTCTTTTTAAAATTTATTCTTTTTCTTTTGAGATAAGGTTTCATGTATCCCAGGCTGGTCTCAATTTTCTGTGTAAACAAGGATGGCCTTGAACTGGTCCTCCTGCCTCCATCTCCAGCTCTGGGATTATAAGCCTGTACCATCACTCTCAGTTTTATGCCTACATGCTAGACAAGCACTCTATCAGGCAAGCTACCTCCCCAGCCCCAATTATGCTCTAAATTAGTCATCAGTTTGGACTTCTTTGTTTTTAATCTTCTCTTACATGTTTTGGAATACATAGGAAAGCCACTTTGGCAAATTAGAACTGCTATCTGGGCTGTGGTGTGAAGCCACCAGTGCTGACTCCAACTCTCTCTCTCTCTCTCTCTCTCTCTCTCTCTCTCTCACTCTGAGACAGGGTCTCATTATGCAGAACTCATAATGTAGACCAAGATAGCCTCAAGCTCACAGAGATTCATCTGTCTCAGCCTCCCTTCTACTGGTATTAAAGGCATGAGCCACCATACCTGGCATCTGACTCCAACTTTACTGGTGAGGAAATCACAATTGGGTTGGTTCCTTTAGACAAAACCTAAGTACTGATGGGAAACTTCAGATCTAAAATTGGGAACTGCTAATCTAGGCAGTTGATTTGTTTTTATTTTAATTGACATGTAGTAATTGAACATATTTACAGGGTACAGTGTGATATTTGAATACATGTATACAATGTATAATGATCAGACTATGGTAACTGACATACACATCACCTCAGAATATAACATTGTTTTGTGCTAAAGACCTTCAAAATCTTTTCTAATAGCTGTTTTGAAATATCATATTATCTGGGTATGGTGGCACACACCTGTAATCCTGGTACTTGGGAGGCAGAGGCAGGAGAATCAGGAACTCAGGGCCATTCCTGGTTACATAGTGAGTTTAAGGCCAGCCTAGGCTACATGAGATTGTTTCAAAACAAACGAACTCTTTAACTGAATTTCTGCCAATCATAATCATCACACAGTGCTAAGGCACATTAGGTCTTCTTTCTCGTTACCCACACCTGTGCCCATTAGCCATCTTCTCTCCCTGCCAGAAGTTTCCCTCCCAGGCTTTGGTAACCAGCATTCTGTTCTGTACTCTGTTATGATCTACTTCTTTGCCCCCTCATGTAATTGGGAACATGTGGTATTTGTCTTTGCACCTAGTTTCATCAGCCTGGGAGTCATACAATTTCCCTCCCTAAGGGCAAAGAAAATACCAACGATTGTTAATTTTTGTGAGTGTGCTGTGGAATGCTGACACTCGTACCAACGATTGTTAATTTTTGTGAGTGTGCTGTGGAATGCTGACACTCGTACCAACGATTGTTAATTTTTGTGAGTGTGCTGTGGAATGCTGACACTCGTACCAACGATTGTTAATTTTTGTGAGTGTGCTGTGGAATGCTGACACTCGTACCAACGATTGTTAATTTTTGTGAGTGTGCTGTGGAATGCTGACACTCGTACCAACGATTGTTAATTTTTGTGAGTGTGCTGTGGAATGCTGACACTCGTACCAACGATTGTTAATTTTTGTGAGTGTGCTGTGGAATGCTGACACTCGTACCAACGATTGTTAATTTTTGTGAGTGTGCTGTGGAATGCTGACACTCGTACCAACGATTGTTAATTTTTGTGAGTGTGCTGTGGAATGCTGACACTCGTACCAACGATTGTTAATTTTTGTGAGTGTGCTGTGGAATGCTGACACTCGTACCAACGATTGTTAATTTAAGCGGAATGAAGAGCACGAAAGAGCCCTTCTGTACACCAAAATATTTCTTTGTTTTTTCAAAAAATATAAAACATTCATTTGAAATAAAAAGAAAACAAAAAGCAATGAAATATTAAAATTACATTTAGAGATTTTAACATCCTATCAGAATCCATAAAAATACTCGGTTATAGAAAATTTAGTTAACATATTTAACTAACCTTATTTGTATAATGACATATAAATATATCTATAACTTTGTATTCCACACTTTTCAAATACCCATGAAACATCTATTTTTATTATGTTTTTATATTTATGAATATTTTGCCTGCATGTATGTAAGTGCACCACATGCATGCAATGCCTTTGGAGGCAAGAAGAGGCCAGTTCCCTTGGACCTGGAGTTAAGGATGGTTGTTAAGTCCCATGTGGGTGGCTAGGAACTGAACCTTGGTCTTCTGGAAGAGTAGCCAATGCTCTTAACCGCTGAGCCATCTCTCCATCCCCCCAAACCTCTATTTATTGAATCTCAAAGATAATTTCTTTTTTAAAATATCAACTTGAGTTTAAGAATTTATTTATTTATTTTTATTTTTTATTTTTTGGTCTTATTTGAGACAGGGTCTCCCTGTAGCCCCAGCTGGCCTGGCATTCACAGAGATCTGCCTGCCTCTGCCTCCTGAGTGCTGGGACTAAAGGCATGCACTACCATTCCTGGCTAAGTTTATTTATTTTTATGCTTATTTATTTTGGGTGTGGTGTGTGCATGTGCCACATAGTGTGTGTGGCCTCAGAAGACAATTAGCAGGTGTTGGTTCCTCCCTTCTGCTATGTGTTTATTGGGGTTCAGGTTGTCAGGCTTAGTGGTAAGTGTCTTTTTCCACTGAATTGTCTCCCTGGCCCTCAAAGAAAATGTCAGGAGATTCCCAAACAGATTTCATTTGTCCAATTTTAACTGAATAAACTTTTAAAAAATTGTATTTATTTTTTAATATTTTATTTATTTATTTTTGTTTAATGTGTATGAGTGTATTGCCTGCATGTATGTGAGTGCACCCTTGTCGTGCAATGCCGTGGAGGTCAGAAGAAGGCTTCGGATTCCCCTGGAACTGGAGTTAAGGACGGATCGTAGCCGCCATATGGGTGCTGGGAATTGAACCTGGGTCCTCTGCAAGAGCAGTCAGTGCTCTTAACCACTGACCCACCTCTCCAGCCCAGTTATAGGACATTTTGAGAGATGTTCCATAGTCCCCTGGACCTTAGTCAACCTTAGAGGGCAAGGGGCAGAAACTGTTCTTTAAGTCCCTCTGAGCACATCAGTATAGGCCTCAAACTACGGCTGTTAAACATCCAATATGGTTAGTTCTACCAGTCTGGTACTTTTAATTATTGTGTGCTGTGTAGATAAGGCTTGGGTAAAAAAACAAAATATGCTCAGATAAACCTTACTAGATACATATTTTGTTCCTTAAACTAGTTGACTAAACTATGACCATAGAAAATTTAAGATTATGTGTGTATTGTTTTTGTCTCATCCTTTATATATCATAACCAGCCTACACAGGCCTTCATCATTTCTTAAGCTTTCTCATTTTTTCTGTTTTGGAAAATATCTTCACATATTTACATTCTCATTTTCTTTCTTTTTTTTAAAAAAAAATAATTATGAGACATAATAGCATTAACAAATAAATTTTCCATCTGTTGTGAGACTTCTTTTCCTGGGGATGCTAAGCAATGCTTAGTCTCTTTTAAGGTTCTAGTGTCAAGTCAATGTATGTTTAAAGTTTTATTGGGGCACACTGGAAAGCCTTTACCCAGCATGGGTCATGCCTTCTCTTCCTAGCCTTCCCCAGATTGTATAATTTAGCTCTCCCCAAATCCAGGAGGCCATGTGTGATTAGAGTCAAATTACACACAACTGACTGGGAAGAGTGGCTGAATACTCCTATGAAAGCCCAATGATCCTGTCCGGCCCTCCTTTAATGAAATGAGCACAACCATCAACAAGCCCAATTGTGATTATGTTCAGTGATCAGGGTCAGCTGAAGTCGTGGTGATGGTAGTTATTTCATGCAGAAGGGACTGCTTTATAGCATTATCTTATCAAACGGACCTGGAATTTAAAAGGATTTGGTGCTAGGAGCCACAAATGAGGGAGAACATAAGTCGTTTATTTTTCTAAGTCTGTGTTACTTTACTTAGTATAGTATAACAGTTTCTAGATCCATCCATTTACCTGCAAATTTCATTATTTCACCTTGTTTTACTGCTGAATAGAACTCCATTGTGTAAATATACCACATTTTTGTTAACCACTCATCAGTTGAGGGGCACTTAGGTTGCTTCTGTCTCTTAGCTATTGTGAAAACAGCAGCAAAAACCATAGTTGTACAAGTGTCTCTACAATAGGATGAGTCCTTTGGGTATATGCCAAGGAGTGGTATAACCTGGTCATATGGTAGATTCATTTTTAGTTTTTTAAGAGTTCTCTACACTATTTTCCACAGAGGTTGCACGAGTTTGCAATCCCAGCAGTGAATGAGTGTTCCCCTTTCTCCACATCCTCGCCAGCATTTGGTATCATTTGTTCTCTTGATCCTAGCCAATCTGATTGGGTTAGATGATATCTTAGGGTGGTTTTAATTTGCATTTCCCTAATTACTAATGATGTTGAACACTTTTTGAGGTGTTTCTTAGCCATCTTTAATTTTTCTTTTGAGAACTCTCTTTTTTAGGTCTTTAGCCAATCTTTTAATTGGGTCATTTGGTTTCTCGATTCTTTGTTTTTTGAGTTCTTTATATATTCTGGATGTTAAACCTCTGTCCAATGTGTCACTGGTGAAGATTTTTTCCCATTCTACTGGTTTTCTCTTCACTTTTTTGATGGTTTCTTTTGTTGTACAGAAGCTTTTTAGTTTAATGAGGTCCCACTTGTTGATTGCTGACCTTAATTCCTGAGCAACTTCTGTTCCATTTAGAAAATTCTTTCCTACACCCATATCTTGTAAGTTACTGCTAATATTTTTTTTCTAATAGTTTCAGGGTTTCCAGTTTCACATTGAGGTCTTTGATCCTTTTGGAGTTGACTTTTGTGCAAGGTGAAAGATAAGGATCGAGTTTCATTCCTCTACAGGTGGAGATCTAGTTTTGCCAGCACCATTTGTTGAAGATGCTGTCTTTCCTCCATTGTGTGTTCTTGGCACCTTTGTCAAATATCAGGTGGCTGAAGGTGTGTGTACTCAGGTTTGGATCTTCAATGATGTTCCATTGATCTATGTATCTATTTTTGTGCCACTACCATGCTGTTTTTATGACTATAGTTCTGTAATATACTTTGCAATCTGATATAGTAATCCCTGCAGTGTTGCTCTTTGTGCTCAGGGTTGCTTTGGCTTTCTGGGGTCATTTGTGCTTCCATATGAATTTAAGGACTTTTTTTCTAGTTCTGTGAAGTATGTCATGGGGATTTTGATTGGGATTGCACTGATTCTATGTATTGCTTATGGTAGGATGGCCATTTTCACAATATTAATTCTTCCAATCCACGAGCATGGTAGGTCCTTCCATCTCCTGGTGTCTTCCACAATCTCTTTCTTTAATGATTTAAAATTTTTACTGTAGAGATCTTTGTTGTCTTTGGTCAGATTTATTCCAAGATATTTAATTTTTTTTGCAGGACTTGTGAATGGGAACATTTCCCTCTATTCTTTCTTCAATTGCTTGGTTGTTATTGGTATATTAGAAAGGCTACTGATTTTTGTAGATTGATTTTCTAACCTGCCACTATGCTGAAAGGGTTGATCACTCCTAGGTGTTTTCTGATGGAACTTTGGGATCGCTTAGGTATAGTACCATATCATCTGCAAAAAGTGATAGTTTGACCTCTTCTTTTCCAATTAGTACTCCTTTAGTTTCCTTCTTCTGTCTTATTGCGCTAGCAAGAGTTTCAAGCACTGTGTTGAAAAGGAGTGGAGATAGTGGACATCCTTGTCTGGTTCCTGATTTTAGTGGGAATGCTTCCAGTTTTTCTCCATTTAGAATGATGTTGGCTGTGGGTTTGTTGTATGTAGCTTTAATTATGTTGACATATGTTCCCTCCAGTCCATTTCCCTCTAGGACTTTGGACATAAATGCATGCTGAATTTTGTCAAAAGCTTTCTCTGCATCTATTGAGATGACCATGTGGTTCTCATCTTTGAGCCCATTTATATGATTTATGATGTTTATTGACTTACGTATATTGAACCATCCCTGCATCTCTGGGATAAAGCTGACTTGATCATGGTGGATGATCTTTTTGATGTGTGTCTGTCCCACTATCTGCCCTTCTGGTAAGTCTAGTCAGCCAGAGGTCTCTGTTCCAGGAGGATCAGCTGTTCCTCATCTACGGCAATGCATTGTCAGTATTCCTTTGGATAGAATTGGGGTCTGCTGTTCATTTTTCCTGTAGTATGTTGGGTTACTGTCTGGAAGAGCCTTTATCTATCCTGGCCAACAACTCGACCGAAGGTATCGCCTGTGAATGGTCTTTTTGATGTGTGTCTGTATGCAGTTTGCAAGTACTTTGTTGAGAATTTTTGTATTTATTTTCATTAAGGATGTGGGTGTTCTTTTTTGGTTGTATCGTTACCCAGTTTGGGTATTAGAGTGATGCTGGATTCATAGAAGGAATTTGGGAGTTCTCCCTCTGTTTCTTTCATTTTGAATAATTTAAGTAGTATTGGTTGGAGGTCTTCTTTAAATGTCTTGTAGAATTCTGCTGTAAATCCACCTGAGCCTGGGTTTTTTTGTTTGGGAGATTTTGTGTTACTGTTTCAATTTCCTTATATGTTATATGGGTTTGTTTAAACTGTTGATCTCTTCTTGGTTTAATTTTGGTGGTTACTATGATATTTGATAGCCATCCATTTCTTTTAGAGTTTCAAATTTAGTAGCATATAGGTTTTTAAAATATTCCCTTATAATGGTCTGGATCTTTGGGGTGTCTGTGATGGTTCCCCTTTTACCACTACTTTTGTTGATTTGGATTTGCTCTTTCTTTCTTTCTTTCTTTCTTTCTTTCTTTCTTTCTTTCTTTCTTTCTTTCTTTCTTTTGCTTAACTGGGCTAAGGGTCTGTCTATCTTGTTTAACCTTTCAAAGAACCATCTATTAGATTCATTGAATTATTTCTATTTAATTAATTTCTGTTTTGAAGTTAGTTTCTGCTCTGAGTTTTGTTATTTCTTCTCTTCTGCTGGGCTTGGGTTTCATTTGTTCTTGCCTTTCCAGTGCCTTGAGTTGCAGTGTTAGGTCATTCATTTGGGCTCTTTCTAATTTTTTAATGTAGGCACTTAGAGCTGATGTCTTCCCTCTTAGGACTGTTTTTAAAGTGTCCCAGAGATTGTTTTGTGTTGTATTGTCCTTTTTGTTGAATTCCAGGAATTCTTTTATTTCTTTCTTATTTTCTCCTTTAACCCACTTATTGTTTAGGAGTGTGTTGTTCAATCACCATGAGTTCATGTAGTGACTAGGGCTTTGTCCAGTGTTGATTTTGAGCTTTATTGCATTGTGGTCTGATAGAACGCATGGAATTTTTTTCAATTTTTTGTGTTTGTTGAGGTTTTGTGGCTCAGCATGAGGTCAATTTTTGAAAAAGTTCCATGAGGTGCTGAGTAGAGAGTGTATTCTTTGGCGCTTGGGTGGAATATGCAAAAGATGTCTGTTAGGTCCTTTTGATGTATGGTATCATTTAATTCAGATGCCTCTCTGTTTATTCTTTGTCCAGTTGACCTGTCTAATGGAGACGGTGGGGTATTGAAGTCCCCTACTTTTACTGAGTTGGGGTTAATTTGTGTCTTAAAGTCCTGTAGTAATGTTTTTATGAATTTGGGTGCACCTGAGTATGGTGCATATATGTTGAGGATTGTAATATCTTCTTGGTTAACTGTTCCTTTGATCAGAATGTAGTGACCCTCCTTATCTCTTCTGATTAGTTTCACTTTGGTCTATTTTGTCAGATATTAGAATTGCAATCTCTGCTTGTTTCTTAGTGCCATTTTCTTGGAATATTCTTTTCCATTCTTTTACCTTAAGGTAGTACCTGTCCTTGAATGTGAGATGGGTTTCTTGCAGAGAGCAAAGAGATGGATTTTGATTCTTAATCCATTCACTTAGCTTGTGTCTTTTGAATGGGAGTTCAGTCCGTTAACATTTAAGGTTATCATTCAAAGATGTGCATTGGTTGCTTTCATTTTGATCATTCTTTATATTCTCTAATTTTGTGTTTCCTAGATTATACCTTTATTTATTTTCTTTCACTGCCCCTGGGGTATAGCTGTTTCTCTCTCTGCTCTCTGTATTGCTTCAAGTATTCTTTGAAGGGCTGGTTTTGTGGACATGTATTCTTTCAGGCTATTCATGTCATGGACTATTTTTCTTTCTCCTGTCAAATATAATAGACATTTTTGCTGGGTAAAGTATTCTGGGCTGGCATCTATTGTCATATAGAACTGGAACTACCTTGGTCTTGGCTCTTCTGGCCTTCATAGTTTGCATTGATAAGTCAGCTGTAATTCTGATGGGCTTTCCTTTGTATGTAACTTATTTTTCTTTAGCTGCTTTCAATATTCTCTCTTTGTTCTGTACATTTATAGATATATTGTGGGGAGTTTCTTTTCTGATCGTATTTGGTTTTCTATGTGTTTCCTGTATTTGTATGGGGATGTCTTTCCTTAATTTAAGAAATTCTCTTCTATAATCCTGTTTAAGTTCTGGTCAATACCATTAACCTGAAATTCTTCTCCTTCCTCTATTCCTATGATCTGTAGATTTGGTCTTTTCATGGTGTCCCACATCTCTTGCATATTCCACTCCTGTGTTTGTTTAAAATTTTCCATAATCTTTGCTTCAGTGGTCCAGTTCTTCAACTTTGTCCTCTAGTGTTGATATTCTGTTTTCCATTTCATTCATTCTAGCGGTGAGGCTTTCCCCTGTTGTTTCAAGTTGGCTTATTGAGTTTTGCACTTCCTTCTTCCTTTCTGCCTGAGTTTTCATCAATGTTTCTCTTTTGTGAATTCATTCAGAAGTTTATCCCTATGTTCTTTTAGCTTTTTTATTTGTTTCTTCATGTGTTCTTTGTTTATGATTGTTCTTTTAAATTCAGTCTCCTGAGTTATCTCTAAGGGGTTCTCCTTGCAGAACTCTTCTCCAGGATTGGTGGAGTTTGGTGGGGACATAGTATTTTGGTTTTCCATTTTATTATTCTTTTGTTGAGATTTTGGCATGTGAATTTCTTTTGTTGCTTATGACTCTGATATGAGAATTAGGTTGAAGTATGCTTCTGTTTGTGTTGTCAGGGTTATGTAAAGCTGGTTGGTACAGGATTCAGATTCTCTCAGGTTTAATTTAGAGGGAACTGATGGCTTCAAATCAGTTATTCAGGAGTACCCACAGAAGCCCAATTCAGGTTCCAGTAAGGTACACTCAGGCTTCCTTCACCATGTGGAGGCAGGATCCTGGTACTCTTAGGCAGTCCCCTGTGTTCTCAGCCCCAATGCCAGAGGGAAGTCAAAGGGAAGCCAGAACTCGGCACTCTCTGGCAGTCTGCTGAGATCACAGCCACTACACTGATGGACGTTAGAACCCACCCTCTCAGACTGTCTGCTAGGATCTCAGCCTTAGCCTACCAAAGCCAGATCTGTCCTGGGGTCTTGGGAGAGGCCTCATAAATCCCAGGTAGGGGGGTGGGTATGGCCCAATTAGGGGAAGCTCACCACCATGTGGAGGTAGGATTGGGGACTCTCAGGCAGTCCCCTGCATTCTCAGGCTCTCTGCCAGAGGGAGGCCAGAAGGAGGCAGAATTTGGCACTCTCTGGTGGTCTGCTGAGATCAGAGCCGCTATACCAATGGAGGTTGAAACCCATCCTCTCAGGTGTCTGTTAGTATCTCAGCCTTAGCCTACCAAAGCTAGATCTGCCCTGGGGTCTTGAGAGGGGCCTCATAAAATCCCAGGTAGGGGCATGGGTATAGTGCCATTAGGGGATGATTACCACCACCTGGAGACAGGATCTGGGGCTCTCAGGCAATCCCTTGTATTCTCAGGTCCTCTGCAAGAGGGAGGTCAGAGGGAGGCCAGAACTTGGTGCTCTCTGGTGGTCTGCTGAGATCAGAGCCACTGCACAGATGGAGGTGGGAACCTACCTTCTCAGGCTGTCTGACACCACAATGTTTCAATGACAGATTTTAAAAATGTACTCTCCCCATGCACAATGGAACTTTATTCAGTCTTAAAAAAGAAGAAAAAACTTTCATTTGTAGCAACATGTTTGGAATGGAAAGAGATTATGCTAAGTGAAACAAGTCAAGCACAGAAAGATAAATACCACATGTTCTCAATTGCATGGGGAAGCAAAGAAGTTGATCTCAACTTTTATATTCTATAGAGTGGAAGGTATGACAGGATTGGGCTCCCTTTTCCTTCTTTGAGTTGGACAGGGGATAAGATGCATGTTGCTGGTTGGTTCCCTCATATGAATCAGGAACGTGATTGGGTAGAGGAAGGGGTGGGAATTTGAAATTCCCACCAGAGGGAGCGTGCCTGGGTGTGGTGAAGGGGAGCCCACCAAAAGGGTCAACTTTGACAAGAACCCAGAGGTAGTAGGCCATCTTGGATATAAGTGAGAGTTCCTGGAATACAGCTGAATGTAGTCTGGGACCTCCTCCCCCGATTGTCTAATTCAGATCTATCTCCTATTCGCTTTCAAAAATAACATAATTCTCCAATATAATCAATATCTAGTCCATAATCATATTTCCTTGATTGCTCTTTAAATGTCTTACATAGTGGTCTCTTTTGGAACCCAGAATCAATTTGGTTTGTATATTACATTTGGTTATTTTACATTTTTAGTCCTTTTTAGTCTAAATAGTGTGACTTTTTTTGTCTCATGATGTTGACTTTTGGATGTGACCTGGATGATTGTCACTATTCCAAAGCTTGGGTGTTTCTGATTGCTTCCTCATGGTATCATTTAAACAGTTTATTATACACTGTAGGCCAAGTCTTAAAATCCTTTCAGGTTAAACCTAAAGTGATAAAAACATTCCACTATTCACTCTTGTCAGCTTTGATTCATTAGACATTTTTTATACATCTAAAATAAAATAAGATTCTAGGTGGCATGTTAGAGAAGACTTGCTTCGGTTCATGATTTTGTAGTTTAGGGAAATTATTTTATTTCTTTGAATACTAGTCTCCTGGTATCTGGAAAGGGATGGTAGGAACTCAATAAACATTAGCTCTCTTGCCCAGATTGTAGATTCTCTTGGATCTTACAAAGTACCTGGAGGAGCGAGGTCTCAGGCACATTTGAAGCCTGCCTTCCCTAAGTAAGACAACATCAGTGAGCATGTCATCATTTCTATGGAGACAGTATCATCATAATGCAATATTAGCTACTGAGATCTATCATTTCCTTCCTGGAGAGTTATGGCTGTGGCACTGAGGATTTAAGACCTACAGCCCGAACACTACTTACTACAAATCTTTCACAAAGCTGCTGTAATAAATCTCCTAGAGGAAAGTCATTGCATAAAAAAAACCCAACTCCAGGGAGTGGGCTATTTATTTTCCTAGAAAAGGGGCTGTGATGAGAGACACTTTATGCTCCTTTAACTCCATGGAACAGAACCCAACAAAGCATTAATCAGGGGAAGCCAAGTGATTAGGCCTATGGGATCATCTGGGGAAGGAAAGTGTTGAATCCAAGGCCTCTCTCTCCCTTTCCTACCCTCAGCCCAGGATGCCTTCTTAGCATCTTGGGGATCAGCTCTGAAGACCATGAGTAAAGGTGCTAAGCCACGGGTCTAGAAAAAAGACCCAGGTGCTCCACAGATTTATTTCACCTACACAGTGTTTTTAGATGTTTTTCATGGGCTGGGGAAAGAGCTCAGTGGGTAAAGCACTTGCCATGCCAATGTGAGGAGAGGAATTTGGAGCCCCTAAACCACAAAATGCCTAGTGGACATGGCAGCCCACCTGTAATTCCAGACTGGGCCAGGGGATCCCAGGAGCAAGCTGGCTGGCTTGACTAGCCATATCAGTGAGCTCTGAGTTTGATTGAGAGACATTTCCTCAAAGAATAAGGTAGAAAAGATCTTACACATATGCACCATACACATGTACACCACACACACAAGAAAATTGAGAAAAATGAAATAAAAATAGATGTTTCATGTTAGTTTCCAATGTCAAAAAAATGAAAACTCAGAAAGAAAGATAAAATTCAGAGTTTTGGCTTCTGTAAACAAATGGGAACATGTGAGGATAGTTAATCATATGCCTAATTTCTGTTTCGAGACACTGCATACATATATGTACATATCCCAAGTTATGCTATGTCCCTCTCTGCCTACCTTACCTGCCCCGTAGGCACGGAGTATGCAGTCTCCACACTAACTGGTCACCCTGGGGTCCATTCTCTCCACGTTCCCACCTGGGTTTTGGCTTCAGAAGTGTATTCATTGAATAGTACGGCAGATTGGCCCATCTAGACCATGATCTCCTATACATCTAGGGAGGCGACCTGCTGTAGCAGCACAGATTGGGTGATACCTGGAGACAGAGCTCAGCCCAAATCTCATTTCTCTCTTACCCTGGGATATTTGCCAACTTGTTTAATCTCTTGAAATCTAGTTTGCCCACCGCTAAATAAGCATAATAGGCTCTCACACTAGGACATTTGTGAGAAGTAAATGTGGTAAAGGCTGGGAAGTGCCTGGAACCTTGCTTTTGTGATGCCATATTCTCCTGTCACTCCTTTTTTATGACTTCTTTGCTTCACCTTCAATACAACTGACTCCCCCCTGCCCCACAGTAAGTACCACATAAACTTTTTGTTGTTCAGAATAAACACATAACGGGTTCATAATATCCTGTGGCATTCTAGATCATAATTTACCTGATTATTATTATTTCTTTCTCTCATGTATCTCTCTGTGTGTTGGGTGTGTTGTGTGTATACATGTTTATATGTATGTTGATGCATGTGCATGTGTGGGTACATGGGTTCCTGTGTGCACATAGGTGTGGAGGCCTGAGGTTGATATTTGGAGTCTTCCTTGATTGTTTTCTACTTTATTTATTGAAGCAGGGTCTCTCACTGGACCCAGTGCTCAGTCATAGCTAGTTTACTAGGCAGCTTGCTCCAGGGATGCCCTGTCTCCACTTTCTGAGTTCTAGAGTTAAAGTCAGGCCACTGTGCCCACCTGGCATTTATGTAAGTTCTAGGCATTTAGTTCTGGTCCCCATGATCACATGCAAGCTTGCTTTAATCATTGAACCATCACCTCTACCCCTAATTTATCTAAGCAGTATGCTATCATTGGAATTCAATTTGCTTTATTTTTGTTTTTGGGGGGTTGTTGTTGTTTGTTTATTTGAGATAAGGTCTCACAATGTAGCCCTGGCTAGCCTAGAACTCATTGGCTTCATAGATCAGGCTGGCCCTGAACTTGTCTGATCTTCCTACCTTTGCTTTCTGAGTACTGGGATTATGGGCAAGCCCAGTGTGCCCAGCTTAGTTTGCCCCACTTTGAAAAACAAGACTGTTAGGAATGTGTTCTGCATGGGGCATGCTCCTGCTCTGTGATTACTTCTCATAGATTCTCATTTCCCCACTAGCATCTATCTTCCTTTTGGACTTTTCTTCTTCCTCTTTCTCTTTCTATGAACTTAGGGCTCTTATGTCCTTTGGTACTTGCTTTTGGGGATGTGAGCTTAGTGAGTGATACCTTATAAACCTTTAGTGGCTAAAGCATTTAAGAAATTAAATCATCATTTTTATGTGAGACAAAAATGTTAAGATCACACTTATTTACTTATTATCTATGTATGTACATGCATGCATACCATGGCATGCATGATGAAGAGCATGTGGAGGTCAGACAACAACTCTTTGTGGGACTTAGTTCTCTCCTACTACCATGTGGGTCCTGGGCACTGAACTCAGCTCATCAGATTTGGCAGGCAGCAAGTGTATTTACCTGATGAACCATCTAGTCAGTCTAGACAAATTACTAATCTAAGAATGTTATTTTCTTACTCTTTCCCTTAGCCAAAAGTAATTATCTGGCAACCAGCAACATTTTCCATCTCTCCTTGTTCAAAAGAGAAAGAGTCTTGTTTGACAGAGAAAAGTTACAATGGAGAGATTACAGAGGGAGAAAAAAATTGTTGGAAGTGGCTTGCTGGGTGATTCTTATAGGGTATAGGCAAGAAGATGCCAGAGAAACCTGGGGATAGCAGATAAGCAAGGAAATGGCATTTTAGTAGCAGAGCAATATCCCAAACATGTAAATCTTCCTCAAAAATTTCAAAATGACAAGCAAAAAAAAAAATGGAATTCTAGGGCTGGAAGGATGGCTTAGCAGGCAAATACACTTAATGCCCAGCCTGATGAACTGAGTTCAATCCCCAGGACCCACATGGTAGAAGAAGAGAACTGAGACCCACAAGGAGTTGCAGAGGACCTGAGTTCGCTTTCCAGCACCCACAGTCAGGCAGTTCACAACTGCCTGTATCTCCAGCTCCAGGGGATCTGATGCTTCTGACCTCCATGGGGGCCAGTACTCACAAGCACAGAGACACACATATATAATTAAAAATAATAAAATAGATTTTAAAAATAGAATTCTCTTAAATCAGCTTTGATGACCATACAATGTTACTTGAATGTATTATCATTTTGAAATTGATCTACGTGGATCCTTAGGTTAATAAAAGAAAGTTGTCAATGATTTATGTTTGCCTTTGTCTTCAAAAGCTTTGTGGTATTTTACAAAAATACATTAACTATAACTGAGTAAAAGAATTTAGTGGGGCTACCCGAGCAAATAAGAAAGAAAAAAAGAAAAAGCAAAGGCACCAAAATTGTAATGAAGCCAGAGGTAAAATCAGGATATAAAGTTCTGAGACCCTATACGTTTGCTAAAGGCGAGTCAAGAATTTCACACTGAGCTTCCGAGCAGTGAGTGGGAAGAGGCCTCATTAACTCATTCGCAGTGTTCGGCAGATAGAATCAGGTTGCAGAACTGGGGCTAGAGAGAATTTTTTTCCTCTATGCTTCTCAAGAAAACTCTTTATGACAGCCCTTGACAACATGTCTATAAAAAGCCCCTAAACAAAACTTTTATGACCTCTTAAAAAAATTTCCCTCCTTGTGGGCTAATGTCAAAACACCAGATACAACTAGAAAAAGCCAAATCAATGTTTTCTGATGGTTTAACTTGATCCAAAGATAACATTTTGACAGTGCAGAGGAATGGTTGGGCTACAGATCCTTTTAGGCAAGGCTTCATAAATATTAGTTTCTGACACTGCAACTTGGATAAAGATTGGACACTTGAAAGTTTAAAGTGTTTTTTCCTTGTGTCAACGTGTGTTGTCTATATAGAAAATAGCCCCATGCTTTGACAATCCGCTTGTCAAGAGGGATAAAATATGCCTTTGGAATGAAAGAGTAACTTAAAGTCCAATTATTCTCAAAATGAGTTCAGAAAGAAGTGAATGCATGAGCTCTGCAGATGTGTAACATCGAGGTAGAGCTCTGTCTTTGAAAGCAGTTTGCCTTCTTTGGCCATGTGGCTAGTCTTGGATAGAAAAGAATAGAATTGCCAAAGTTAGCTTCAGTTGTCAACCTGATACAGCAGGGAAGAGATAACCCAACTGAGGAATTTCTTCCATCAGATTGCAAGGCATTTATTATTACACCAACATCATAATCACCTGAACAAACAGGCTGACTCTTAAGTTTTTAAGAGTGGGCCCGAAGTTGGAGGACATTAGTTCCCCTAGCTAGTTATTAGAGCTGTCTGTCTCCCAGACTGTGCTGATGGAGCTGTCTGTATCCTCACCCTATGCCAATAGAAATGTCTCTGGAACCCTGTTTCTCCCATTGTGTCCCTTGGTCTGGCCACACCCATAATTTATTCCTAATGGTTTCTCTAGCTTCATTGGGGAAATATAAGTTCAAGTTTGGTTCCACTCTTAATCTTAACATAGGCCTCCCCATCCCTAGTCTCTCATTCATCCAAAGTCATGGGTCCTTTCCTAATCTCCAGGGTGTCCAATGGGTGGGTATGCTGCTTGCTGTGCTTTGATATGTTAGTTCTCAAGCATACTCACATTAACTATTTATCTTTTGGGGTGGAGTATCAAACTGAGGTTGCCAAGGAGACACTCTTAGTTATCAGACCCAAGAGTGCATGGTTTTGCTGGGGTTAAATAAAGGTCATTAATCCAGAGTATGTCCACTAATCAGTCATTAGTACAAGATTGGCCTTTGGGCATGTCTGCAGAACATTTTCTTTATTGCTAACTGATGTAGGAGGTTCCAGTCCACTGACGGCGTTACCATCCCTAGGCAAGTGGGCCTGGGCTGTATGAGAAAGGTAGTTGAATGAGAGCCTGGAAGCAAGCCAGTAAGCAGTGTTCCCCTGAGGTTTCTGCTTCGGTTCCTGTCTCCAAGGTTCTGCCTTAAGTTCCTGCTTTGACTTCACTGGGTGATGGACTATAAGCTGAAATAAACCCTTTCCTCTCCAAGTTGGTTTTGGTTAGTGTTTTATGACATCAACAAAAAGCAAACTAGAACAAGTATCAGAGAAAACAGCATCAGAGAAACTAGCATCTGGATTAAGGAACAGACCAGTCCCCTCCAACTGAGAGAAAACGGTAACTTGGAAATAGAGCAGGAAGTGCTGGATTCACTTAATGAACTTAATGTACTTGTTCTGTGCTGAGCATATGGCCTGGACAGTGCCATTGGTTCTAGAAAGTGTATGGAAACACACTGATAAAGGTGAGAAAGAGAAAATCAGATCTGGTAGAGCAGTGGGGGGTCAGCCACAACCAGTAGAAATGTTGCGATGGGTAGTCAGCTGTGCGTTGCAGTTGGATACATTCAGTGAGTGGCTAAGGTGGCTGTCCTGGGACTCTATTTCTCTTTCTGGAGTCATGACCCACCCGGGGTTACCAGGGTAAATGAATGAAGACAAACACCAATTTTGCACTAAGTGTATGCAGAGGGTTTATTGTCTGTGGGAAGCCAGCTGGCAGCTCAGTAGCAGACAGTGGAATGTCTCAAAGTCAACCTGAATAAGCCCTTCCCCACAAAGTTTTTAGAGGTTAATTCCCTTTTCCTCACTGTAATATCCTCGTCACTCTTCACCAGATTTACCGCACTTCCTGTGGAAGATTAACAACCGTATCCTTTAAGTGGGACGGTTCTGAGAGAGGTGGAAAGAGAGTCATTTGCTAGAGAGGTGGAAAGAGAGTCATTTGCTACTTTTCTCTAAGGAGCCCATTTGCAAGCTGCTCTCCATGTGACTGCTAGGCATCTTAGATCCCAGCGAGGCAGCCAAGGTCTGTGAACTCTTCCGACGTCCCAGAATCAAACATACGACTTCAATAAACATGATCCTTCACCAACTTCAAGCTTCTGAATCACATAAATCTTAAATACCAGGCAAGAAAGAAGTAAAGCTTCCCAGTTGGTTAACGAAGTTGTCAAAAATAACCCCAATCAAGAGAGAACACAGATTTATCTTTAGCTGCGGGCTTAAACAGAATGCAGCAGGCTAGGGAGTGAGCTGAGTAGCTGCGGCCGGTTCCTGGTGTAGTTGGGGGAGTACAACTAAGTCCAATTCTGCTTAGGTGAATTGCCTTTAATGGAAAGAGGAGAGAGGAGTTTAGCTCCTTTTGATATTCTGAAGCTCCAAGTTGTTCATTTTCTTCAAGAGTACCTTAGGAAAGAGAATAAAAAGGAACTTTGAAGAAGTCCAGACGAGAGAAGAAAAGTTATAGTGTCAAGAGTTTTTTTGTTTTTGTTTTTTTTGACAAAAAACTCAATGTGCTGATGAATCCAATAGTTAATTCTTATCACATGATATAAAACCATACCCTCCTCTTTTCCTCCCTCCCTCCCTCCCTCCTCTCTCTTTCTCTCTCTCTCTCTTTCCTTTCTTTGTATTCAATATTGAATTCAGAGTCTCCCACATGCTAGGCAAGCATTCCACCATTAAGTTGCATCCCCAGGCTCTGGAAATAAAATTTTCATCTGAACTCATATTTCTGGAACAGTTTGTAAACCCAGCAAAATTCCAGTTCAGCTGTTCTCCTATACTCTTCGGAAGTGCTCTGAATCCTGTTTTGCTTTTTTAACTGAAGGAGCACTGTTGAGTTAGCTAGCCAAGATCAAGGCTCCAGGATGGAAGGGCCAGGTTCCTGCGTAGCTCTTTCCAGGCAACCACACCTATAAGTGTTCACTTTGTTCAAACTTTGAACTTCTGACCTACACAGAAGCTAATAGATAAGGGTTATTTTAAGTCATTCAGCTGCTGGTGACATCTGTGGTTAATTTGTTATGCAGAAATAGAAATGGATGCACCTATCTTTTTTTTAAAAAAAATCATTATTTATTTTTTACAGAAAAATTCATTTTTAATGCAATTGACATTAAGATGTTTGCACATGCGTTTCTACTCAATATATATCTGATTATTACTAGTCATAGTCGGTTACATTCTGAGCTCCTTGGCATCTGAGCATGGATATAAAGTCGTCAGGTAGATTTCAATGGTAATGTATTTCACATCTACTAATTATTAAGGAGCAAATTTTTATGCTTTGAAGAATTACTTTACCATTAAAAAAATTTTTTAACAGCTACATGATTAGAAGAAGCATTTCACTACAGCTTTAACATATTCAGTAA
>NW_008354502.1:345975-347859 GCF_000622305.1 Nannospalax galili
TTAAAAAAGTCTTCCTTTTCATTTAGAATATATTGTTCCTTGCAGAAAGACTCATTGTTTTTGCTACTAACACTGAGATATTGGCACATGCATCTCTAATCTGTATGTATCTATTACTACTCATAATCGGATGCACTTGGATCCTTGGCACCTGTGTATGTCTATAAAGTCATCAGGTAGATGTCAATGGTAATGTTTACCACCACTACTAATTAACATGATGTAAATTTCCATGCTTGCTCCTCAAACATAATACATTTAAAAAATTTTGTTGATTTTTTTTTGTGTGTGTATATCACACAGAACATCCCAAACCATCTTATTCAACTATACACCCACTTCTAAGACACCCTCCCATAGCCTCCCACCCATGACTAGAGCCCTTATACTCTGATATCCCTGCTACTGTCTGCTGTGTTGTCGGCACCCCCAGCCACTCCTCACCACTTGCCCTCTGGTGAATGTAGTCAGCCTATCTAGAGATCTTTGTTTTAGGAAGGTCTGCTGTTTCTCATCTAGCAGTAATCAGTAGTCAATATTCTTTCAGATAAGATTAGGGTCTGCTGTTCATTTTCCCAGGTCTATTCTGGGTTACTATCTGGGAGTCACTTTGGCTACCCTGGTCAACAACTCAAAAGAAGGTATCTCCTATCTGGCATTGTTGCTTATTATGTAGCCTTTAGCTATGCATATGGACTCTTAAAAAATTATATTAACCCCTTTAATCTTTGGTTATACTTTCCTTTTGGGTGTTTAAGGACATACAGTTGGCCCAGATAAACCAATTTATTTTTACTCTTAAGGTCGTTTGAGGATCTGTTCCTCAGGGAGGAACCTCTGGCTCCTTTCTTTTACCAGTTCCGCCTATGTGAAGATAAGTCAAAGGTCCTGCTCTATCATGGCTGGCTTTGCTTGGAAGCATGGAAGAAGTGATCCCTCTGTGTTGACGCTCCTCTTTGTAGACTGGACACTGGTTCAAGTCCATCTGGTGGTGTCTCTTCAGGCTCCTTGATCAAGAGGACAGATGACCCACCACAATTACGGGACATTTTGATAGATGCTCATAGTCCCCTAGGACTAGTCGACCTAGGAAGGCAAGGAGCAAAAAGTGGCATTTATGTCCCTCCGACCAAATTATTATAAGCCTCAAAGTATATCTGTTAAACATCCAAGAAGGTTAATTCCACCAGTCTGGTACTTTTAATTACTGTGTGTCATGCAGATAAATCTTGGGCAAAGACCAGTTGTTCTCAGATAAACCTTGCCTAGACATATATTTCTTGATTTGGTTTGTATACTTTGTCAGTAGGTTGTTGGACTAATATGGTTCCCCCTGGTTTTTAAAACTAGCTAGGCATTATTTATCTCTTGTATCGTCTCCCCCCTCCATCATGGTTTTCCCACTTAAGGTGCCCCCAGTCCCTCTTAATAATACTCTTCTCCTATGGTCCTATCTCTCTTGAGCTCCTTCTTTCCCTTTATCCCCTAGGTTCCTTGTATACCCTTCCCTCCCCCCTCCCTTAAACTAGCCCAATTTTTATCCATGTCTCCCTTAAAAGGCCTGTTTCCTGCTGTTCTTCTCTTTCAGGTTCTTTTTTTCTTTTACCTCCCTGTTTCCTTTCCATTATCCTGGTTCCTGTAGTTATGTCTGGATACATACTCACTTATCAGAGTTTGGTTCTAGGATGCACATATGAGGGAGAATATATGTCGATTTTTTTTTTCTGAGTCTGTGTTACTTCACTTAGTATAACAGTTTCTAGTTCTGTCCATTTACCTGCAAATTTCATGATTTCATCTTTCTTTACTGCTGAGTAAAACTCCCCATTGTATAAATGAACGACATTTTCATTATCCACTCATCAGTTGAGGGACACTTAGGTT
>NW_008354502.1:348092-348874 GCF_000622305.1 Nannospalax galili
AGATGCTTCATAGCCATCTTTACTTCTTTTGAGAACTCTCTGTTCAGATCCTTAGTCCATCTTTTAATTGGGTTAGTTCTTGTCTTGATTCTCTGTTTTTTTGAGTTCGTTATATATTCTGGTTATTAAACCTCTGTCAGAAGTGTCGCTGGTAAAGATTTTCTCCCATTCTGTGGGTTTTCTGTTCGCTTCCCTGGTTGCCTCCTTTGATGTACAGAAGCTTTTTAGGTTAATGAGATCCCATTTGTTAATTCTAGCACTTGTTTCCTGAGCAATTGATGTCCGGTTTAGAAAATCCTTTTTTTACACCTGTATCTTGTAGGTTTTTCCCAATGTTTTCTTCTAACAGTTTCAGAGTTTCAGGCTTTACATTGAGGTCTTTTATCCATTTGGAATTGACTTTTGTGCAGGGTGAAAGATAGGGGTTTAGTTTCATTCTTGTACAAGTGGAGATCCAGTTTTGCCAGCACCATTTGCTGAACATGCTGTCTTTCCTTGAGTGAATATTCTTGGCCCCTTTGTCAAATAATCAGGTGGCTGAAATTCCATTTACTAGTATTTGGGTCTTCAGTTTGTTCCATTGATCTATGTATCTATTTTTGTGCCAGTACCATGCTGTTTTTATGATTATAGCTCTGTAATACAGCTTAAAATCTGCTATAGTAATCCCTTCAGCATTGCTCTTAGTGCTCAGGGTTGCTTTGGCTATCCCAGGTCTTTTGTGCTTCCATATGAATCTTAGAATCGTTTTTTACAATTCTGTGAAGAATGTCATAGGGACT
>NW_008354502.1:349094-349664 GCF_000622305.1 Nannospalax galili
AAGATATTTTTTTTTCACACGTCCCCTTTCTCTGATTGCTTGGTATTGGTGTATAGAAAGGCTACAGACTTTAGTAGGTTAATTTTGTAACCTGCCACTTTACTGAACGTGTTAATAACTTCTAGGAATTTTCTGGTGGAATTTTTGGCATCTCTTAGATATAATATCATATAATTTGCAAAAAGGGATAATTTGATCTTTTCCAATTATTACTCCTTTAATTTCCTTCTCTTGTCTTATTGCTCTTGCAAGAGGTTCAAGCACTATGTTAAAGAGAAGTGGAGATAGTGGACAGCCTTGTCTGGTTCCTGATTTTAATGGGAATTCTTCCAGTTTTTCTCCATTTAGAATGATGTTGGCTGTGGGTTTGTTATATATGACTTTAATTTTATTGAGGTATGTTCCCTCCATTCCAATTCCCTCTAGGACTCTGAACATAAATGCATGTTGAATTTTGTCAAAAGCCATTTCTGCATCTATTGAGATGACAATATGTTTTTTGTCTTTGAGTCCATTTATATGATTAATGACATTTATTGACTTGTGTATATTGAACCATCCCTGCATCTC
>NW_008354502.1:352238-354961 GCF_000622305.1 Nannospalax galili
TTCTCTGTGATTTTTGACATGTGAATTTCTTTTGTAGTTTCTGATTCTTGTGTGAGACTCAAGCCTTCAAGTGTAGATCTGCTTCTTTTTGTGAACTTTATGTGTCTTTGTGGTTTACTTTTGGGACATGAAAAGCTGGTTCCTCTAAGCTTCCAGTTCTCTCTTTTGATTTTATATAGGAGTGGCCAGATTGCTTTTGTCTTCAAGAGTTCCCACAGAGGCCCAAGTCAGATGAGGATCAGATGCTCTCAGGCTTTCTCCTAAGGTCTGGATCCCTCCTGGAAAGATTTTGGCCTCAGGAGCTTGAGGGTTAGACTGGCTTGGGAGCTGGGCCTAGGAAAGATGCTGGTCTAGGGCAGCTGGTGGCTGTGCCACCAGGAGATGCAAAGACAGATGGGGGCGGGTAGCGGCCCCAAGGGCTCCTGGGAACTGCACTGAGGAGCTGGGTTGGTCTGGATGCAGAGGATCAGGAAGAGGAATGGTCAGCCCTGTAGTCCAGGAAAAGAGGCTGGCTGGTGGTACAGGCCCAGGGAAGTAGAGGGAGGTGATGGCGGGGACAGGCCCAAAGTGCCCTTGGGGACCCGAAAAGGAACTGGGTTGGTCTGGATGCAAAGGATCAGGAAGCAGTGGTGGTTCCCCAGGTGTCTGGGGTGCGAAGACAAGACATGGGGCAGGACCCAGGCTAGGAGGAGAGACTGGCTGGGGAGATAGGAGGGTGAATTTGGCTGGGGGAGTCAAGGCGCGGAGGCCACGATGGATTTACCCCGGGAGAGAGGCCTGTGGGTCGTGCAGGCCCAGGGCAGCAGAGGGAGGTGAGGGCCAGGCTGATAAACCTATCTTATCTTCCTCCTTTCATTTCTCAGGAGAGGCGCCTGTGAAGACCCATTGCTCAGCTGTAGGTCTAGGTGTCCTGGAACGGAGCACCCATACTGCCCTCTGGTGTGCATCTCTCATAAAACAGGCATCTGTGAGGGAACTGCCTGGTCTGAGATCTGGTTGCCGGAAACCTGCTGAAGTTGTGCATACCTGGTATGGGAATCTCTTTTCTTTAGAGCCAAACACACATTCAACAACGACAGTTCTATATCCAAAGTCTTTAAATGTGTGGGGAGAAATCAACCACACACAGCAACACACAAGAGCAATGACAGGAAAGGGAGGAAAGGATTCTGCTTGGGAGGAACAGCTTATCCAAGACTAACGCTCTCCCACTGTCCAGTCTATGGCTCACTTAGGCATGCAGAAGGACCCAGGTTCTCTGGGCAGAAGCCTGCTTCCTGCTGGCACTAGGGTCACTGTCCAGTCTTTGCCACCTCCACAGGACAGTAGGTCCTGGGGAAGATACTTTTTTCAGTCTCCTTGGCAGATCATCCTTAAAATCCCTTTTAATGAGGACAGACTCACATGTACTTCATGCAAGACTTACTTGCCCCATAGGCCAGGCAAGCTCAACCACATCTTCACACCCTAGTCTTCCTTCTTCCTAGGCCCAGAACCTCAGTGACTAGGAGGGCACGAAGGGCTGACTTTGCAGATTATTAATGTTATAGTTACTTGTCCAGCTGATGAGGCCCATGGCACCTCGCATGTGGTTCAAGAAGGTGCAAAGGAGATATACTTCTAAGCAGATTGAATACATCCTCATCAACTTCATTTGATTGCTTATAATAGCCCTGATATCAACCTGCAGGAAACCAGTGTCTTTTGCATGTCATCCTCATGACAATCTTGTGAGGTAGAAGACAATATTGTCATATGACCAAGGCAAAGAAACATTAAATGGCTTGTCTAAGACCACAGTCAATAAACCATGGAATTAGGATTTGAGGCATGTTAATTTAATTTTTTGCCATTTATAAATAGTATTGGTTGTTTATTTAATTTTTGCTGTGCTGGGGATAAAGCACACTCTATAGGAGTTCTACCACTGAGCTGTACCCCCAGTCATTTTTGCTTTGAGACAGAGTCTCATTGGGTAACCTAGGCTAACCTGGAAATTTATAATCCTTCTGCCTTCACTTCCTGGGTGCTGGGATTATAGGCATGTCCAGTTGGTTTTATTTATTTTAAGCCATCTTTAATTTAAAAGTTTCAGAAAAATAGATGAAAAGGAGTAGAGTTCTTCACATGCCTCGTATCTGGTTCCTGTTACGAGTACAGTACATTCACATTTCCCTTGATAAGCCCATGCTGGTATATTATTGTTAGGAGACTCCACACTAGGCTGTTCCAGTCTTCCTCTCACCAGCCTTTCTTCTGCTCTAAGAGCTCATCCTGGACACAGCACGGTGCATTTAAGTCAGCATGTCTCCTTGGGATTTGACTTAATTGATTTTGAAAGTCTTTACCCTTGTTCCAGCATTCCCTATTTTGAATGCCTTTAAAAGTTTCAAGGAGGGGCTAGAGAGGTGGCTCAGCGGTTAAGAGCTGGCTGCTCTTGCAGAGGGTCTGAGTTCTGTTCGCAGCACCCACATGGCGGCTAAAAACCACCTGTAACTCCAGTTCCAGGGGATCCAACACCCTCTTCTGACCTCAATGGGCACTGCATGTCATGGGTGCACTTAGATACATGTAGACAATACACTCTTACACATAAGAAATACATAAATAAATAAAATATTTTTAAACAAATTTCAAGGAGAACTGGTCAGGTATTTGGTAGGCTGTGCCTCAGTTGGAATGTTTCTACTGTTTGCTCCTGATTACTTTGTGGTTATGTTTAT
>NW_008354502.1:362059-386520 GCF_000622305.1 Nannospalax galili
AGGTAAGCCTCGGAGCCCCAGAAAGAGGCTGTCAGCCCCAGAAATATGCTAGCGGGTGTTGCAGGATCAGGGAAGCAAAGGGAGGTGAGGGCGGGGCCAGGTCCAGAAGCAGTGCTCCTAGGGCCCAGGGAAGGCACTAAGTTGGTCTGGGTGAAAAAGATCAGGAAGCAGTATTGGTTCCCCAGGTGCCTGGGGACCCAAGACTAGGAATGGCACAGGGCTCAAACTAGGAGTAGAGAACAGCGGGGGAGATGGAAGGGTGAATGTGGCTTGGGGAGTCAAAGCGGGGAGGGCTGCGCTATAGACTTACCCCAAGAGGTCTGAGGATGGGAGTGCAGGCTAGGATCACGTTTATATATTTTTTAAAATCAGAGTGAAAATGTCATTTTCATTACATCTATCCAAGGGTGCACATGATCACTGTTGATTTGTTGCCAGCTAAGTTAGTGTTTGGCAGGTGTTCCTTCTCCAAATTTACCCGTACTGTACTGTTTGGAGACAGTCAAGATGCACAATCCACATGGAAGGACTGTGGAGTTAAGTTTCACCTCTTCATGAATAGAAAATAAGTTTAAGGTTTTTGGATCTCTTCTGCACAGGTGATTTGTCTCTTCCTTATTTATTTATTTGTATTAATATGACTGTATGGATCATTATTCTATATTTTGGGTTGTAATTTAACACTACTGTATTTATTTTGTTGCATGTACTTTTAATTTCAATTTCTCCGTTTTACAGTCTGTAGCTTGAGGTTTTGATGAGAGGACATGAAGGATGTATTTGGCCCAGACCAAAGCTCTCAGACAACCAAGATTGGTTTTGGTCACAATCACTCCTGTCACAGATTCCCAAGGGAGATAAATGCAAGGTCAGGCAAAGAACCCTCCTTATTTCTGGATCTACCTCTGGCCTCTATCAAATTATACATTTCAAGTGAAATGAAAATATGAACTTTTTTTGAAAAAAACAATTATTTTTCACTGATTTTTTTGTGTATTTCATACAAAACAGCTCAAACAATCTTAATCATTTTTATATTCCCGTCCCAACTGGCACCCTCCCCCTGGAGCCCATATACTCAGTCATCCCTGTTAAGGTCCACTGGGTTGTCAGTGTCCCCAGCTGTTCCCCAATGCAAGCCCCTTCACTAAGTCTAGTCAGTCTATCTAGAATCCCTTGTTTTAGGAAGATCAGCGCTTCTTCATTTAGTAGCAATCAGTTGTCAACATTCCTTCAGATAAGACTGAGGTCTGCTGTTTCTCAGTTCTATGCTGGATTATTGTCTGCCTGAATTTGCATGGGACTTGTATATGCTGACACCATTGCCATATATGAGCAGGTTCCAAGGAGCTTGTAGGACTCTGTTTCCATACGGTCATGCACCTTCTCCCTGGCTCCTACAATCTTTCTGCCCCCTCTTCTGTGATGGTCCCTGAGCCTTGGGTGGGAGATGTTCAATAAAGGAGTCCTGTCCAAGAACCATCATTCAGCAGCCTCTTGATCTCTATGCTTTGGCCATTTGTGACCTTTTGTGCTCCTGGATCTCTGCTGCATGAGGGAGCATCATTACTGAGAACTGATTCTTAGTGTCCTCTTCTCTATCCCTGTTCTATGTTCCATGAGCCTTAGGTGTAGAGGTTGCACTGCAGATGTGTCCCTTAGGCCTGGGCAATTCATAGACAATGTCTGTGTGTGACCAGTTGTGGTACTTGGTAGTAGTCTCTGACTGGTACAAAATGAGCTTTTTTGATGAGTGATGACTGGGATATTTGTCTGTAAATATAAGGATACATATTTTGCACATAGTAAGAAATCACATTTGTCTAGTGATGTGAGTTTTTGGGTTCTCCCTAAGATCTATGATCATGCCAGCCATTACGTCATGTTATAGTACCACACTTGATTTTCCTCTTTTTGAGTGGGCCTTTAGTCAAATCGAGGAGTTGTGAATTGCCCCCAAGAAAAAGTGACATTACTGAGAGTGCCACTACTGCACCAGTGACGTATGCTGTGCTGGCCATTGATGTGGCTATTTGAAGCTGGTGTTGGGTCATCCTTTGATGTAGAGATAATGTATGTATAATTTAGCTCAAAATAGGATCCTTTCATTTATTTTATTTTACTTTATTCATTTATTTTAAGACAGTCTGGCTATGTAGCCCAACCTGATCTCAAACTTGTGATCTGAGTGTTGTGATTACAGGTGTGTACCACCATACCTGGTTAATCTGATTCTTTTAAAAACCACAGAATAAACACATGTAAAACATTATTTAACCGGTTTATTAATAAGGGAATTCATAAGTTGGTGTATTTGTTAGGTTTCTCTGCATAAACAGAACGAGGAGATAGATATGTAGTATATAATCTATCTATCTATCTATCTATCTATCTATCTATCTATCTATCTATCTATCAGCATCTATCTATCATCTATCTATCTATCTATCTATCATCTACCTATCTATCATCTATTTATGTATTATTAATCTATTGAGAGTTTAAGGAATTGTCCCACGTAATTATGGAGACTAACAAGTTCAAAGTCTACAGGATAGGCTGGCAGACTGAAAACCCAAAGGAGACATGATATTGTACATAGTTCAAGACTGATGGTCATCTGCTAGCTTGGGAGAGCTTAGTCTTGTTTTCATCAGACCTTCAGCTGATGGGATGACCTCTATGATAGAGTTCAACTTGCTTAACTCAAAAGTTCTCTGATTTCAATGTTATCCAAAAACACCCTCACAGAAACAGAATATTATTTTGCCCAAATGTTTAGCTGCTGTAGTCCTGTGCGTTGACACATAAAAATAAAAAAAAAATCACAGATGATGAAAATGACTCAGAGTATTTTAAGAATAGGATAGTTGTAGGCATTTTAAGAAAGGAAGATCAGTATAAGGTCACTGGTTTAGATATAGAACTTGTTAATAGCTTATAGGGCAGTATAACCACAGCCTTCAGGATTATCTACTAGTCAGAAATAATTTACTTCACTACTACAAGGAACCTGCAAGTTAACCTGTGATATTCTTGGTTCTCTGCTTGTGGAAGGTACCTTCTCATTGGGGTTTAAATAAGTCTTGGATGCACCTGGTGAATAGTAGTAGTTCAGCATGGCATTGAAAGGATACGTTGTGGTCTCTTGAATTCAATTGTTTTACATTTTTTTTTAACCTCACACACATTGTTTTTCCTGTGGAATTACAAGGAAGCATTTTTGCCATGCTGGTCAGGTCTAGTGGACTTCTCTAAGCTCCACTCTGGTAAAACACAAAGAAATAGAAAGTCCTTCTTGGGAGGTGAGTAGCCTGGGCCTCTCCTACTCCAATTGCTAGAGAGAAAGTGAAAATAATGAAGGGACATCAGCAAAGGTGGGATCAGAAAGAGCACTGGGAACCCTTAGAGCTTTGGCTTTTTTCCTTTTCACACTCCAAACATCATGTCCTTTTACAGTGGACTGATCAGTTCATAACAGCATCCTTTTCCTTGACGTTGATGATGAAGTAGAATGAGGTTTGGCCGAATTATCTATTAGTCATCTCTCTAAGTAAGCAAAATAGCCTACCTGGCATCCAACTTTCAACTTTAAGTGCGAGTACTCATTTCATCGAATGCCCTTTAGACCGAATGTTGACTATGCCTCACAAAGCTTTGCATTCTCTACCATAGTCGGCATCAGGCCTGGCACATTGTAGGAACTGGGTAAAGGAGCAGCTGCACGATTGGAAGGGGGATATTATCAGTTGGGAGTTTTGTTAGAAATGGGATCACGCAGGAGAAAGTGTTTTGAGAAGGTTATTCAAATGACTCCTTGTCTGCAAAGCCCTATTTTGAGAGGCTATCGCGAGGACATAGTACCCCAAAAGTCGCTTTTAAAACCATAAGAAAGCCCTTTTATTTTTAAAAATGTGACCCAGATGGCAGTACCAAATAATAACAATTATAATGATACTTTTTTTTTTAAATAAAAAAGAACCAAGGCCTGACAACATCTGGCTTTAGATTATGAAT
The DNA here is from genome assembly GCF_000622305.1 of Nannospalax galili. NCBI lineage: Eukaryota > Metazoa > Chordata > Mammalia > Rodentia > Spalacidae > Nannospalax > Nannospalax galili. The sequence goes on from NW_008354502.1 coordinate 366,077, forward strand.
TGGTTCATTATCAGGGAAAAAGATATTTATTGAAACACAGCAATGATCAATGGGCTCATTATCCTACAGTGGCAGCCACGAAGTCCTGAGACACAGCCTGTCTCGAGAACCAGGCAGTTTTTTGTACAAGTGCTACTTGGTGCATGGCTTCTCAACAGGGATTACTTGTTCCAAGAAATGGACCAGAGAGAGGAATCGGACTTCAGGGTCCTGATCTGATCATCTGGAAAATAGGGCTAATTGAGAAGCTTCCCCGGGGAACTGCTTCACTAATGCCTGCTTGTAACTGATGAGGGAGTGGGGTGTCTCAGCGCTGGGCATGGTCTATTATTTAAATACACAACCTCATACTATGTAGTCTCTTTCATTTCTTTTATTAAAAGTTTTTTCATTAGCATATATTATACATAACAGTGGTTTTCATGATGACATTTCCACACATGTATATATTTTGATCCTTTTCATTACCATCACCCTCTCTTGCCTCTCTCCCAACCCCACTGATCTCCTTCTTCTTCTCAAATACTCCCCCTTCTACTTTCATGTACTTTTTGTATGTGTGAGTTTTCTCTTTAAAGATTTATTTATTTCTAGGGACTGAGATGGCTCAGCAGTCAAGAGCACTGGCCTCTCTTGCAGATGACCCAGGTTCAGTTCCCAGTGTTCACATGGTGGCTAACAACCATCCATAACTCCAGTTCCAGGGGATCTGATTTAAAAAAATATTTATTTATTTCTATTTGTGAGTGCCTGCCTGCATGTGTGCATGTACCCCACCTGTGTGCCTGCTGCTCCAGGAGGCCAGAAGAGGGCTTCAAATCCCCCGTAATTGTGAGCTGCCTCATGACTGCTGAGAACAAAACCCTGGTTCTCTGCAAGAGCAGGCAGTGCTCTTAACCACTGAGCAATCTGTCCAACCCCCAATGAGTTTTACTTAGGTTACTCAGGAGCATAGGCACTTACCAGTGACTATAGCACTAAGGAAGATGTCCCTTTCTCCCACAGCATGTTTTACTTCTTTTTAAAGTCTCTGTTATTATGTTATAAGGCCTTAAACTTTTTGGTTTATGTGTTTATTATTTATTATTTTTATTTCATGCTGTAAGTGTATTACCTGCATGTGTGTAAGTGTACCTGTGTCATGCAATGCCCACGGAAGTCAGAAGCAGGCATTGAATCCCCTGGAACTGGAATTACAGACAGTTGTTAGTCACCATGTGGGTGCTGGGACTCGAACCTAGGTCCTCTGAAAGAGCAGTCAGTGCAATTAACTTCTGAGCCATCTCTCCAGCCCCCTGATTTATTCATTTTTATTCTATGTGTATAAGTGTTTTTTATGCATTTGTGTAAGTGTATGAGGCCAGAAAAGGGTATCAGATCCCCTGGAACTGGAGTGACAGTTTTTAGTCATCATGTGGATGCTGGGAACAGAACCCTGGTCTATGTAAGAGCAGCCAGTGCTATTAACTGCTGACCCATTTCTCCAGTCCACATTAAGGTCTTTTAAAGAAAGAATTTGCCTAGATTCAGCTCACCACTGCTCTACTTCCTTTTTTAGAAATCTCTTTTTTGGGGGTATGTGTCCTTTGGAGCATAGAAAATCTCAAATGCCTCCAGGGTCATGAATGGTAAAGAGAAAAAACCAGGAGACCAGCTAGAGCAATGTCTTCTACAATACACAGTTGCTCTGCAATACTATCAAGATTCTACATGCATAGGTGTGTGCCTTAGGCTACTAGGGTCTGCGTTTGCCCATTGAGAAGAATGGAAATAATACTTGCTTTGTAGTGAGGTCTTAGGAATTGGGAATAATATGTGTATACTTCTTGGAAAGTAGCAGATACTCAAAAAATTATATGTTATTATCATTTTCCTAAAACATCAAAGGTAGGAGACCTGATAAGGACAGTAGAGGTTTGGGGATTCTTCCCTTCGGGATGTCCTGAGTGGGGAACATGGAGAATAGGGGATCACTGATCATAGACGCAATGGGAACATCCATAGGTAAATGAAAGCTCCCTAGATCCCTTTGGCCTAGCCAGTAGTGAAGTGTATATGCCTGACATGTTTAAGCTTAAAATAAAACAGACAGTAGAGTGAGAACCAGATGGATTTGACTAAAAGACACGCTGTTCACTGCCTTCAAAACCAGGGTACAGATGGCATCACTTCAGAAACCAGGGACTGAGACTCAGATGGCACACACAGCAGTGGTTAGGAGCCCAGACACACTCTAAAGGGGCTTCAGGTTTTGTTTTGTTTTCTTTTCTTTTCTTTTAATGGGAGCTTCCTAGTCAGGATAAACTAGGTTATGCTGCAATAACGAATAATTCCAAGACCTCAATGTTAGACAATAAATGTCCTTCACAAGTTGTGTATGGCTCTGCCCCATGGCTTCTTTGACCTAAGATGCAGGTAGACAAACAGGGCCACTGCTGGGACATGACCAGTCATCATGGCACAGTGGGAAGGGAAAATGCCTGTGTTAGTCAGATTTCTGTTGCTGTGACAAAATACCTGACAACGTCAGTTTAAAGGGAGAAAAAGTTATTTGGGCGATGGTTTCACAGCTTTTGGTCCCTGATCATTTGGCTCTATTGCTTTGGTCTTTGGACCTGTGGAGAGGCAAGACCTGGTGACAAGGAGCACATGGTGAAGCCAGGAAACAAAGAGGAAGAGGAAGGGCCAGGGTTCCAATATTCCCTTCAAGGGCACACCCCCAGTACGACCAACTTCATTTTATCATGCCCTTCTATAATAGCTTCTCCAAGCCCCCAGGGACACCACAAGCTGGAGACCAGGCCTTTAACACCTTTGTGTGTCCCTTAAGATCCAAACCACAACAACGGCAAAGGACATAAAGATTTAAAAAACTGTCTTACGACACTTTCTGAACTTCATTGGCCAAGGAAAGCTACCTGGTCACTCCGTTAGTTCACCAGGGTGGGGAATGCTTACACAGCCACAGGCAGGATTACTGAAGAAAGGAGCCCAAAATATTTAGTGATTGGTAATCTAGTTTACCACAGGTGTCGATGAGGATAGCTCATGGGTTGCCCTGATGACTAAATGAATTAACATTATTAATGATTGTAACATGTATTTGCTATGAATATAAAGAATATATGGTGAGTTAGTGATGGAGAGTGAAATAGATCCCAGGTGTACTAAATAAAGGCAAAAATATTTGTGTGTACTGAGATCTATGGGAGCCACAGACAACCATAGGTCAATTACTTGTAAAAACACAGAGAGAGAGAGAGAGAGAGAGAGAGAGAGAGAGAGAGAGAGAGAAAGAGAGAGACAACTAAGAATGGATGGAGGCAGGGAGGAGAGAAAGCCAAACCCGTGAAAGCAGAGTGAGAGAAATGTTCATGGACACCGGGGTCTTAGCAGCCTTTGGAGTGCCCTGCCACAAAGGCACACTTTGTTAGACCCCTCCTTCGCCTTGGGTTGATGTCCTTCTAGTAGGATTGCTATGTCTGATTTCCTTCTGTGCCTCGTACCTCTAGTACCACTACTACGTCTTTCTGGGTCCTGCCATCCTTCTCACTAGCTTGAGTCAGAGCTGGGTGGGATGGTCAGAGCCCTCCCTCACTGAGAAGGAAATTTCTCCAGGGTTGCTATCATGGATGATGAGGGAAATTGTGTCATGAGGCATTTGGGGCTCGGCCGAGATCAAGGTGGAAGCTTGGATTGGGGGCGAGTACACTCGAACCCACATGTTGGTATATGGGACTGGGGACACCCCTGAGTCTGCTGAATGAGGAAATGATAATAAGAACTTACTTTTAAACACCGTCAATGATGTGCCTAGTACTCCTAGTACTCCAGTATTGTCTAGATGGGGAAAAAACCAACGACATGAGTTAAGGAGTTTGGGTGAGCTTACATGGTAGTACGAAACTGAGCTGAGGTTTGAATTCAGCTCAGAATCCACATTCTTGATGAATATAATACAACATCTGCACTGTTAATGCCTGTTTGTGGGAACTACAACTTTTTGTAACTTAATAAAGCAGGTGAATCTTGATTTTAGGATCTGGATGTACAAAACTTAGAGTTTAAGCTGGGCCTGGTGGTGGTGCAGGCCTATACTCCTAGCTACTTGAGAGGCTAAGGCAGGAGGCTCTCAAGTTCAACATCTAGCTGTGGGTTCAAGGCCAGCCTCGGCAATGTAGTGAGATTATCTCAAAATAAAAAGTGAAAAACCTGGGGATATGGCTCAGCAGCACAATGCTTGCCTGGCATATGCAAGTCCCTGAGTTCAATCCCTAGTACTATACACACAAAATAATAACACACGAAAGGCTTGTTCCTTTCCCCAAACACAGGAGGGATTTTTTTGTACATAACATCATTGATGATTTTTATTTGCTGCTGGTTATTATTACACTGTTGTCATTTGTCCAGAAACACAAGTAGCACAAACCTTGGGACTTCTTAAAGGCTGCAAAGGGAGTGTTGGTGGGACTCAATAAGAGGTTCTCTTCTAAGCAGTGGTTCCCTAGAGCCTGGATGAAGAACCTTCTTCCTCATCTTCTCAAGCATCTGTGTCTGCACTGATTGCCTGCTCTGCTCTCCACTGACCTCATCTGGACTACCCTTAGCTGTGGCAGCTGAATTTTGTTGCTGAGTCAGACAATCAGCCCTAATTGCCTGAGTCAACCTCCAGCTGTGCCTTTTCCTGCAGAAAGAAAGCTTTCCTCTTAGGGCTTGGTACATGGCCTAACTGGATCAGGCATGCAGGGTGGCAGTGAAGGCTACCTATAGGGCCTCCTGCAACTTCCAAGCCCCTGCCTGGAGGAAGATGACGGGCTCATTTCTGTAGCCTGCCCACTCATCTTCACTTTGTCCTCCTCTGTGTCTGTATCTTCTACGTGTCCCTACAGACTCAATCTCTCTGCTCCCTACACTGCTACCTGCCTGGAGAGATGCTGACCCCTATTAAGGGGTTCCTTTTCATTCTGGCTTCTGTCTGAGGTGAGCATCCAAGGCAGGAGACCTAAGTAAAGTGAGAGAATTTACTTCCCAGGCATCCTCTCTGTGGGGTATCATCAGACTTTTTCAGATAGGTCAGAGCTTCTCTCAGAAGGAGCCCAAAGCTTGTGATTCTGGATTCTGCTAAGCACCCCTTCCCTTTACTTCTGGACTATGCTGTATATTGAGTTATTGGCCCCAATTCTTTGCTCTGGTATTCGTGCTATCTGCCTGGATGTGATTTGCAGATACTCCATAAAATAAGAGTCTATTATTCTTTGCTCTTGGACTTGGCTCTGTGATTTGCTTTGGCTAATGGATGTGGGTGTATCTAACTGCCTCTTCCAGTTCCAAGCCAGAGTCCCTAAGAAGCATTGCATGTTCCTGGGTACTACCTTAGAAGAGTTTTCCCTGGGCAACTGGTGCCTCTCCATTGGGGGCCTCTAGAAGGAACACCTATGGGACTGCCCAGAGCTTGGTCTTCAAAGAAGGGTGCAGCAGAGCCATCAGCTGTGAACAGTGACCTCCAGTCAATCCACACACCCACATCCACCCACCCACAAGAAATAGACAGACTGCATTCCATCATGAGCATGTGGAATGTAACTGTCCCCTTGCTGGCACTGGAAACTCTGCAGCATTTCTTGTCTCTATAGCCTGTTCCCACACCATAAATACTTCTTTTATTGTCCCCTTGAGGGCCCATCCTAATCTGAGTGCCATCTGCTATCTGTAGTAACACCGAATGAATGATACAAGCGCTGGGCCAGTTCCTCCCCACCACCCTGTCACATTGCCATCAAAGTGCAGAGCATGACAGCAGCACTGGTTTCTCTTTTTGTTTTGGACTTGCTACTCAGTTTTCAACTGCAACCCTGGTCTTAAAAGCTCATAAGAGTTTATTCTTTTTATGCCTTAATTTGTTTTTAGAACTTCAACTTTTTCCTTGGAAACATCTTCAAACACAGACACAGGTAGGGATGACATTAAAATGGATGTTCATAAACCCATGTCTGAACCTCAATGCCTGATATTTTGCAAGTCTTATTTCATCTGTTCCTATTTAATTTTTCTCTTGAAGTTTGATGACCTTGAAATCTCCAGAGGAGTCTGGCGTTTCCATCGCAGCTCTGATCGTCTGTGATCGCTCAGCAATGTTTCCTTCCAACACTTGCTTTTCCTTCTCTGTGTATGTTTGAGGTCTCCTGGCTTTTTTGAGCTCTTGTGATTACTGTTTTCTTATCGCGTTTTTTTTTTTTTTTTTTTTTTGGTGTGTGTGTGTATGTGTGTGCATGCATGTGCATGTGGAGGTCAGAGATTGATATCAGGTGTCTTTCTCAATGACTGTCCACCTTACTTTTTGAGACAGGGTCTCTCGGAGCTGACCAATGGCTAAAACGATTGACCAGTAAGACCCAGGGATCCGCCTCTCTCTACCTCCCCAGTGTTGGGATTGCAGATGTGTGCCACACATCCAGTTTGCGGGGGGTGGTTCTGGGCATTGAACTCAGGTCATAATTCTTGAGTGGCAAGTACTTTACCAATTAAGTCATCATTCCAGGTCCTGTTTTCTGTTTTTAATTCCTGACCTGACTCTTAGAAGTCAGTATTCTTGGGCTGGTGGGATAGCTTAGGAAATAAAGGCACCTACTGCCAAGCAGGACAGCCTGAGTTTGATCCCTGGGATCCATGTGGTAGAAGGAAGAAACCAATTTTTGCAAGTTGTCCTCTAACCCCTGCATGTGCTCTGTGACACACACACACACACACACACACACACACACACACACACACACACACAATACTAACGAAGTCAGTGTTCTTAAGGACTTTTCCTTCCCGCATTTCTCTTCTCCCTTCTCTGTCTTCCTGAGGTAGACTCATGCACTCTTCTGGGCTAATACCTGAGTCTCTCCATTTCGTGGATTATTCTGTGTGTGCCCTAACTGTCTGCACTTGCGTGTCTGTATGAACTTCACCTTGAGTGTATCCAGCTCAAACCAAACTCTTTAATGATTCCTCCGTGAACTTTCTCATTCTTCCCCCACTCTCTCACTTTTTTGTCTGCCAGGATTCTCTTTTGTTTATGTTTCTTAGTGCCCAGTTGGGTAAGCAGAGATCTGATGTCTCTCTTCGACCTAGATCTGACCACACAGTGCCAAAAGTATTTCATAACACACTCCCTCTTTTTCTTTCGCTCTCTCTCTGTGCATGTGGGGTCCCAAGGTTGATGGCAATGTCTTCCTCAATTACTCCTTTACTTTTCAAGACAGGGTTTCTCACTAAACCTGCAGCTTGCTGTTTTGCTAGGCTGGCTGGCCAGTGAGCCCCTGGGATTCATCTGTCTATTCCCCCAGTGCTGAGGATACAGAGACAGAGATGTGTTGTGCTCAGCTTTTATGTGGGTGCAGGGATTCCGAACTCAGGTCCTCATGCTTGTAGAGCAAGCCCTGTACCATTGAGCCCTCTCCTCAGCTCCCTCGGGTATCACTTCTTACTTTTTTTGGTGAAGTGCTAGGGATCACTCCCAGGAGTTTGCACATGCAAGGCAAGTGCTGTAACCGTTGAGTTCCATCTCTAAGCATGTCCACCAGAGCCCTAGTTTATAAATCTTTTGTGGCTCCACTCAGGATATATCTTAAACATTTCGATGTAGTATTGAAACCTCTTCGCTGTTTTCCCTTCTAATCCCACTTCCTGACAGTTTCCTTTACATTTCCTGTTCTCAAACACAGGGCTGTGCTTGTTGGTCCCTGAATATACCACATACGCCATCATGGCCTTTGACATTCAGATAACTGTATCATACTTTTTAATAAAAAATGAAGTTGTGGGGGGCTTGAGAGATGGCTCAGCAGTTAAGAGCACTGATTGTTCTTGCAGAGAACCTGGATTCAAATCCCAGCACCCACTTGACAGGTAACAACCATCTGTAACTCCAGTTTCAAGGGATCCTATAGCCTCTTCTGTCCTCTGTGGGCACTGCACGACATGGGTGCATGCATGCAGGCATAACACTCATACACATAAAATGAAAATAAATAAGTCAAAAAAATTTAACAACAAAAAAAATGAGGTTGTGGTTCTCAAGTACGAGTTTAAAGTGCTCCTTCTGCAGCTCTTGAATCCCCCCACCACTCAGAGATTCTAGTAACATTTGAATTTGTTATGCTTACCAAAGGAAGTAGTTGAAAAGATATTTTTGTGCAATCTCATTAGAGTTTCTCCGTTCAAAAGGGGCCCACTTGCCACGGTGGTGGATATGGTCTCCATAGAAATACCAGCAGTGTGAAGTTTCTAGTACTTCTGTAGACTTTGCCTGCCCCAAGGCAGGGATGTGTGTTACTCATCTTTTTACATATCCCTGAAGCCTGGCGCATAGGAAAGTGTTTGTCCGAATTGCATCTAAATTAGCATTGGGACTAGAGAGTAAGATCTGGAGAACGCACAAACGTCGCCAGCCACTCGCAGTGGAAGCTGCCAAACATATAATCTATGAGCTGAGAGTCTAGGGTCACTCCAATCCCTGCAGCGAGAGCCTCCAAGCCCGTCAGATGTCAGCTGCATTTGCGAAGCTAGGAGTTCGGGTGGAAGGTTGGATTTTTCTTCATTAAACTTGTCATTCCCCAAGGTGGGTCGCTGACAGGAACCCAGTGAGATGTCATACTGAGACAGCTGTTGCCAAACCTGGTGGAGACATTTCCGACAGCTGGGGATACAGCTGCTGCCCCAGACACCATGTGTAACAGTCTTTTCTTTATCTAGCAAAAGTAAAGTGGCTTTGGCATGATACAGACAGGACTGGATCTGACTTAGGTCACGTGGGCGTGGGTCTCAATTCTGTTTATTAGCTGTGTGACTTTGAATGACTTATGTCACTCCTCTGACCCTCATATTCCTTAATCATAACATTTATTGTTGTAAAAATTAAATGCGCTAATATCCAAGGAAGTGTCTTATATACTGGAGAGAGTGGCTCAAGTGTTAGGTATAATTAGGATATATTAAAATTGCATTTAGTCATTTCACAATGTTTGTTCTTGGGAAGACTGAATGAGATAATATCCATGCAAATGTCTTATTCACTGTAAAACACTGTTTAAATGTTAGCTATAATTAGAATATATTAAAATTGTGTCTAATCTTTGTTGTGGTTTGGATATGAAGTATCTCACCCAAACCCAAGTGTTAAAGGTTTGGTCCCCAGCAGGTAGATGGAATCATTGAGCCTCAGGGCTCTGATTGAATCAATGATTAATACACTGATGGATTTATAATATGATGGTGCTATTAGGAGGTGCTGGAAAGCAGGAAGTGGGCCAAGTTCAAAGAAGTAGGTCATCGAAGGCGTGCCTTTGAAGGGTGTGTATTGTCTCTGGCCTCTTCCTGTTTCTTTCTCTGCCTTCTGGCTGCTATAACGTGATCAGCTCTGCTTCATCAAATGCATAGTGGAGACCACTATGGTGGTCAATGATCAGCCTCTTCTCAAGCCCAAAAAGATCCTCCGTGAAGTTGTTTTTTTCCCTCAAATATTTGTCATAGCAATGAAAATTGAATAATATACTCATAAAGTACAAACATGTACACACAGTAGGTATAGAATAATAATACGATTAATCTTATATGTCAAGTTAACTGGACCATAGGTGACTGTGATGCTTAACTTTGTCAACTTAGAGAAATAGAACTGAGCACAGGCCAGTAAGCAAGTGAGCATGTATGCACATTTTTCTCTTGACTGTGGATGTGGTGTGACTAGCTGTTTGAAGTTCCTGCCTTGATTTCCCCACAATGATGGCATTGTAAACTGAAATAAGCCCCTTTTCCCCAAGTTGCCTTTTGTCGAGGTATTTTATCACAGCAACAGAAATAAAACTAAGACAGTGGCTATACATTTGGTCAAACACTACCCTTGATGTGGCTGTGAGGGTGTTTCTAGATGAGATTACCACCTAATTGATATATAGAATAAAGGAGATTGCATTTCCTTAATGTAGATGGACCTTATGCAATCAGTTGAAGACCAGAATAGACCAAAAGAAAACTAAGGGAGTTTCTTTTGCCTGCCTATTTGAACTGTGACATAGGTCCTTTATTTCCTTTGACCTTAAAACAAATAGCTGGCTCTTCTTAGGTATTATTCTTGCTGGCTTTTGGACTGTACCATTTGCCCTTGGCTCTCCTGGATCCCAGGTCTTCAGATTTAGTCGTAAACTACCATTGTGGGCACACCTGGGTTCCCAGTTTGCTAACTGCAGCTCTTAGGACTCTTCAGCCTCCATATTCCTTATCTCTCTCTCTCCATCCCCCCTCCATTTAGTTCATCTACCTGATATATTTATTTCCTGTTGGTTCTGATTCTCTGGAGAGCTCTTGTTAATACAAATGGTCAAACTGATGCACATTAGCTCACTGCTATATGCTTAGCTTTCTGCTTGGAACTGTGATAGATGTAAAAGTTATATGTCACAGTTTCCTGCATTTCACGAGCTACTTGGGAGATGAAACCAATTTATTCTTCACTCTCCATGTTTCTGCAGTGAAGGGAAAACTGGTGTACAGCAAAGAACATTCCTGCTTTTTGTCTCTCAATCTCCGTAAGAGAACAGTAACATGATTGCTGAGCCTGGAAAAGGGGATGGAGCAAGGGGGCTCAGCATCCTCTGGCTCCTCTCTGCCTAAACTGTGATCATGGAGAAGGCAGGCTTTCCCTGCTCTTTGCCACAAAGTAGGATGGGATGGGATTACAAGAGCAGTGATGGACCAGGCTGGCCTTGATCTGACAGAGATTCACCTGCCTCTGCTTCCTGAGTGCTGGGATTAAAGGTGTGCACCACCATACCTGGCCAGTTATTATTCTTTTTTTTTTTTTAAAAGAAAAGATATTTATTTACACCACTGAAATAGTCCCATAAGAACAGTATACACTGTGCCATAGGATAAGACGTAGACAAACAGACTAAAGCATCAAACTAAAGAACAAGAGTGTTTCGGGTTCCAACCTCCATTGGTGTAGTGGCTCTGATTTCAGCAGGCCACCAGAGAGTGCTGAGTTCTGGCCTCCTCCTGGCCTCCCTCTGGCAGAGGGCCTGAGAACACAGGGGACTGCCTGAGAGCCCCTGGATCCTGCCTCCACGTGGTGGTCCTTTTAATAAGATGATGACATACAGCAGTTCCTACTGCATGAAATAATTACCATCATGACTTCAGCTGAGCCTGATTGCTAAACATAGTCACAATTGGGCTTGTTGACGGTTGTGCTCATTCATTAAAGGAGGGCCAAGCAGGGTCATTGAACCCTCAACGGAGTATCCAGCCACTCTTCCCAGCCAAATGTATGTAATTTGGCCCTAATCACATGTGGCCTCCTGGATTTGGGGAGATCTAAATTATACAATCTGGGGAAGGCTAAGAAGAGAAAGCATGACCCATGCTGGATAAAGGCTTTCTAGTGTGCATACCCTCAAGTCATACATACACCTCAGCACCCCCTCAGTTATCTCGGTAAGTAAGCTCAATAAATTCATTGGTTCCCCAGTAAAACTTTAATCAAACATTGGCTTGACACCAGAACCTTAAAAGGGAATAAACATTGCTTAGCATCCCCAGGAAAAGAAGTCTCACAACAGATGGAAAATTTATTTGTTAATGCTATTATGTCTCATAATTATTTTTTAAAAAAGAAAATGAGAATGTAAAAGACATTAAAAGGATATGGGAATGGAGATACTTTACAAAATAGAAAAAAATGAGAAAGCCTAAGCAAGTGATGAAGGTTTTGATTAGGTTTGTTATGATATACAATGGATGAGACAAAAATAATGTACACATAATCTTAAAATGCCTATGGTCATAGTTTAGTCAACTAGTTTAAGGAACAAAATATAAATCTAGTCAAGGTTTATCTGAGAATATTTGGTTTTTTACTCAAGCTTTATCTCATAGCACATGATAATTAAAAGTACCAGACTGGTGGAATTAACCTTCTTTGGATGTTTAACAGCCATAGTTTGAGGCCTATACTAATGTGGTCAGAGGGACTTAAAGGACAGTTTTTGCCCCTTGCCCTCCAAGGTTGACTAAGTTCCAGGGAACGATGGAACATCTCTCAAAATGTCCTGTAACTGTGGTGAGTCACCTGTCCTCTTGTTCAGGGAGGCCATGGAGACCCCACGAGATGGACTTGAACCAGTGTCCAGTCTACAAAGAGGAGGGTCAACTCAGAGGAAACATCTCATTCATGCTTCCAAGTGAAGCCAGACATGGCCGAGCAGGACTTTTGACTTATCTTCACATAGATGGCACTGGTAAAAGAAAGGAGCCAGGGACTCCTCTCAAGCCCACGTGACCCCTGAGGAATAGATCCTCAAATAACCTTAAGTGTAAAAATAAATTGATTTATTTGGGCCGACTGTATGGTCTTAAACACCCAAAAGGAAAATATAACCAAAGACTAAAGTCAATTTGAGTAACCTTTTCAGAGGATGGTGTGATAAAAATAGGGAATGTTAGAGTAGCCAAAAGCCCCATAAAAATAAGTAAATCAGTCAAAGAAGAAGAGTACATGAAGTTATCAGAAAAAAGTGATGGTGAGATATGGGAGGAGTGGGTATGGATTTGATCAAAACACTTTATATGCATGTATGAAACTCTCAATAAATTATTTATTTATTTTTAAAAAATAGAGTGTTTCTTTTCGGTGGTTGTGTAGAAGCATTTCTGCCTAAATAGTCATAAATGCAGCTAAAAGCAATAGTAAAAAGGTTCATGTCACCAATTCAACCTAAGAAACATGAACAAAATTTGTTGTTCTGTTCCACCTACATCTTATCTCTAAGTGCTAACACTGTTTCAGATTAAAAAAGTGCCCATTATTTCTAAGCTTAATCCTGCAGATATGTAATGTGACTACTGTTTTGTGTTGATAGTATTGCTAGTTCCTACCCGTGATCCTGTTTCCTTCTTTAATCTTTGCTGTCTAGTCTTTTCGTATTTCTTGTTTTTTTATGTGTATGAGTGTATTGCCTGCACATATGTAAGTGCACCTGTGTTAATCAATGCCCCTGCAGGTCAGAAGAGGACATCAGAACCCCTGAACTGGCGTTACTGACGGTTATTAGCTGCCATGTGGGTCCTGGGAATCAAACCCAGGTCCTCTGCAAGAGCAGCCAGTGTTCTTAACCACTGAGCCATCTCTCCAGCCCCTTCTTTTTGTTTTCTTGAGAAGCACCTGATAATTTATCACAAGGTAGACTTTCTCCTGAATCCAGTCTTTTCCAAAACTTAATTTAGACTAGACCACTGCCTTAGGTATTCCGCAAGGCTCTCCAGATGGGCTTGCCATTCCAGAACTTTCAGAACAGTTTAGAATGTACTCCATATGTGATTCTTGTCTCTTTCCATCAAAGTGAGTTGATGAGGTGCTCCTTTAGAACTCTAAGTGTGATGTTCTTTGTCATTTTGCTCAAGGTTTACTGAGAATCAAATCTGTAAAATAATGTTTTCCACCAAACTATGGAAGATTTTGGCTGTTACCGTCAATTTTTTTTCTTCCCTGTATCCAGCAGAGAAATAGAATCAGTAGGATATATGTATGAGGAATGTGTGCATGACGTTTAAATATATATTATTACAAGGAGTTAGCCTACATGATTCTGGGCCTAGCTAAGTAAGTCTGAAATCTGTAGGACAGGCTGCCCCAAAGGCAGGCTGGAGACTCCTTGATAGGAGCTGATGTTGTAGTCCACGGATAAAGTATCTACTTCCTTGAGGAAGTCTGAGCTTTGTTCTGAAGTCCTTTCTGTAGCATGGATAAGATTCTTTCAGATTATCTAAAATAATATTCTTTTCTTAGAGCCAACTGATTATGGAGTCTGATTGCATTTACAAAATGACTTCACAGCAGCACCTAGCTTGCATAAGTGGGTACTAGAGACCATCTGAGATAAACCATAAAACTGACCATTCCAGAGAGGGATGGGATGGAGGCCAGCCAAAGCTAAGTATGTATGAAAATGCTATAAAGAAACCTGCTACTTTGGAAGCTAAAACTTGAATTTATTTTTATTTATTATTATAATTATATATATGGTGTGTGTGTGTGTGTGTGTGTGTGTGTGTGTGTGTGTGCAGGTGCACAGCATGGGTGTGGAGGCCATTTGGGAGTCAGTTCTCTTTCCATAGTGGGTTCCAGGGACCCACTTCTTCAGTAAATGCTTTTAAAACCCTCTAAACCCTGGGGCTAGAGAGATGGCTCAGTGGCTAAGAACATTGGCTGCTCTTGCAAAGGACCCAGGTTTAATTCCCAGCACCCACATGGTGCCTAAAAACCATCCATAACTACAGTTCTAAGGAATCCCATGCCCTCTTCTGACCTCCTTGGGCATTGCATGGCATGAGTGTACATACATGTAAACAATACAGTCATATATATAAAATAAAAATAATAAATAAAATCTTTAAAAAACCCATTAAGCCATCTTGCTGGTTCATAAACTAATATTTCTTCTTTCTTTCTTTCTTTTTTTTTTTGGTCTTTTTGAGACAGGGTCTCCTTGTAGCCCCAGCTGTCCTGGAACTCACTATGTAGACCAGGCTGGCCTTGAACTCACAGAGATCCGCCTGCCTCTGCCTCCCGAGTGCTGGGACTAAAGGCATGTACCACCACGCCTGGGTATAAACTAATATTTCTTTTAAAAGAAAGAATTCAAGTATATTTGTACAATTAAAATGTAAGTTTGTCCAAAACATAATTCGTTCAATAAAATTTAATTTGTTTGATAAAACACAGAACTTTCTAATAAAACAAATTTGGGGCATAAAAGTAGTTGACATACGGTAAGGAAAACATCAAAATTTGTTTAGGAATAAACATTATGTTTCATTGATTAGCTATATATGCCAATGTCTGTGGGATGTGTTAATTTCTTTCTTGATAAAAAAACTGATAAGGCAAAAAGGAAGTCTGTTGAGTTTTCCCGGAGAATGGATGAAAGAGTATATTCAGTTCAAGTTTCAGAGGCAGCTTTGTATCACAATCTAAGTTATCTAGTACATAAATGTTTACCTAAAACAACACCTTGTGGGAAAACAAATGGTGAATGAAGCAACCTGATCATTACATCTGTCTTTTTATCTCTCGTCCTCCCACCTGCTGTGCGATTAAAGGCATGAACCACCTTGCCCTGTCTTCTTTACTTTGGGGCTGCAATTACATGTGTGTTGGAACAGATTTGAGATCATAGAATTAATTAGAAATGCAGAGAACGCTCAATAGAAGTTCCCATAGTCTGAAGAATATGTCTCTCTAAAATTCATAGGATAAAATCTTTTTTGCTTCAGTGATGATCAGGAGTCAGGTTCCTTTGGAGGTGATTAGGTCATGGGTACAGAGCCCTTGTGGATGGGATTAATGGTCTTTTCAGTGAGGCCCAAGAGAAGCCCATGCCACTTCTGCCAAGTGAATTTAAGGGCAAGATGGCTGTGTGTGGAAGTGGCCATCTCAAGACTGCTCCTGATCCCTTCCAGTGACTGTTTCATCATAATTGTAATTTTCAACTTTAGACCTCACAGTCACTTCTTTAACTAGCTTCCTTTGATCTGTTGAGGTTCTCTGTTTATTCGTAATTAACATTCAAACATGTTTCCCTTTAATACTTTGAGCATATGTATAATAGCTGCTTTAAATGCTTTCTCTCCTAAAGCTCAGTCCAGTATAAGTCAGTTTCTACTTGCTTTTCTTCTTGCGTGTGGTTCTTGTTTTCTTTGCCTGTCCTGTCCTTGTTAGTTGAAGATTGGACATGGGGGCTAGTAAGTACATTGTGGATAATCCGCTGTAAACTGGTTTGTTTTCCTGAGGTATGTATTTATTTATTTATTTATTTGTCTTTTTGAGACAGGGTCTCCCTGTAGCCCCCAGACGGACTGGAACTTGCTATGTAGACCAGGCTGGCCTTGAACTCACAGAGGTCTGCCTGCCTCTGTCTCTTGAGTGCTGGAATTAAAGGTGCGGGCCACCACACCTGGCTTTGTTTTCCTGAGTTTTAGAGGGTTTTATTTCATAGGCAGACCTTAAACTATGAAATATGTCTCCCCTGCAGTATATTCCTGCTTTCGTATCTGTTCATGTTTTAGAGTCTGGATCCCTAGTGATCCCCCAGGGTCTGTGTATGTTAGCATTTTCAACCAATGGCTTGGACAAAATTAATTCTCAGGCATTTCACGGCAGTGAAACTTTTACTCTCTGCTGCCAAAGTGGTATGTGGCTAGTTTTCAAAGCAGAGCAAACTTACAAAGTATCCCTAGGCTTTCATTATTTGATAGGCTCGCCGGAATCTCCTGTGTATATATGTAACTTAGCAATGAGGGATGTATGGAGAGCTTATTCTATCACCTTCAAAATATAGTTTAAATAGAGTTAACACCACACAGGATAATAATGCTCTCCTCAAAAGCCCTAACAAAATCCCAAGCACCACATATGGAAAATCTCCCTTTAGTTGTTGGTTAGGGGTGGCCAAGAGACTCCCAAAACACTATCTGCTATTGCCATTGCCCTTGGTTGCCTTTCAGAACTTGAAGGTAAGATCTTATTGTTGAAGACACTTCAGATACAGGACTTGGAGAAATCGAGCTGGAGCTGATCTAGAAGCCTCTTCCCTGAGGATTAGCTCTCATAGAATCAGAAGGTGCTGTGCAAGCTCCTAGGAGAAAAGTAATCAGTAGTCCTACCCATCTGTAAACCCTATGAATCACAATGACTGGCCTGGCAAGATATTCCCAGTGGTGCAAAAGTGGCACATTTATCTTGAGGGTAATTAACAGTTGTCTAATTGGACTTAGGACTCAGTAGAAAAAAATTCATATCTGCTACTGTAAACCTAGCTAAATATCCTTGTCTGGAGAGGCCATAGACCTTAGGGGAGAACCTACTACCTCCATTTTCCTAAACCAATATAATTTATAACTAAATACTTATTCTTGTATCCAGAGATCAGTGCAGCTCTCACTACTCATCAAAAAAGTTTCTTTTTGCAAAAGACAGAGACTATTACAGGGATTCACAGCCAGTCAAAATGCAGAGTAAGTGACCACTGGCTGGCCAGTTCCAACCAATGAAATCTATAATGCCACCCCACACCTAGAGCTCAGGAAACATGATGGAAGAGGAGGCAGAAAGATTTTAAGAGCCAAGACATCTGCGACTAGATAGTGTCTTCTAGACACAACAGGGAGGCTGCACCTATGAGATGTCAACCATATGGTCATCTGAATAAGACTTGCATAACGAAAACACCAGATGACATGCCACTGAGTGGGGGAAATTTCAGAGGGTCCCACCTCTAGATGAAGAGCAACAAGCAGTCAATGGCTGCTGAGGGAAGGAGACTCTGGTTTCTCTAAGGACAAGCTCCCTGATGGATTATCAAATCCATCAAGCCCTAAGCACATGTACATATGAGCTCTGTGTGTGTGTGTGAGAGAGAGAGAGAGAGAGAGAGAGAGAGAGAGAGGAATAAAGAAGACATAGTCACATTGGGAAAGAGTGAGGAATATGGGAAAAGTTGGAAGGAGAGGGGGAGGAGTGGACATGATATAAATAAAAAATTGAATTATGAAAAATGTCTTAAACTTCTTGCTGCTCTGTCTCTTTCTTTGGTAACACCATCTCAGGCTGTTAAATAATGCCTCCAGAAGAGGTCAGTAAAACGTGAAGTAGAAAGACTGGGAACAGCCCAGGTAAGGTCACAAGCTCATTCCCACCTGGCCTAGTCTTTCGTTCCTCTCCCTCTCCCTTCTTCTCTCCTGTCCTCTTCCTGTTCCTTCTCCTTTTTAGACAAGTAACTACTTCTTGAGTTGTTGCCTACCTGCTTAACTTTGGCTGCTTTTGAGATGGTTAATTTTAATGATTTTGTTCAGTTTTATATTTGTTTTCTATGAAGAACAATCATCTGCCTTTAAAAACATTTATTTTTATTTTGTGTGTATGAGTGTTTTTGCTGTGTGTTAAGTGAGCTCATGTCATGCAATGCTGGCAGAGGCCAGAAGAGGCCATCATATTCCCTGGAAATGAAATTAAGTTGTTAATTGCTATGTGAGTGCTGGGAACTGAACTTGGGTCCTCTGAAAGAGCAGCAAGTGCTCTTAACCACTGAGCCACCACTCCAGTCCCTCACCTGCCTTCATAATTTTGTCATTACCAAGAGCAATTCTGAAGGCTTCTTTCCCCTTCTGAAGGCTAGCTCAGAGATTCCTAACTCTTCCGTACCATGTTCCTTCTTAGAATGTATTTGTGGTGCCACTTTTATTATCCTCAAATATTATAATTCAGAGGCAGCATAACTTTACACAGATAATTTCAAAATATCAATATATTTAATATAAAGGAACTATTAGGAAAACTAATCTGATATGAAATTGTACACACACACACACACACACACACACACACACACACACACACACAATTCTTCTTACAAAGGGATCGTTAATTGCCAGAGACATGTAGTTCCTCCCCATGAAGGAGAACATTGTTCTCTATTACTATCTTCCTCACAATATGCAAGTTCTCCGCTGCTCACAGTACAGCTGACTTTTCTCATTATTACACAGGGCGGTTTTAGTGTCTTTCCTTAGTTTTCTCCTGGTTTCAAATGTTGCATCTCCTCAAATTTACTAGAAATTGGGTTCATTAGAAAACCATATCTCCCTGCCAAATAGAAATACCAAGGCTGTTCAAAGGTCAGGTCCCAGCTGTGTATTGACCTGGGTGAGCTGATTAAATACTTAGATAAGGCTCCATCCTTTCATTCTGCTGGGTTTAAGCTGGACTAAAGGGAGTCGGGAGGTGTGAAGGGCAATTGAATTCTTCATTCTTCCAGAATAGCTTTGTCTAGATTATTCTCTTAACTTTTAGTCTTACATTTATTTAAAAATAACCTTTAGGGGTTAGGGAGATAGTTCAATGGATAAGGTCCTTGCTGTTCAAGGATGAAGACTTGAGCTCAGAACCCCAGCGCCAGTGCATGTCTATAATCCTGGTGCTGGGCAGATGGACAGAAGGTCCCAGGGTATTGCTGACCAACCAGGCTAGCAAAATTGGTGAGCTCAAGGTTTAATAAGAGACCCTGTCTCAAAAAATAAGGTGGAGGGTAATTGAAGAAGACACCTGACACTGACCTCTGGCGTCCTCCTGTGCACACCCCTCACATGTGCACACACATGAATATACCACACATACATATACTCACATACAAATATCATTTAGGTGGCAGATGGAAAGTGATCAGTCTGGTCATGTTTTTCTTCTTTGATGTGTTGTGATACTCCTGGCTCTTACCGCTGCCATTGTTGGTGTTGTTTTGTTGCTTTTGACCAACATTGTCCAGATTTTCCTTTTAGACCTCTATTTTTTGTTTTATGTATTATTTTTATTTTATGTGTATGAGTGTATTGCCTGCATGTATGTGAGTGCACCTGTGTCGTGCAATGCTGCAGAGGTCAGAAGAGGGCTTCGGATTCCCCTGGAACTGGAGTTAAGGATGGTTTGTGGCCACCATGAGGGTGCTGGGAATCGAACCCAGGTCCTCTGTAAGAGCAGTCAGTGCTCTTAACCGTGGAGCCATCTCTCCAGCCCCAAATTTTCCTTTTCTTAGTCATAAATTCCACTTATATTAGTTATTTTTCTGTTGTGACAAGACAACGTATCCAAGGGAACTTACAGAAGGAAGGGTTTGAGCTTACAGTTCAGAGAATTAGAGTACAAAATGGCGGGGGAGGCATGGTCGCAGGGGTGAGCAGAAAGCAGAGCCCTCACATCTTCAAGCAGGCACAGGAAGCAGAGGAAGACAGGAAATCCGGCAAGGCTTAAGAACTCTCAAAGTCCACCACCAGTGACGTGCTTCCTCCACCATGGCCACACTTCCTAAAGGTTCCATGGCTCTCTCCAAACAGCACCATAAATTGGGGACCAGGTGTCCAAATACTTGGAGCCTGTGGGGAACACTCATTCAAACCACCACACCACTTACTGGATGCAAAGGTAGAAACATAGTCCTTGCTACCTAATCTTGTAATTTCTCCATCCCCCCTTGGGTTCAGTGACTGACCTAAAGAATGGACACCTATTCAAGGAAGGCAAAGAGATGAAAAAAAAACTTCTCAAAAATATTTTAGTGTTTTAAACAGCTTATAGCAGTATTTATTTTAGGGATGAGGAGATGATCTGTGGATAAAGTACTTGCCAGGCCAGCAGGAGGACCCGAGTTCAGATCCTCAGCACTTTCACAAAAATGGGTGGGTATGGAAGCCCACCTGTAATCCCAGAGTTTGGGAGATGGAAACAGGAGATTCCTGGGGCAAGCTGGCTCACTAGACTAGCAGAATAGGTGAGCTCTGAATTCAGCAAGAGACCTTGCCTCAGAAAACAAAGTGGAAAGTGACCAAGGATGATACCTAATATCAAC
>NW_008354502.1:386975-388083 GCF_000622305.1 Nannospalax galili
CAGTATTTGTATAACACATGTTGGGCTTGATGGGAAACACACACACACACACACACACACACACACACACACACACACACAAAGTAAGGAGGTGGGGCTGGATCTGGGAGGAGTTGGGGGAGGGAATATGATAAAAATAAATGGTATGAAGTTCTCAAATAATAAAGATATTTTTAAAAGTTTTACATAAGTCTCTCCTACCTGCAGGCCTCTCTGGGCCCCAGGAGCACTGCTTCTGGGCCTGGCCCTGCCCTCACCTCCCTCTGCTTCCCTGGGCCTGCAGGACTCGCCACAGGCCTCTCTCTTACCCACAGGCCTCTCTCCCGGGTAAGTCCATTGTGCCCTGCATGCCTTGACTCAACCAGCCCCATTCACCCTCCCATCTCCCCTGCCATTATCTCCTCCTAGTTTGGGCCCTGCCCGATTCCTTGTCTTGGGGCCCCAGACCAGACACCTGGGGAACCAATACTGCTCCCTGATCCTTTTCATCCAGACCAACTTAGTGCCTTCTCTGGGTCGCAGGAGCATTGCTTCTGGGCCTGGCCCTACCCCCACCTTCCTCTGCTTCCCTGGGCCTGCACCACCTGCAGGGCTCTTTCTTAAGTGTGTGGGGGGGTGACCTGTCCTCTTCCTGATCCTTTGCAGCCAGACCAACCCAGCTCCTCAGTGCAGTCCCCAGGAGTCCTTAGGGCCTCTTCCTGCCCCATCTGCCTTTGCATCTCTGGGTGGCATGGCCACCAGCTGCCCTAGACCAGCATTTTCCTGGGCCAGGCTCCCAGGCCAGTCCAACACCAAATTTCTGAGGCCAAAATCATTCCTGGAGGGATCCAGACCTTAGGAGAAAGCCTGAAAACATCTGACCCTCACCTGAATTGGGCCTCTCTGGGAACTCCTGAAGACAAAATCAGTTCGGCCACTCCAATATAAAATCGAAAGAAAGAACTGGAAGCTTAGAGGAACCAGCTTTTCATGCCCAAAAAGTAAACCACAAAGACACATGAAGTCCACAAAAAGAAGCAGACCTAAACTTGAAGGCCTGAATCTCACACAAGAATCAGAAACTACAAAAGAAATTCACATGTCAAAATCACAGAGAAAAAATAACATG
>NW_008354502.1:388203-389295 GCF_000622305.1 Nannospalax galili
ATATGATAATTCAATGAATTTAAAGAACACACAAAAAAAGAAATCAAAGAACTGAAGGAAGATAGGGATAAACTTATGAATGAATTCAGAAAAGAGAAATATTGAAGAATAATCAGGCTGAAACGAAGAAGGAAGTGAAACACTCAGCAAGCCAATTAGAAAGGACAGGAGAAAGCCTCACCAATAGGATGAACGAAATGGAAACAGAGTATCAAGACTGGAAGATAAAGTGGATGAACTAGACCACTCAAGCAAAGATTATGAAAAATTTAAGAAATCACAAGAATGGAATATGCAGGAATTGTTTGACATCATAAAAAGACAAAACTTATGAATCATAGGCATATAGGAAGGAGACGAATCCCAAGATAATGGCATGGACCAGACCTTCAACAGAATTGTGGAAGAAAATTTCCCCAAATTAAAGAAAGACATGCCCATACAAATACAAGAAGCGTATAGAACACCAAACAGGACCAGAAAGGAACTCTCCACGGCACATCATAGTGTAAAAACACTACACATACAAAACAGAGATAATACTGAAAGCTGAAAAAGAGAAACAACAAGTCACATATAAAGGAAAACACATTAGGATTACAGCTGACTTTTCAGTGCAAACTATGAAAGCCAGAAGAGCCTGGAACAAAGTATTCCCAGGTTTAAATGACCACAGATGCCAACCCAGATTACTATACCCAGCCAAAATGTCTATTATAGTTGAAGGGGAAAGAAAAATCTTCCATGACATAAATAGGCTGAAGGAATTCATGTCCACAAAACCAGCCCTTCAGAGAGTTCTGGAAGCAATACAAAGAGCTGAAGAAAGGAATGACTATACCCAAGGGATTGCAGAAAGAAATCCAATGAAGGTATAACTGTGGAAAAGTACAACTATATCAAAAATGTAAACAAAAATAAAAATGACAGGATTCAATACCCATCTTTCATTAATAACAATAAATATTAATGGATTGAACTCCTCGGTCAAGAGACACAGACTGTGTGAATGGATCAAGAAACAAAACCTATCTTTTTGTCATCTGTAAGAAACTCATCTCACTTTCAAGGACAGACACTATCTCAAAGTGA
>NW_008354502.1:390957-391781 GCF_000622305.1 Nannospalax galili
ATACCTCAACATAATTAAAGCCGTTAATAACAAACCCACAGCCAACATCATTCTAAATGGAGAAAAACTGGAAGCATTCACATTGAAATCAGGAAACAGACAAAGCTGTACACTATCCCCACTTCTCTTTAATATAGTACTTGGAAGTCTTGCAAGAGCAATAATACAAGAGAAGGAAATTAAAGGAGTAATAAATGGAAAAGAAGAGACCAAATTATCCCTTTTTGCAGATGATATGATATTATATCTAAGAGATGCCCAAAATTCCACCCGAAAACTCCTAGAAATTATTAACACGTTCTGTAAGATGGCAGGTTACAAAGTTAACCTACAAAAGTCTATAGCCTTTCTATATACCAATAACAAGCAATCAGAGAAAGAGCACATGGAAACACTCCCATTCACAATAGCTGCAAAAAAAAAAAATCTCAGAATAAACCTGACCAAAGACATTAAAGAGCTCTACAATGAAAATTTTAAATCTTTAAAGAAAGAAATTGAGGAAGACATCAGAAGATGGAAGGACCTCCCATGCTCATGGATTAGATTTAATATTGTGGAAATGACCATCCTACCAAAAGTCATATAATGATTCAGCTCAATGCCAATCAAAATCCCCATGACATTTTTCACAGAATTGTAAAAAACTATCCTAAGATTCATATGGAAGCGCAAAAGACCTCAGATAGCCAAAACAACCCTGAGCACTAAGAGCAATGCCAGGGGGATTACTTTACCAGATTTCAAGCTGTATTACAGAGCTATAGCCATACAAACAACATGGTACTGGCACAAAAATAGACCCAAGGACCAATGGAACAAAA
>NW_008354502.1:392174-393462 GCF_000622305.1 Nannospalax galili
AACAGAAAACCCAAGGAATGGGAGAAAATCTTCACCAGCGACACATCCGACACAGGTTTAATATCCAGAATATACAACAACTCAAAAAACAGAGAACCAAGACAAGAAGCAACCCAATTAAAAAAATTCGCAAAGGAGCTGAACAGAGAGTTCTCAACAGAAGAAGTAAAGACGGCTATGAAACATTTTAAAAGATGTTCAACATCACTAATAATTAGGGAAATGCAAATTAAAACCACTTTAAGATTTCATTTTACGCTTCTGCTGCTCCTGCTCCAGCCACCTCCAGCCACCATGCCTCCCTGCCATGACGAACTGTAATTCCCCTGGAACCATAAGCTCAAATAAACTCTTCCTTCTATAAACTGATTGATTCAATGTTTCTGTCACAGCAACAGAAAAGTCACTAACACATCCACTGAGTAGATATACCACATTTTCATTAACTGTCAGTTGAGGGACATTTAGGTTGTTTCCATTTCTGTGCTATTGTAACACAGACTCAGAAAAAAAATCAACATATGTTCTCCCTCATATGTGGATCCTAAACCAGACTCTGATAAATAAGTATGCAACCAGACATAACTACATGAATCAGGATAATGGAAAGGAAACAGGGAGGTAAAGGAAAAGAAAGAAACTCAAAGAGAAGAACAATGGGAAACAGGTCTTAATAATGGAGATATGGATAAAAATTGGGTTAGTTAAAGGGAGGAGGGAGGGAAGGGTATTCAAGGAACCTAGGGGATAAAGGGAAAGAAGGAGCTCAAGAGAGGTAGGACCATAGGAGAAGGGTATTAGTAAGGGAGAAGGGGGAAATGGGGGCACCTTAAGTGGGAAAACCATGATGTAGGGGTGAGACAATGTGAGAGATAAACAATGCCTAGCTAGTTTTGAAAACCAGAGAGAACCATATTACTCCTACAACCTGCTGACAAATTATACATAGCAGATCAAGAAATATATGTCTAGGTAAGGTTTATCTGAGAACAACTGGTCTTTATGCAAGATTTATCTACATGACACACAGTAATTAAAAATACCAGACTGGTGGAACTAACCTTCTTGGGTGTCTAACAGAGATACTTTGAGGCCTATAATAATTCAGTCAGAGGGACATAAAGGAAACTTTTTGCTCTTTGCCCTCCTAGGTCGACTAGTTCCAGGGAACTATGAGCAGCCCTCAAAATGTCCTGTATGGTGGTGGGTACCTGTCCTCTTGATCAAGGAGGCCAAGGAGACCCCAGCAGATGGACTTGAACCAGTGTCCAGTCTACAAAGAGGAGGG
>NW_008354502.1:394008-394469 GCF_000622305.1 Nannospalax galili
ATTACCACTAGATGAGGAACAGCTGACCCTCCTAAAACAAAGACCTCTAGATAGGCTGACTAGATTCACCAGAAGGGCAAGTAGTGGGGATTGGCTGGAGGTGTCAACAACACAGCAGACAGTAGCAGGGATATCAAAGTATAAGGGCTCTATTGGGGGGAGGGAGGGTATGGGAGGGTGCTATCTGGGAAGAGGGTGTAAAAAAATAATTCTTCAAAGCATAAATATTTGCTTCTTAATAATTAGTAGATGTGAAAAACATTACCACTGAAATCTACCTGACGACTTTATATCCATGCTCAGATGCCAAGGAGCTCAGAAAGTAACTGACTGTGACTAGTCATAATCAGATATATAGAGATTAGAGATGCATGTGAAAACATCTAAGTGTAAGTTGCATTAAAAATGAGTTTTAGTAAGAAAGGTATGAAGAAGTAAAAGGTAAATAATTTTTTATTTAT
>NW_008354502.1:394651-404987 GCF_000622305.1 Nannospalax galili
CATAATTTTAAAAAGTTTAAAATAAAATTAAACATGGAAAGAGTATAATTTGAATTGGAAGATCATGTGCATCGTGAAGAGTAACATGAAGAGAACATCCTTACGTGCACCATTCAGCTCAACCAACAGAACATTGGTAATTAGCATTTTGAAGTCCTGTAAGCCTTTTACCAATTTTATCCCCCTTCCTGGTATAGAACACTATGTTCTACAAAAACTAAAGCATATGTGAAATGAAAACAGCAAATTCTAGACAGTGCTTACCTCTGGAAAGGAAGGGCACTAGCAGTGGTATACATAGGAGGTTCATAAAATCTATTATCTATCTATCTATCTATCTATCTGTCTGTCTGTCTGTCTGTCTGTCTGTCTATCTATCTATCTTCTATCATCTATCTATCATCATATATCTATCACCTGTCATTTAGCTATCAATTATCTACTTATCCACCTATCCATCATCTCTCCATCTATGATCTATATATCATCTATCATCTATCTTTTTATCTATCATCTATCTATCTCTATCATCATCTATTATCTATCTATCTATCTATCTATCTATCTATCCATCACCTATTTATCATCTATCTATCATCTCTTTCTTGTTTTGGGGTTTTAGAGACAGGCTCTCATATAGCCCAGGCTTGATTTTAATTCACTGTATAGCAGAGGCTGCTTTTGAACTCCTCATGCTCCTTTCATCACCTTCCATGCTAGCATTAGAGGTATGTGCAACCATTCAACTATATTTGTGAGGCTTACTTTCTAAAATGATGTGAAACAAATAGGTAAGGTGTAAAGAGTTAAATGGGTGTGGAATATTTTATTCACAGAGGCACAAAGGCAAAGACAGCATGATGGGTTAGATCGTCAGATCCAGTTCTAGCTTTTGAATTAGTGACTTTGGGAAATTGCAGTTTTCTTGATGACTAAATTTTTCAAATCTGTAAAATGATGACCATAATAACTAAAAAACTAATAACACCATAGAGTTGGTGAGAATAGTGCATTGATTAGTTCATAGAAAACATTAGAACAATATTTGGTAGTAATTAGCCCTTGAACAATTTTTTTATTATTAACAGCAACATTTAAAATATTTCAAAATTTTTCTTATGAAGCTGAAAATATCTCTCCAAGTCTCCAAACTCTTGGGGGAAAATGTGTTTCATAATTCAAAATTTTTGGTTGTATATTAATCAACATCATTAGTGGCATCTAGATTTTTAAAAAACACTGTAACAAAACACATATTTTTTTCATTGAAAATTAGCAATATTCACTGAGAAATCTCTAAAAAATTTCAGGTCCAGGTTTTACTGCCAAATAAATATGCTATAAAATTCCCCGAAAGTTTTTAGAGTATTTTGGATTATGAGATTGTGTATAAAGGACTGTGGACTTCTACAGTAATGTGTGCACTTTATGAACACAAACTGGGCCTTAAAAACTGTGAGGTAGACTGGGCGTGGTTGCACACACCTTTAATCTCAGCACTAGGGGAGGCAAAGCCCGTGAAGCTCTGTGAGATGGAGGCCAGCCTGGTCTTTGTTGTAATTCCAGGCCAGCTGGGGCTACAGGGAGACCCTGTCTCAAAATCAAACCAAACCAAAACCAAAACCAAAACCAGACAAAATTGCGAGGTAGATCTACATATATTAGAAATGGAAAATTAAGGCATATTGTTAAGTAATGAACAGTTACGTGCTACAGTTTTGACAACTCACTGAACAGTACATATTGTATGCTTTCTTTACACTTAACAAAAAGAGACATCCACATTTTCATGCGCATGTATTGAAAGTGGGCTAGAAAGATACTTGGCAAAGTGTTGAGCTGTTACTTCTGGAGGAAGAGAATAGGGAAGGATAAAATGGCCCTGATGTTTTGCTCTAGATACTTCTGAATTTGAGTCTTCTGTAGAAATATGTTCACACGTTATCTGAATAATCAAAAGGGGAAATAACTGCTTGGAAAAGTCAATCAAAGACTCTTGGCATGCTCAGGCCTGTCATTCCAGCTACTCAAGTTCTACTTCTGCCTGGGCTACATCATGAGTTCAAGGGCAGTTGAGGCAACTTAGTGAGAGATCCTGTCTCAAAATGAATAAAAAGGAAAACAAGGTCTGGGGGATGCAGTCAAAAAAGCATGAAAGAGTGAGAGTAAGAGCAAGGGGAGGGGGAGTGTGGAGAATCTGAGAAGTTTGTATTTAAATTAACGAACTCGAGGCTCTATAGATGTTTTCGAGCTCTGTGGTAATAACAAGCTCAGGAGAAAATTACAGGATGAAATTACATGGTTTGGATTTACATATGGAAAGAAGTGATAACCAGGATCAGTCTGAGAAAATTTTCTACTATAATTTCAGCCTCAGATCAGAATAGTGCCATTGGGATTTCTGTCCTAGTGTTTGTAGCCTGTGATATACACAAGAAATGTTTGGTGATAACGATAGAAATAAACGTAAAGGTCCTTTGCCTCTCCAAATATGTATAATGTTTCTATATTACAGGAAGCAAGTCAGGGGAGAATTTCATTAAGGAACTAGCCAACAGGGTCAAGTAAGGATTCCATTTTTTGCGTCTGTCCAATCTGTTCTCCAAACAGCAGCCAGAGGAATCTTTTAAACACAAACCTGTAGGCTGGGGATGTAGCTCAGTGATACAGGATGCACTTAAAGTGCATGAGGCCATGGGTTTGATCTCCAGCACTGCAGAAAGAAATAAAATGACCAAATAAATAAACAAATAAGCACAGACAGTGCTGTGTTACTATGTCAGTGCCTTCCTTAGGATCCTTCTAAGCAGAACCAGAGAAGACCTCCCAGTTTGTCTCTGGTCATAAGCCTAGGGCTCTCTAATGTCCTGTATCCTTTTGTGTTCCCTTTCTGGAAGAAGCTGGCTTGAGAAAGAGATGCTGATCAAGCCGAAAGCAGTGAAGATGAACAGAGAGGAGGCAACAAAAAGAGAGATGTTGTGTTTAAATTCTCCTTCAATCCAGGCTCACCTTTAACCCTGGTCTGTCACCTTTGATCCTTTTTGAGCTTTCTCACAGTGTTTCATGCTAGTTTGAGCTAGATTTCTTTCACTTGGGATCCCAAGAATTCTGAATAATAGCATCCCATCCATTATTGGATTCTCTGGAACATGTAATCGGGGCACAAATATTTCTGTATTGATATACCATACTTCAACTGCTGAACTGGGGAGGCTTCTACGGTTTATGGGATCTAAACTCACCAGTCTCTGTTTTTTAAAAATATATTTTATTTATTATTTTTATTTTATGTGTATGAGTGTGTTGTCTGCATGTGTGTAAGTGCACCCGTGTTGTGCAATGCCTGCAAAGGTCATAAGAGGGCACTGGATTCCCCTGGAACTGGAGTTATGGATAGTTGTTTGCCATGTGGGTAACTGGGAATTGAACCTGGGTCCTCTGCAAGAGCAGTCTGTGCTCTTAACCACCAACCTATCTCTCCAGCCCCAGCCCCAGTCTCTGTTTTATACAAATGAAGAATCCTTCACAGCTAACACAGCAGGAAGGGGATCATAACTGTAAAAAGGCTCACAGGACTTCAAAACAGTAATTACTAATCTCTATATTTGTCAGCTTTTAATTTTTAAAATGATGTCAAGCAAATGGGGCAAAATGTTAAGAGTTAACAAGGTGTTGAATGTATTATTCACAGAGGCATAAAGGCAAAGACAGCAGAATGGGCTAGATGACCATATTCAGTTCTGCCTTATGAGTTAGTAACTGTATATGGGCATTGACTCAAGGTGTTATCACATTTAAATCTTTCCGTCTGGTTGTCACAGCATCAGAGCTGCTGCCCATAGTTCCAGTTTTCCTTTTATCTTCCTCCTTGACGCTGGCCGTGACCACATGATTTACTCTGACAAACAGTATGCAAGTAGAAGTAGCAATGCTACTTCTGAATAGAATCTTCTAGAGCTAGTGTGCATTTGTCTGTTCCCTTCTTGCTGCTCTGGATATGGCGGGAACATCCAGTGAAGCCTCATCACTAGAGTGATTGGGATAATGTGCTGAGACCCACTGCCAACCCCCTTTTATTACATGGGTAAGAAATCGACATTTGTTAAGGATTGCTTGTCCTGGTTGCATAAGCCTATCTTATCTGATGAGTGGAACCACTTAAGAAAATTGAATATCGTAAGTTCTGGAAATCTTTGACTTTGGACTTGAGAATCTTTAATAAACATAATTATCAGGAGTGTGGAAGTAAAGATTCAAGTCATATAGAAGAATCCTTCTATCCAGCGACCTTTGATTTTTAGACCCTACACTGTCTTCTTGGCAGGGTCTGGTATAACCTCCCAAATCCATCTTAAAGCCCAGGGTAATATTGTGTTATTATTAGGTCCAATATTATTGATGAGCTCTCAGCCATATTAAACTTTATTTCACTGCTATCTCCTCAACTATAATTCAATTTTGATTCATTTAAAACACAAGTAACTAGATTTTTATAAAGAGAAACCCCCATCTCTCAAAATGACATTTTTATTTATGGTGGCTCCTGTATTTTTCTTCCATCTTCGCACCAGTCTCATTTTTAAGAAACTACTTGCATGAATTTTTTAAAAAATTATTTATTATTTTTATTTTGTGTGTATTGCTTGCATGTATGTAAGTGTACCTGTGCCATGCAATATCTGTGGAAGATCCCCTGGAACAAACCCCCATCTCTCAAAATGACATTTTTATTTATGGTGGCTCCTGTATTTTTCTTCCATCTTCGCACCAGTCTCATTTTTAAGAAACTACTTGCATGAATTTTTTAAAAAATTATTTATTATTTTTATTTTGTGTGTATTGCTTGCATGTATGTAAGTGTACCTGTGCCATGCAATATCTGTGGAAGATCCCCTGGAACTAGAGTTATGGATGTTAGTTGTTTGTTAGTTTTCTGCAAGAACAACCACTGCTCTTCTCCAGCCTCTTGCATGAATTTTTAGATCAGCAATTTGCTTGTAGAGCAAATAACCTTTAGCTATATGTACTGCATTATTTGTTGGAGGTGAGCTATACAAGTAAGCCCAATGAATTTAAGGTGAATTGTATTCACCTAGCTTAAAGGACAGAGCTTTGCAGCGATAGCCTATTTTACAATACATTTATAGTTTTATATCTTATATGTGTATATGAAATCACAGCATAAGGTCACTCTACATGAACTGGGTGCCTGTGTTTCTAATAGTTGCATTCTTTAAGTAATTCGAGTTGGAATACTTCATTTATTCCCAGACATGATATGCATATTTTAGTAATTATTTTATTGGCTATTGCTCATCGTGTGACAGGACTTGCTGTTTTATTTTTATTTTCTTGGTGCTGGATACTGAATCCAGGTCCTTGCATATGCTACACATATGTTCTGACACCAAGCTACACTCCCAGTTACTGCATATTTAAGTATGTCTTGATGCCAGGATGTCAGGAACATCTTTTTCCACCTGCGTATGCTTTTCAGTGCTTACTGAACAGGTGTTAAAAGCATTTCACAAGATGCCAAGATTCCACGAGAAGGTGAAATAGTAAGATGGGATCCTTAAAAATGAGTGGCTTTAGCTTGGAAGTGAAGCTCAAATGTGCAGATCATTTAGTGATTGTGTGTGTGTGTGTGTGTGTGTGTGTGTGTGTGTGTATCCTGATTTAAAGCTGAATTTCAGAGGTCACTTTCAATCATGATACCAGAAGCTATCACAAAGTTGATACAATTTTTTTAGAACTTCACTCAAGTGAGTTCCCCACCTCATCCCCCGTGGGTAGCTGGAACTAGAAGTATGTTAACACTATGCTTCATCATAGATAAAATTGTTATGATCCTGTGAATCAGATTGTCTTTGGTATCATTATCCAAAGAACCCAGGATGTCATCGCCAATAAGGGGAAAGGAAATCCTAGAAGGATAACACTATTGATCATTGTGCAGAAATCTAGAAAGAATAATATGACTGTGGCTCTTACTGACCTCCCGTTGGCCTGTGACTGAGTAGCATGAGCTCAGTATAGACACTATGTTATCGATGTTCCCACCAAACCTGCATTTTAATACCTCTCAAGAACTCAAAGTTGATAGAAATAGTCTTGTATCCTAATGACCTAAAACTGTAGATAAAAATAGATGTCTTCTCTCCTGGAACAAGAGGTTAAGTGTCTTTCTGGGTGCTAATGAAATGGCTGTAATGTCATGGCCTGAGAGTGGCCTTGGTAATTGGTTCTGAGTAATTTGCTTTTAATGCAAATTATTCCAAAGCTAATGCCATAATATCTGTGATAGACATCCCTCCAAATTCAACTGAGTTAAATAAATATCAAAACAAAGCTAACAATTACAGTAAACAGAACCCAAATCAATATAACTGCTACAGTCATGCAGGTTTAGAGGGACTGATTCATCCTGTCAAATCCATTGGAAAGTCACATGATTCACCAATATATTATTGATTTTTTTTATGTGTGTGTCTGCTGATGTATGTGTGTGTGTGTGTGTGTGTGTGTGTGTTCATGCTTATGTTTGTGAAGACAGGGTCATGCATGCTACAACACACATGTGGAGGTCAGAGGACAACCATGGGTCTCAGTCCTCATCTTCTGCCTTGTTTGAGACCGTCTCTTTTTTTTTCTTGCTGCATATGCCCGTGAGTTTCTGGGGCTTCTGTTCCCCCTCCCATCTTGCCTAAGGAGCACTGGGATTATGGATGCACACTCCCAGGCCCAGCTTTATGTGGGTTGTGGGGATCCAAATATAGGTCTTAAGACTGTTTGGGAAGCATTTTTACCCACTGAGCTATCTGCCCAGCCCTTAAATGTTTCTAATAACTATAGAAGTGACTGTTAACTTCTGCTTTGGATATTTCCTAGTTTAGTAGCCTATCAACTATACGTTGTGGTCTATAACTTTTTGTAGATCCTGCCTAGGCACTTCAGTCTTGAAAACAGGGCAACACTGTTATCACCTGTGCACGTCTGTTCTCACACAGTAGTGTGCTGGAGATAGTTCTCTTTGACTTATGCAATGCTCATGTCCCCAGATAGAGCCCTGTTCAGTGTTGTCAAGCTGGTAGCTTGACATTAGTTACTGAGGGAGTACTTAAACCAGAGGTTCTTTGTGAAGGACATTTTGCCCCCTAGGGGACATTTGGCAGTCTCCAGGGATATAGTTTGTTGTCACAACTTGGGGGCTGCTGCTGACATCTGGTGGGTAGAAGCCAGGCATGCAACTTAATGTTCTCTGCTATGCCCAGGACAACTCCCCTCACCCCACCCCATCCCATAGTAATAACTACCTCACCCCAAACATCCTTAGTGTCAAGGTTGATTCTGAATTATACCATAAAAGTTGGCAAACACAAACCTGGCCAGCCTGCTGCCCTGCTCTGCCCTGCCCTCCCCTTCTCTCTCTCTCTCTTTCTCCCTCCCTGGTTTTTAGTGCTAGTTTATCAACCGCTAAACTAGAAAGTAAATTTTGACATGTTCATCAATGTATGATTCCTAATTGTTATTAGAAGCCAGCTGAGAGAATGAAAGCAAGTTCTCCAGTGAGGAATTCATTCAGACTATGGGGTTGACAGACTTTCTGGACAGCCAGGAGATTGTTTTAGACATTGTAGACCAAATGGTGTTTGTTAAACTCTCTCTGCCATCATAGTGGGATGCATCTTCATTCTTAAAGGGGAGAACATGTCTATATTCCAAAAAAACTTTATCTCCAAAGCAGGATGACAGTTTTGTGACCCTCAGCTGTCCCCCTGCCCCCAACCCAGTGGTCAGGCCAGGGGAACAGGGCAGCCTTCTGTGCTGGAGTCTGCCTAAGCAGATGTTAATCTTCCTTTGACACTAGGTGGCAGAATATAATTAAGATGTCAGACTATCTTTGACAACATTAGGTGTGTCCAGTTGCTACTTAATGACCTCTTCATTACTTTGCAGTATTTGCTAGTGTCATTCAGGGCTGAGGTAATGAAATAAAAATTTCCTTCTGCAAACACTTCCTATGCTATTCAGGTTTTAACACTTCTTTGGTTTAGCTGATTTACCACTTAGAGAGAAACATCTTTACCCTTAAGTACTTTCTACTCTGGATTCCTTGGCCATTTCAAGCTTCTTGTTTTGACTCTTCATTTTGTCATTCATCGGGGCATAGAACTAAATAACTTCCTGTCATCTCTAAAAGTTCAAATAATTTTGTCATTATACATAATGAGAAAAATCCATTTTATAAACTAAAATCCATGAGTCCATACTAATAAGAAGTTTGTTGCTTTTCCTAATTATAAAGTAGGTGCTTATTTGAAAAATTCTGAAACTCTGGAAAAGAGTATAGAAGGAAAAGATAAATAGTAATCCTATTATCCAGAGAGATCAGTTAGAAAGAGGTTATGGTGTCCCAGAATGATTACTATTACCATGTTGATGATGCAAAATTCTAAAAAGTATTCATAGGTAAACGTAAGCCCATTAAAATCTGATCCTTGGCCCCCTGAAATTCGAGGTCAGCACTTAAAACAGTACATGCTGTTTTTATAAATATTTTATTATAGCATATTTCAAGCATATGCAAAAATGTGCAGAGAACATAATAAATTTAATGCATCCATTCCACACCTAGCTTAAAAAAATAATAACACATGACCAACCTGTTTCATTGCCCCTCCCCTTCAGTCCAGGATATTTTGAAGTAAATTCCTCGTATTAGTTCTCTTCATTTTTATCTGTACTAGTGTGAATTGTTAAAATAGGATCTGTTGTACAGTTTCAATGATCAACACAACAAAATAGTGAAATATAATCTTGTGAGTCATAGTAAGGGTGCGCATGGCCACCCGTAGATCAATAGCTTTGTTGAAGGTGGGAGTGATCTGGCTAGAGCAGGCCAGAGTCCCTGCTCAGAGAATCTGGTTTTTATTCTGTTGAGAAAAATATAACCCTGACTTTTAGCCAAGAAACTGACTACTTTTCTTTGGAGTCTTTTTACCTTAACTGCTTAGCCAATTCCTACCTCCTATTCTTATCACACCATTCTCTGAAGAGGTTACCCAAATTGCCAATAGGGAATCAGACACAGACCACTCTGGCTTCTTCCATGTTGAATAGGGACGCAGAGCTAAAAGTCAAAATGTCCTTGGGCCTCTTAGCAACATACTAAGTTCCAAAGGCCAAAAATGTTAAAAGCATTTGGGAGCTCTTATCTAATCCCTAAAAGATTTCAGGGTTACCTCTTCAGAGGGAGGAATATTAGAGTAGCAAAAAGCCCCATGAAAGAAAGAAAGAAAGAAAGAAAGAAAGAAGGAAGGAAAGAAAGAGAGTACATGAAGTTGTCAGAAAAAGGTGATGGGGAGATATGGGAGGTGTTGGAGGGGAGGGAGTGGGCATGGGTTTGATCAAAACACCTTATATGCATGTATGAAATTCTCAAATAAAGTTTTTTTTTTAAATATAACTGACTAGTGTGGATCTCTCATCAGTCTGTGAGTGAATGCACACAAAGAAAAAGCAACAGATCAAATGTGTGGATGGATGGCTCATTCAAACTGCGAGTCTCCTTCACTGCCAATCTTCCACATGCCCTCTACTCCAGTCTGTGCTCTAGACCTGAATCTGCAGTGCCAGGATCCCAGCCTTCTGAGGTCTTAGTCTCATGCTCAACTTTTGCTATTTCTTCAGTTGAGTGTTCAGCTGGTTAACACTGACCCACAGAACCACCTTCATCCCCTTTGTCCTCACTGGGTCAGGGGTACCTTTTCTGCGTGTCTTACTGTATTTTTCTTCCTCTCACTTCCTCTTCAAACTCCAATTGTTATATGAAGGTTCCAGTCGATTCCCCTTTCCAGAGTGCTGATTCCGTACACTTGGGTGGGTGGCCTCACTTCTCCCTGCTTCTACTTGTCCGCATCCTGAATGCTTGCCTCGTGTCAGGGACTGCACCATGAGCTCGGAGGACGAGAATGAAAAGCAGAACTCCACTTTTGAAGAGCTGACAGATTGGCTGGTGCCTACATGAATTGGACAGAGGATCATAAATGAACACTGTGGATGTATGAGCCAGAAAAAAAATGTAGGTATGGTTAATAGGGGAACATTGAAGGGGTGGGCTTACTCTGTTCAGGGTAGCCAGGAAAGACTTGCCTAGGGAGAGCATTTGTATTTATTTTAAATTTCAGTCCATATATATGGATATATATATATATATATACACACATATATGTATGTATTTAAAAAATACATACCCGAGCTAGGTGTGGTGGTGCACGCCTTTAATCCTAGCACTCCGAGAGGCAGCCTGTGAGTTCAAGGCCAATGTGGTCTA
>NW_008354502.1:405041-450292 GCF_000622305.1 Nannospalax galili
ATAAATAAGTAATAAACAAACACACACCCCATGTTCTCCAAAGCTGACTACTGCTGTATTTTCTTGTGTGTGCTCCTGCTTCTAGGAGTTCTGTATGGATATGTTAGCAAATACACACTTTCTCTCCAAAGGGATCGTGTTGTGCACTTTGTGTTTCTTTTTTAAAACTTTATCTTTTAGTGGTACTGGACTTTAAAATCAGAACATCTTCATTTAAGGGCCAATTCTGTAATTCACTAGTTTTGTAAACTTGTTAAGTTACTCAACCTCTCTGTGGTTGCTATGTTTTTATCAGATGCTTTCAAAGCCTCACAGCTTTATTTTCTGTCAAACTTTATCAGCTATTTTGTGCATATAAATATATAGCCTTATCAGACACTTGGCACTTTTAGGCATTTTGTTTTCTTTCATTGGTCTGTCTATTCATGTATCTATATACTATGCTGTTTTAATTTTTGAGGTTTTACATCATATTTACTCTATGACAGGGCTGGTCCCTAGTTGGCACTTCAAAGATGATGATGCTTGCTGCCTCTACACATGGCAGAAGAGGCAAATAAGCTCTGTGGTCTATCAGCTGCTTTTCTATTGCTGTGATAAAACACCATGACAAAAAGTGACTTATGGATGAAAGCGTTTATTTAGGCTTATGGTTCCAGAGGGAGAGTCCATAATGTCAGGGAGCATGGCAGCCAGTGATCAGAGCAGGAGCTGAGCGATCACATCTTCAGTCACAGACACAAAGCACAGAGAGCAAACTGGAAGTAGGACAAGGCTATGGACTCTCAAAGCCTGCCACACTGACATGCTTTGTCCCCAAAGAGTACCACCAGCTGGGGACAGACTATTCAAATACCTGAGCCTATGGCAGACATTTCTCATTCAAACCACCACATATGGCATCTTTGATAAAAACATTAATCTATTCCTGAGGGCTTTGCCCTCATGACGTAATCACCTTCCAAAGACCCCCACCTCTTAGTACCTGCAGTGTCACTAGACCAACATTATAATTACCTGAACAGAAGCCTGACTCTAAACTTTAGTTTTAAAGAGTGGGCCTCAGCTTGGAGGACACCGTTCCCCCAGATGTTTCTTGGAACTGTACTGATGGAACTGTCTTTGGAACTCTTTCTGGAACTCTGTCCCCCAGCCAGGTCCTACCCATACTTTTATTCAAAATGGTTTTTCCAGCTTCAATTGGGGGCATATAAGCTTGGCTCCATCCTACTCTTAACAAACCACGAGGACTTTTTATTCCTATTTGTAGAATATCTCATTCATCCAAAGTCAATTGTCCTTTCCAATCTTCATTGTGTGAAATGGAGACCAGTGCACCACCTTTCAGCATTTTGATATGTTAATTCTCAAGCATACTCACATTCATTATCTTTTAGGGTAGAGCACCAAATTGAGGTTTCCAGGGAAGTGAGGTCAGGTGCCCTAAGACACAAGAACACGTGGCTTTGCTGGGGTTAATCAAAAGTCGTTAGTGCAGAGTATGTCCATTTATAAAAGCCACTCCTACAAGTACCTACATACTGAAGGTTAAGTTCCAACATACAAATTTGGGGTTGATGTTGAAGGAAAATCAGGCTGACAAATGACTGAAGGAACTGACTATCTGCCCACAATGCCCCCTCTCCCCAGGAGGGAGATACGTCTATTTCACAACACATGGTCTCTACCAAAAGACATCTAGTTCCTTATCAGCCTTCTGGTAGATCTTGCTCCTTCTCAAACCCCCTATCAGAGCTCCCTTTCTCTCCTTTCCAGATGCCAGGAAGGGGCCACCACCAGCCAAAAAGGCATGCTCCACCTTCTGGGATTCTGGGAAGGCAGGACCCCCTTTCTGGGCCTACCTATAAATCCTAAACCTCCACCAACCCCAACACAACCTCCATTTGAGGGAAGGTTGCTTGCTCCTAGTGGTTAATAAAGCTATCTGTACCTGTAGATGTTGGAATCTGTTTCTACGTCTTTATCACATTGCCTTCTGATCACAAATTTTAAGGGTACAGTGACCAAAGGGGTCTGGTGACCAGGCCTAACTCCTCCTCTGGGAGTAAGGAAACTGTTCTTTCTGGTCTAAGCTCTCTTCATTTGTGGCTCCCTGAAGAATATCTAGTCTATTTATTAATCCCACGCAGGTTTATCCCAGCTTGTTTTGTTTCGGAACTAATGACGTATTTATGATTAACCAGTAGTGGTTTCTTGGAGTGTTTTCTAAAAGATTCTGAGGCTCTATCTGGAGTCAGTGGTAAAGAGTGCAGCGATTAGTCATGTCTACCATGGAGGCAGGAGGGAGGGATCAAGACAACCCTACCACACATTTGTTATACCTCAACCAGCTGTTCAGAGTGATCAGTTTCTCGCTGCAGTTACAGATGACATCAACTGTATTTTACTGTTTTGACTTACTATCCTTGAAATTGCTGCCCAAGCCATTCCCCTTTTGGGAAGTCCTAGAGTCAGAAACCTTGTGGATTTGGTTGGATCATAGTTTCTCAAACACTTTTTTTTTTTGTCCGAAGAACCTTGATTTTTCATAGCTAATCTCACAAGCCTTTTAAATGCTAGCGATACGGCCATGCTTCAGCTCTGTTAAAATGCCCACCATCATTGTTCATGAGTAACCTTGATTTCCCAATGTGGTAGTGGCTTTAAAAACATATTTTTGAGAAGAGAAACTTCTAAGCAGAATGCTGCTCTGTTCTATGAAGGTCCTTCATTTAATAATCTGCTCTATCTTGTCACCTAAAAATTCCTCTTGGTCACTGCTTACTTTCTAAAGCTTTGCTCTGTGACTTGGTTAAAGCCACATGAATGTGAGTTCTTGCATCTCTGGGGTGTACTAGAGGGAGTTTGCTTCATTCTGTTTGTTGGTTGAAAGCCATGCCTGTCAATGAAATATTTCTTCTAAGAAGTTCATCCTCAGATGACTGTTACCTTGTGGGACCTACATTTGGATGGCTGAGCACATTTCTCTCTTGTTACCTGTGGTTTCCTCCCTGGGAGATGATGGGAGATGGTAGAGGTAGTGTAGTCATGGACAGAGTACTGCATTGGAAGCCCTATGTCTGGTGCGTGTTTGGGTCAACTTCCTAGTTGCTATGGCACCTTGAACCAATCACTTAAGCTCTGTACGTCAGTTGACTCAGGTATATCATGAACATGAAATAATTCCATCCTCCTTACACTGAGGGGTTATTGAGATTTATTGGGATGATACATGGAAAGCACTTTTGCAAAAGCAGTATTCTTAGATATCTGGGTTTGCAGTTTTCCCTGCTGGCTTTCCTATGGTGTTTATCTTTGCCAGATGCAGTATGTGAACTACAGCTTTCCTACTACTTTCCTGCAGCATTCAGATCTGCTTGTGACGAGATCTTAGTAGACCAAAGCACCCGACTCTAAATCCAACCTGGGTTTGGTGGTACAGCTCTCATTTTGCCCTTCACTGCTCTTCTTGCTTACTGTATAGATATTTTTCTTTCTTTCTTTTAAAAATAAAATGACTTAAAAAAAGAAACTCACAGAGCTGGTTTAAGGAAACCATGCAAAAGCTTGCCCAGTCCCAAACTCTATGCATCTCAGTGAACTTCTATACAGATAGAAAGGTCATTCTGAAGTTATGGAGCGTCACTTAGGGTTTTATACTTTCACTATCATTTATTTATTTACTTATGGCTATTGTTACTTCAATACCCAGAAAAGTTGAGTTCACGTATCCATTATGAAGAAAGAAAAAGGTGTAATGGAGCTGAAACTATACAAAGAATAACTTGGTGTCCTCTTGCATTGCTTGTGTGTTCTGTCCGCCTTCTACCCATCCTTGTCACTTAATTTTGCCCTTTCTTGGTCTCCTGTCTGAAAATTATGCTATAGCCACACTAACAATGTTCACATACATGCATGTATACATTATAGGCTAGGCTCTCCCTATGAGGGAGAACATGCGTTTTTTTTTTTTCCCTGAGTTTGAGTTGCCTTGCTTAATACTATACTTTCCAAGTCCGTCCATTTTCCATAAATCTCATGGTCTCATTTTCCTTAACAGCTGAATAATTTTCCATTTTGTATAAGTAGCACATTTTCATTATCTATGCATCTGTTGATGAGCATATGTCTTAAGTACAGTATTTTAGATACTTTTAAAAATGAATTTAACAAAATAATGAGCTTTATTATCTTTTGTTCATAAAGTATAATTTTCACTTGTTCTTAGGACATATCACTCCCACCATCACCTCCCCTGTCCCCCTCCCTTCTCTTCCTGTTCCCCTAATCTTTCCCCTTCTACTGGCATTTGTTTTTCAAATCTAGATCGCACATATGAGAGAAAATGTGATATATGTGTCTTTCTGAGCCTGGCTTCTTTTACTTAACCTACTGATCTTAGGTTCCATTAATTTTCCTGCAAATGATCCACTTTTGTTTGTTATGCATTATCTATTGTGTGTGTGTACCACATGTCCTGTGTCCGTTTGTCTATTGATGGCACCTATGCTGACTCCTCAATCAGCTGCAATAAACATGGATGAGCAGGCATCTCTGTGGAGTGTTGACTTAGGTTTTTTTGGAATATATCCTGTGGTAGAGCTGGATCATATGGAAGTCCTGTTTTTAGTGTTTTGAGTAGTGTCCACACTGACTTCCACGATGGCTACACCAGTTTACACTCCCACCAGCAGTAGAAGTGCTCCTCTTTCCTCACATCCTTGCCAGCACTGGTTGTTATTTGTTTTCTTGGTGATAGCCATTCTGACTGAGGTGAGATGAAATCTCAGTGTAGTTTTGATTTCTATTTCCTTGCTGGCTAACATTTTTCAGTGTTATATGCCATCTGTACCTGGGTGCTGGAGA
This sequence comes from Nannospalax galili, assembly GCF_000622305.1. NCBI lineage: Eukaryota > Metazoa > Chordata > Mammalia > Rodentia > Spalacidae > Nannospalax > Nannospalax galili. The sequence continues at coordinate 409,908 of NW_008354502.1, forward strand.
GATGTCTCAGTGGTTAAGAATATGTACTGCTCTTACAGAGGACCTGGGTTCAGTTCCTAGTACTGTCAGTGGGTGCCTCACAAGTGCCTGTATCTCCAATTTCAGAGGAATCTGATGTTTCTGGCCTTTGAGAGCATCTGTGCTCATGAGCACATAGTCACATACAGACACAAGTATACATAACTAAAAATAACAACAAATCTTTCTGCGGGCAGTGGTACATGGGCGGCAGAGGCAGGAAGACCTCTGTGAGATCAAGGTCTGGTTTACATAGTGAGTTCCAGGCCATCTGGGGCTATAGGGAAGACCCTGTCTCAAAAAACAAAACAAAACAAAAAACCCCAAACCAAACAAACAAACCAAAAAACTTAAGAAATTATATCTTAATGTTAATGTCTCTTTAAAATTAAAAAAAATATCTTTCTTTTATGTGTATGAGCGTTTTGCCTGCATGTATGTAAGTACACCTGTGATGTGCAATGCCCACAGAGGACAGAAGAGGGCATCAGATCCCTTGGAACTGGAGTTACAGATGACTGTTAGCCACCATGTGGGTGCTGGAAACCAAACCCAGGTCCTCAGAAGAGCAGTTAGTGCTCTCAACTGCTGAGCCATCTCTCCAGTCCTGTTAATATCTCTTAATGTGTTTGTAAAGAGAAGAAAAGAGGTGTTCTCTTTCCCCGCAAAACTTAAATTTACTTTGTTGTTATATAAATGTTCTGGGAGAAATGAAAGCCCAAAAGGAAGAAGGTAGAGTGTTACAGTAAAATTACTTATTTGACAAAATGTGAGTCTGTAGCTACACATCATACTTTAATAGGGAAGAGGGTGAGAGTTTATAAGGGTAGGATCACACCACACGAGGCATCCTCCTGGCTCTGTCCTGCACATTTCTTTTGATTCTATCAACTTCCTTTCCTTTATGGAGCAACTGTCACATTCTTTCCTAGACCCTCTTCTAAGAAGGACTTGCTGCCAATGTCCACGGAGTGAGTGGCTCAGCAGCTGGCTTCCAACTGGTAGTCCATTCAGGGTCTGCTCCACCTAGCCAAGTGCCACCCTTCCTGGGAAAGCCTTCCTCTGGTGACTGGGAGGAATGGGGGTATAAAGGCTGGGCCATTTTGGCCAGATGAGCACTACTTGCTCAGGATCCCTGGGTTGGTTAGTGGAGGTTCAGAGGGATCTGCATCACAGGTCAGATCTTCCTTTGCCCAATCGTCCTTTCTCCTTCCTGTCATAGATACTGTTTCCTAATAAACATTTTCAAAATGTCTGAAAAAGAGCAAGTTTATAGAGCATAAAATTTACAAACTATAAAATTATCTCTTTTAAAGTACACAGCTCTAATTTTAGTATGTTCACAAAATTATGCAATTATCACTTTTATTTAAATTAACTTTTAAAAAATTTTTATTGAATTTTTGCAATATTCATAGAATATAGTTTGATGGTGCTTAGATGCCCTCCCCTATTAAATTAAAATTTTTAAATTTTATGTTTGTGTTTGCCTGCATACATGCAAAATGTACCACACATATGCAGTGCCTCCAGAGACAAGAAGAGGGCATCAGATCCCCTAGAACTGGAGATATGGATGGTTGTTAGTTGCCATGTGGGTGCTGGGAACCAAACCTAGGTCCTCTGCAAGAGCAGCTAGTGCTCTTACCAGCTGAGCCATCTCTCCAACCCCTCTTTACTACTATTTAATGCCAAGAAATGATGACTTACAGAAGGAACCTCTGTACCCAATAGCAATCACTCCCCACTCATTCTGTCTCAGACTCTGGCATCCATTATTTTGATTTCTGACCCTATGTATTTGCCTATTCAGGATGTTCTAGTTAAGTGGAATCATGCAACATATGACTTTTTGTGACTGACTTATTTTACTTAGCATGATGGTTTCAAGGTTTATTCATGTTGTGGACTATGGCAGTATTCCCTTCCATTTAAAGAACACATTCTAAAATGTGGTATGTGTTCAGGTTCCAATTTTGTTATTCATTCATTGCTTAATGTACATTTGGGTTAATAATAACTATCTTGTCCTCAAACTCTATCTCTGTAGATTTTTTGGAGTGCATTCCCTGCTAACTATCCATACTTACAACCATTAGGGCTCCAATTTCTGTACCAATGGGAGTTTTCAAGAAATTTCTCAATAAATTTCCACTCAAAGAAATTCTAACACCAGATGACAAGATAACAAAAACATCTCCCTGTTATTATAGTAAATACTGCAGTCCAGTCTGCTGGGTACTTGGCTCAGTAGTAGTTTGTTAAGTGAGGTGTTTCAGTACTGTTGAAATCTGGTGAAAGATAGGAGGCCAGGTGAGAGATGAGGCCAGAAGGACCTGAGGAACCACACTGAGAACCACACTTAGGACATGCTGAGATATTTGGGCCTTTCCTATAGTAGTGGAGACTTCGGGTCGGTGTCATCAGGGGTTCCCTTTCTTTATCTGTGCATTGTAATATGTGGCACCCTTCCCTCATTTTGAGTTGGTTAGAGTTTACGAGAAGTTGATGGAGGCAAAGGGATGAATTGTGAGTTGAAGAGGGAGCCAGAAAGAACATTAGGAGATAAGAAAAAAAGGCTCAGAGGAAGGCAGGGAGGATGCAGAGGTTGTGTGACACATGTTATTGCGTAGTGTGGTATACCTGGGTTCCTCTTTCACCTTTTAGTAAACTTTATTGTGTAGTGTGGTATACCTGGGTTCCTCTTTCACCTTTTAGTAAACTTGTGACTTGGGGCGGAGCCCCCGGCCCCTCCCTGCTTCTCTGAGGTGCCATTTCTTCATCTTTAAACCTTACTTCATGGCATTTTGGCACAAGATTGAAGTAAGGTAGCCTGTATTTTCCCTGTTCCATTCCATGGGTGGGCCTGAGAAGCAGGGCTCACGGTGGAGCTCCTGGCTCATCAGGTACCGTGGGATGAAGGCAGGGAAGGGCAGGGGAACTGGGAGCAAGGAAGAGGCTAGGAAAGGACAGGTGGGCCAGAATGCAGAACTGCCAGGCTGGGCCCCAGCTGATAACATGTTTTCCTGGGTAAAAGTCCTCTTGAGTTGTGTCCTTTGGAAAGGTATTGAACAACTCTCCTCCACTAACTCTGGCCTTTCAACCATCTCAAATGGTGGCTCTGGGAGCATTTGGCTAGAAAAGCCTGACAAACCTCACTCTTAATTTTAGACCTGGTACAGAAGTCAGATAGTGAAACCAGGGCTGTGCTTGGCAGGTACACCTCCCTAATGCTAAAGAGGCCTCTACCAGCTGCCTCCTTCCTTTCTTTTATGTTTTAAAACTCTTTTCTCGACACATATCTTGATTTTTGAGAACCTGCTTTGCTAATTTCCAGTTCTAAATAATCGTTGAAATCAATGACCTCGATACCTCCTTGTTATCCTGTGATGCTGTGACTGAGTCAAGTTCTGCAGTTGCCTCTGAGCTTTCTTGGACACTTGCCATTTTAGAAGTTCATCTCCATCTCAGAGCCTGCAACTTTTTAGCTATGTGGAGATACTGCCAGCCCCAGAGAATATGAAAACAGTGCAGGAGACTGCCTCACTCATCTTTGGTGTGGAGACTGCCAGACCCAAAACAGGACCCTGCCACGCACAGGGTGTTGACCTGCTGTGGGTCACTCATAGCACATCCACACTGAAGGACGCAAATGTAATGAAGGTACGTGATAAGGAGCCTGAGGCTACAAGACAACACGAATTGCTCTCTCTCTTCAATGCTCAACTGGAATTTGTAGATAACTGGAATTATCAATGTTCATTTACTTGGCAAATATTTGCCTGGAGCTTATGAAAATCCCTTTGTGTGTGTGTGTGTGTGTGTGTGTGTGTGTGCAGGTATATGCATGTTCATGTGTGTAGGTGCATATGTGTATACATGTTCACACATATACAAGTACACACAAGTGTGTGTATGTGTATGTGCAGGTATATGCATGTTCATGTGTATAGGCGCATATGTGTATACATGTTCACACATATACAAGTATACACAAGTGTGTGTGTGTGTGTGTGTGTGTGTGTATGTGTATGTATATAGGCCAGAAGACATCCTCAGCCTTGGCTGTTGTCCCTCAGGTACACCTGCCTGGCTTCTTGATACAGGGGGTCTCATTGTCCTGGTGCTTGCTACATAGGCAAGGTTGACTGGCCATTGAGCTCCAGGGGGATTCACTCCTAGTTCTAGGATCACAAGTGTGTATTGTGATGCTCAGCTTTTTTTTTTTTTTTTTTTTTTTTTTTTTTCCGGGGGTTCTGGGGGAAAAACTCAGACCCTTAAGTTTGCAAGACAAGCATTTTATCAATTGAGTTATTTCTCCGGTCTTAAACTGCCCATTTTCTTTTTTGTGTGTATCAAAGATGATAAACTGGAGGCAATTTCTCATGGTTCCACCTAACATCTGTCAGGTACCAAGGCAGGAACTGGACTTACAGAATTGAAACACAGTCCCTGGACTAAGGACAAAACAGCATCTGAAGAGAAGATGGACACAAATGATTTGGGTTCAAGTGGCAGAAGTTCTGTTCCAGATGCGTGCAGATGTCTGCAGTCCAGGAGGCAGGTACCAAATTAAGGCTTCCCAGAGAGCCCTCCTGGGTTTTGCAGAGGGAATAGAAGCTTGCTGAAGTTTTCAGAACTAATGATCCATGCTGGGGAAGCACAGTGTGGAAGCTATCTACTATTCTAACTTAGTACACGGTTTAACCCCTATAATAAGTCCTTTCTTCTGCATCACACATCAAGCCCTGCTTCTCTGACTGACCCCTGATTGGTGCACACAGTCTCAGGTCATCCTGTATTTCACTGAGTACCTTCCACCTTTGGCAACCATGTTATGTAGCAAAGAATAATGCATCTGCAAATGCCATCCTCTATACAAACAGCCCTGGAGAGCTATCCAGGGGGACTTGTGGTATTGCTTTCCCCAAAGGTATCATCACGCTATTTTCTCTTTTATCCCTGTCCCAGTTCATGAGGATCAAATCCCATAGGGGCTCTAGAAAGCCGGGGGTTTGGAGAATACACATTTGATGAGTGTTAGTGACAGGCAGGCCTTCTGACTGGGGAAATGGTCATCTCTCCTCCTCCATTAACTAATGAAGACTCCTACCAGCTCTGCGGGGCTCTAAGGAAACACTGGTGTCCATTGTAGTGATCTCACAGTGTTGCTAGGAAAATTGCAAGAGATAGCACATACCATACCCGTAACCTATGACAAAGTATCATATGCTTTCATTGACTGTTTAGCACATCATATGCTCTCAATAATAGCTTTCATTATCCTTACTGTAGTAAAATATACAAAACACAAAACCATTTTAATCACTAAGGATACAGTTCTGTGGTCTTAAGTACATTTATATTGCTGCAACACCTCTACCACCATTGCTTTCCAGAATTTTCCACCGTCCTTAATGGAAACGCCATGCCTGTCTAACAGCTCCTCATGCCCTCCTCTCAGCACCCCAAGACTCTGGTACAACCATTTTTTTTTGTCCCTATGTGTTTATATACTCTAGGACCCTCGTATAAGTAGAATCATATAATATTTGTTCTTTTGTGACTGGCTTACTTAATTTAACATAATTTTTTGAGACAGTTTTACTGTATAACCAAACTGGCCTTAGAGTCTCAATTCCCCCTGCCTCAGCCTCCTGAGTATCTGAGATTGTAGGCACATGCCTGCACACTCGGATTAAATTTATTTTAATTTTTGTGGTGCTGGGGGTTGAACCTAGTGCCTTGTGCATACATGGCAAGTGCTCTAACCATTGAGTGCACTCCCAGCCCTCACACAGCAGTGTATCCTCAGTGTTTATCCATGTTGTGGCATGTGCAAGAAAGTTTTTCTTTTGTAGTTTACTTATTTTTTTATGTAGAGTTATACTGTGTAGAACCGGTTAGTCTGGAACTTGCTGTGTAGACCAGGCTGGCCTCAGGCTTGCAGTGCTCCTCTTCCCTTTGCTTCCCAAGTGTTAGGCGTACAGGCACATGTCATCATACAGGATTCCTTCCTTTTCAGTGCTGAATAATGTTCTACTGTATGTGTATGCCTCATTTTGGTCGTCGGTGCATCTGGTGATAGACACTTGACTTCACTTCCTTTCTCTTGTGCCCGATGCTGCTATGACTATGACCAGGCAGATATTTGCTTGAGTCCCTGCTTTGAATTCTGTAGACCCAGAAGTAGAATTGCTGGATCATATGGCCATTCTGTTTTTAATTTGTTTTGAGCAGCTAACTTTTAAAAAAAAGCATCATCATCATCATCATCATCATCATCATCATCATCATCATCATTTTAAAATAATTTCTCCAGGGAACAAAGGAAGCTGAGAGATTATGTAGAGATGGATGTCGCCGGATCTTTTACAGCTACAGGAAGCTGGTTCAGTAACATGTGTGCCATGATTCCAGTTTTTACTCTGGTAGTGGGCAACATCTTTTTCTGTCTGCAGTAGGTTAAAGGGTATATGGGGACGATTAGCTTTGCGGGGGAGGGAGCTACCCTATATGTGTAATGTGGGAGGGCACCTGGTGCTGTGCATGGGGCTGTGTTGCTTATATGCTGCTTTATTTTCTTCTTTCTTTCCTTTCTTCCCTCCCTCCCTCCCTCCCTCCCTCCATCCATCTCTCCCTCCCTCCCTTTCTCCCTCCCTCTGTCCCTCTATTTCTAAGTATAGAAGCAATATTTCTTTCTTTCTTTCTTTCTTTCTTATTTCTTTATTTCTTTATTTCTTTCTTCCTTTCTGGTCTTTTTGAGACAGGGTCTCCCTCCCTGTAGCTCTAGCTGGACTGGCACTCGCTATGCAGACCAGGCTGGAGTCGCTCTCACAGAAATCTGCCTCCCAAATGTTGGGATTAAGACATGAGCCATAACACCCGGCTTAATTTTTTGTCCCTCAGGTCAGTGATGGGAGAAGTATTAGTGGTGAGTGAGGCTCTGGAGTGGGGAATGTCATGGGAACCCTAGAGCCCAGAGAGTGGATGTCACATGAAGTGGCCTGTGCTGGCAGCTTTGTAGATTGAATATCCTGGGTGCTTAGGCCTAGAAACCACTGGAGATCCACTCCCAAGGAACCTCAAAATTCTATTTTTTAACTCCCCTTCCTTTGCAGCGGACCAAATAGTGCATGTGAAAATTTTGGAAGATTTTGAACACAGTCATCCTTAGCTAGGTTCTTTCTCCACAAATAGTCAGTCACCCCCTCAGATCCTTGGCTTTTGCCTGCCTCCTCCATCCCAGGGATGCCTGGGATGTTCAGAAGTGCCCGTGGGTGCAGTCATATACTTGTCTATGAGCCAATACCTCCTACCACTTTGAGGACATAGGGTTGGGTGACCTTCTGCTGCGTCAGCGTGCAATTCAGATCTAATGAGGAGGTTTCTAGCTTGCTGTTGAATTGACTTCACTGCTCTTCAGACTGCAGGTGTTTTCCTTTACGGACACCCCCTCCTCTCAGCATCACATACCTGAGGTCACTGGACTTCTTCCCTCACCTTCTTCCACAGAGTTTATTTGGTGCGGGGATTCTCCTTCAGATTTAAATTTTTGGTATTTGCAAATGTAATTATACATACAGAGACACGGACTAAGAAGACGGTGTCCATTCTAGAGCAATATGCCTGTGTTCCACCCCTGACTACTCTGGCAATAGTGTGCTATAAATGTTTTCTTTTTAAATAAATGTTAAAAAATCTCTCATCAATATGGCAATTACATTACATGTTCTTTTGGTGTTAAAAACATTGATTTCCATGAGATTAGAAGGGAGTCTGATGGTTCATCGTAATTGTTAATTTCACGGGCTCTAGAAGCACCTGCGAGACAAACCTCTGGGCTTGCCTGTGGGGGGCATTTCCAGAGAGGTTTAACTGAGGAGGGAAGACTCACCCTGAATGTAGGCAGCATCATTCCATGGGTTGGGATCCTGGATTGAATAAAAAGGAAAACTGAAGTGGAGCACCGGCACTTTTTCTGCTTCCTAACATTGCATGCAATGCGACCAGCTGCCTCTCCGAGGCTCCCCCCACTGTGTCTTCCCTACCATGACGGACTGTACCCTCAAACCTTGGGCCCAAATAACTCAATCCTTCTTTAACTTTCTTTTGGGAGGTATTTTATCACAGCAACAAGAAAAAGAATTAATGCAAATTCTAACAGGGCTGAGGAAGGAGGACTGGAAGAAGCAGAGGAGTGATAAATAACAGCAGGGGGTGGATGTGGTCAAAGTAGATTATAGTCATGCATGGAAGTATATTGGAAGTCCTTTGGACAAATAATGAAATACATTCATTTAATATATTTAACATATGCTATGAATTTTGTGCCTACTCTTGACTTTGCTTGGTTTGTAGACCTCATTCACTCCTTAATTTTCCAGATTCAAGGTAAAGCTCTTGGGCTGGGACTAGCACAAAGGCCTTGACTCCACTACTTTTCACAGGTGGGTCATATCCTTCTCTATGGTTATGGCAGTTGCCCTGGAAGGCTCCCTTGGGTTGTCAGTGGTCACTTTCCTGGAACCTGAGCACTAATACCAGGTTGGTACAGTGTCATAGTGCACTATGTCACGAACATAGACAAACTTATTTGTGTCTTTCCACAATGTCAGGGTTTATTGAATGACGGTAAAAGGTACAGCAGTTTCAATGTCAGCAATTAGTCAGATCTCACTTTTCTTGGTGACCTTGGCTGAGGCAAATAGTTTCGTTTATTTCAACCTTCATTACGAATATTAACGTTCAGATCACACATTTCACAACACACAGTAAGAACATCTATCTATATGTACATATCTAGGTTACAAAGGGTTAAAGGGGCAAGGAGTTTTATAGAGACCTGAGAAACCAAAGCTGGCACACCAATAGGGATGCAAGAATCTCTGTGTTGATAAGATAAGAAACCCAAACTGAGCTGGAGAAACTGCTGCTGCTGAGAGCCCAACTGCTATAGGTCACAGATTTAAGAGTAAAGCTGCAGGGTTGATTCTAGCTGCAGAGGCAAAAGGGCAGGACTGGGTCAAGCCTAAGAAATCAGCAGATGGATGGATGGCAGGTCCAGATGGGTGAAGTGGAGGACAGGCAGATGGCAGTCGAGTAGGCTACGTCAACATCAGGGACCGAGTTGAGCCAATACTCCTGTGACAGTCCAGAGTTTTCTGATTCGATACATAGGTGGCCACTGATAGGTTGGCGGGACTGTTGCCATTGCAGTGTTAGGTGTCCCCTTCTTTACGGGGTCCAGGTGAAGAGGTTATACCCTTTCTTCAGCCTGGTGTGTTCCATAAGTTCTTGAGCCTGATTTTCCTGACATGACTTTGATATGTCCATGTACCCTTATAGTCTGAATTCCCATCAGTAAATTTACAGGGTGGCACTTTTTCTATTCCCAGGAATAAGTCACATGCCATGGGTGGTGCTGAACAGATGACACCTGTCCTGTGTCCACCCAGGTACAGAGCCATCCTCCATCCTTAAAACAGAATCAAGGGGCTGGAGAGATGGCTCAGTGGTTAAGAGCACTGACTGCTCTTGCAGAGGACCCAGGTTCGATCCCCAGCACCCACAATGGCAGCTATAAACCGTCCTTAACTCCAGTTCCAGGGGAATCCGAAGCTCTCTTCTGACCTCCGAGGCATCGCACGACACAGGTGCACTCACATACATGCAGGCAGTACACTCATACACATAAAATAAAAATAACAAGTAAAAAATATTTTAAAAAACAGAGTCAAAAGCTGCTTATAAAATGGAGTCTCTGAGGGCAAGGCACAGTCTGAAAACCCACTGTTGTACACAATATGGAATAACTCAGAGAAGAGTGTAGTCTGATTTCAACACATATCTATGACTGATCATTGGTCCCCTGATTAGAACTACTCTGTTGATCAAAATTGTCTGTGCTTAAACCCTGCTCAGTGCTGCTGCTCTGACTCTGGATTTGCCACCTGTACCTTGGGCACAAGCCTAGGCATGTTTGGGCTGATGTTCTCAGGTTCTTCCCTACAGTGGTGTATATACTTCACAAAGCCCAGTGATTTAAGTATTTATTGCTGCATAGCAATGACCTCTAAACTAAGCAGCTTAAAACAAGAATTTATTATCACATACATTGCTATTGGTCAGAAGTCTGGGAAAGGTTTATCTGGATTTCTCTGGCTCAAGAATTCTCATGAGGTTGCTGGGAAGCTGTTGGCAAGGGTTGCAGTCATTTCAGAGCTAGACTTAGGCAACTGAATTTATTTCAAAGGTTCCTCACTTGACTGTTGGTAACCTCAGTTCCTCACCACACAGGCCTCTCCACAGAGCAGTTTAGACTGTGGCAGCTGGCTTCCCTCAGGGTAAGAATTATGATGGAGTGTGAGCTCCCTATGACTTACAACTTGTTGCCATGCACTGTTGATCACACAGGTTAACCTTGTGGGAGGGGATTTCACAAGAGTGAATACAGGACATGGTAATAAGTCCAACTTGGAAGCTGGCTGCCACACCCTAGCCCTCACCACTGGGGAGCCATGCCCCCAACTCCTGCATTATGATGCAGACCATGGCTTAATTCAGGCAAGTAACTGCTCTAGGTACTGTGCTCAGAGCTTTGCATGTTTTAGTTTCCTGAATCTTTACAACCTGTAAGTTTGATATAGGCTTTTTCTCTTTTTGTGGTTTAGGAAACCAAAGCACATAGTAATTAGTAACTGATATTCCATATTACTCAGAACAAAAGAGACCTTTTGGTGACTCCTCATTTTTCTTCATTTTACTAACTTTTCATTTGGAAATAGAGGTCCTCTACCTGCAGCCATTAAACTGCCTGCTGTCCCCCGCTGCGGTCCTGTTCCGTCCTGGTCAGAGGCAGTTCTTATGGAACTCAGGGCTTTGACCTTCAAGCGACCTTTCAGAACAGCCCTTGGGGAGAGTCTTCCTGGGCCTGCTACCCCTTATTTGTTGGTACTTTGGTGATTCTGCTGCTGCCAGTCCATGCCAGAGGAAAGGACAGATTTGAACTTTCAGATGAAACAGTTTAGTAGCTGGCCGAGGCTTGAGAAGAGAAGAAGACGCCGAGCTAACCTCCAGTCTGCAGTCAAGGGCTGCCGGTCTCCTCCCCTCTGCCTTCCAAGGTCATTTTGCAGTTCTTGTTCCCAGAAACAACAAATGACTCACGGTTAATGAAAGCACTGTCATCCTTGCCTTTGTGCCCTGTTTTCCCTCTGTTCCCTCCCACTCCTCACCATCTACCGGCTCACTGATTTCAAGGCCCAGCTGTCAATTACTCAGTGAGTTATGGTCCTCCAGTGCCATGCTCCTCAGAGCTTAAGGTACAGGAACTTTTGTGCTACGAGGCCCTGTTCTGCTGTAGATTTTTGTTTTTGTTGTTTTTTGAAACCCGGTCTCCCTTTAGCCTCAGCTGACTCCATCACAGAGACTATCTGCCTGCCTCTGTCTCCTGAATGCTGGGATTAAAGGCAGGTGCCACCATGCTTGGCTTTTTTTTTTCTTTTAATTTTTTTCTAATTTTTTAAAAAATATTGTATTTATTATTTTTATTTTATGTGTATGAGTGTATTGCCTACATGTATGTGAGTGCACCCGTGTCGTGCAATGCTGCGGAGGTCAGAAGAGGGCTTCGGATTCCCCTGGAATTGGAGTTAAAGACGGTTAGTAGCCGCCATTGTGGGTGCTGGGAATCGAGCCTGGGGCCTCTGTAAGAGCAGTCAGTGCTCTTAACCGCTGAGCCATCTCTCTAGCTCCGTTTTGGTTTCTTGAGACAGGGTCTCCCTGTAGCCCCAGCTGGCCTGGAACTCACTATGTAGACCAGACTGGCCTCAAACTCACAGAGATCCACCTGCCTCTGCCTCCCAAGTGCTGGGATTAAAGGTGTGTACCACCACGCCCGGCCTTTTTAAATTTTTTAAAAAAATTTATTTTAAAATTTTATGAGTATTTAAATTTTATGAGTGCCCATATAAGTGCACCCATGCATGCAATGCCTCTGGAGGCCAAAAGAGGACATCAGATCCCTTGGAACTGGAGTTACAGATGGTTGTTATCCACCATATAGGTGCTGGGAACTGAATCTGGGCTCTCTGCAAGAGTAGCAAGTGCTCTTAATCACTGGGCCATGTCTGCAGCCCATAGGCTGCAGGTTTTAATTCAGTAGATGGGGCTGAGAGTCCCCATCTCTAACAAGCTCCTGGGTAATGTGGGTGCTGTTGGTATGGGCCACACTCTGAGTAACAAGGCTCTAAGTCTCATTTTCCCTTTGGTTCTTATTGGTTCCCGTAAGAATCAACCCTGTGCTTTTCTCAGATTTGATTAGATTCAGGGTTTGTTGGTCTTGGTGATACTTGTGTATACTTGTGGACTGGTGCATGTGAAAGCCGGAACTAAATGTTATCAGGTGTTGTAAAGCCGGAACTAAATGTTATCAGGTGCTGTTCCTCAGTTATTCTCCGTCTTCTTATTTTTCTTTTTCATCTTTTTGGGACAAGGTCTCCCCATAGCCTCAGCTGGCTTGGAACTCACTATTGTGTAGAGCAGGTTGGACTGTATCTCACAGAGATCGACTTGGTTCTGCCTCCTGAGTGCTGGGATTGAAAGCATGCACCACTAAGCCCTAGGAATCCTCCGGTCTCTGTGTCTGCCCTGGGGATTACAGGCCTCCACATGCATCTTACATGGGTGCTGGGGATCAAACTCAACTTTACCCACTGCCCTGTCTTTCCAGCCCCTCCTTGTGAGCGTTTACTGGGAGGATGTGTAGAAGGTCACTTCAGAAGTGACCACAATTCAAGGATGCATTATTCTTAGTTGAAACGTATTCTGGATAAAATGAATTTGTTTAGCTTTCCAGTGTTTTTATTTAACAACCAGGAAGAAAGAGGGGCATGCAATTAGAGGTTTTTTTCTTTTTTACTTTGAAGAACACATAACAAGACTTCTATCAGGGTTCAAGGAAGCCAAAGAATGTGGGCCTGGGGCTGCACTGAAACAGCGGAAGGGATTTTTTTTTTTCTCCTTAGGGAGGAAGGGTCTCTTTCTCCCTGAGTAGCAGCCTTTCCGTTATGGGAAAAAAAAAAAAAAAGAAAAAGACATTTGTTTTCCTAAGAAAAACAACCAATGCCACAACCACCTAAACCCAGTCTTCCTTTGCCTCTAGGTTTTCCAGAAGAAACCCCCTGGGGAGGTGGAGCCTGAACTGCTACACAGAAATTCTGTGAAGAGATTGTTCAGGGCATTAGTGGAGCTCCCGTCCTCCCTGTGGGTCTGTAAGCCAACCTCTGACACCCGTTCAGCAAAACAACATCCCCTTTCACCTACTTTCTTTGTTTTCCAGATGTTCGGTGCGTGCTCTGTGTGCACATGTGAGCAACTCGATGATTTTGTTTGCTTACAACTTCTTCCTCAACACGGAGAAAGAATAGAAGGCCTCTGTGGAACCCGGGGCACAGGGGATGGAGAATGTCGCTATAGGGAAGAACCCGAAGGGGATACAGAGATTATGGCCCAGTGCCAGATGGCCCTGCCCTTCTACAAAGACACTTTATTTATGAGAAGAAATAGGGGACAGGAGAGGGGCACATGGCTTGCTCGAGGTTGGAAAATGATGACGGAGTCTGACAGGGGATTTTCTTTAAAAATGCTGTCAGTTAAAATTCAGGATTTAAGGTTGAAAGACATTTTAAAAATGACACATCCAGATGCTTAGATTCTGGCCTCATACAACATTGTACACTGACCATATGGTCAATACTGACCCTCATAGGGTAATGGGAGATCACTGCTGACCTAACAAATGGCGGCTCCCTCAATGATTTCTATGGGTGTTAGAATATTTATACTAGGAGAACATTTTTTTTTTTTAAGACAGGGTCCCCCTATAGCCCTAGCTGGCCTGGAACTTCCTATGTAGATCAGGCTGGTCTCCATCTCATAGAAATTTGCCTGCTTCTGTCTCCCAAGAGATGGGATAAAGGCCATGCCTAGTTTAGGATAGCATTTTGAACTCCCTGTTTTTAAATATATCAATTTCTCTCTCTCTTTTTTCTCTTGTTTCTCTCTTTTTTTCTTTCTCTGTGGGGGTGCACATGTGTGTGCTGTTGAGCCTGCCATGTGTGAGCGTGCATGTGGAAGCCAGAGGTCAACCTTGGGTGTTGTTCCTCCGGAGCAATCTACCTTGCTTTTGGAGTCAGGGTCTCTCCCTGGCTGGAGCTTCCAGCAGAATGAGCTAGCCTGGGTGATCTGCCTGTCTCTGCTTCCCCAGCATTGGAATTATAATCACCTGTCACCACACCTAGGTATTTTTTTTTTACATAGGCTCTGGGACTCGAACCCAGGTCCTCAGGCTTGTGGGTAAGCACTGTACCAACTGAATTATTTCCCAGCCCTGCAAATATATCAGTTTCAATTAGAATCCTATAATTACTGAATTAAGAAATTTTTACTGAAAAGATATTTCATGGAGTGAATTTTATCTTTGATCAATTCATTATAGAACACTTAGAAACCTTTAATGTCTATAAGGAATGCAGTCTTTCCTAAATATAACTATTTGGGTCTAAAAATCCTGTCCATACTACAAATGTAGGAAAATGCTTACTTGAGCTAGAGGATAAAATTCTGAGAGATTCATATAAATTTAATTTTTAATGAATAAAATAAATATTATAGGAATTTATTATTCAAAAACAAGCAATGAGAAATATGTTGATAAGCATAGACAGTATTTTTGTAATATAATTTTTGGTGTTTATATATTATGAAACGTTTTTGGAATGGTGCACGAATATCTTAGTGCTTACTTTGTATGCAAAGTTTGGGTGGGGACTTTCATTTTTCTATTTGTTTGCCTACATTTTCAAATTTTCTGTACTGAACATGATTAACTTTTAAAGCAACACCTCCAATGATAAAAAAGACCAAGACAACCACTGACAAATGCTTTAGGAAGTAAAGAATGTTTCTGGCAGAAATGATAAGAATTATTCTTTATTTAATCTTTTGTGTAAACTAAGAAAATGTTTTCTCTTCTGCAAGAAATACATAGCTAAAATATAATTTTCTTCATGATTTTCTCTGGCCCAAAATCTACCATGACACCTGCCTTCATATCAAGACTAAGCTCCCCTGACTGATGGTAAGTCCCTTTGTAACCTGATTTTAAAGAGTGTCTCAGACTTCCCTAATGTCAATAATACTCAGCCAGGTGTATTTCCTGTTTCTAGTCCTCTTGACTCTGTTCTTTTCTGTCTCAGTAGCTTTGTCTTGTTATTTTTAAATTTTATTTTATCCAGTTTGGAATGTCTTTTCTCTCATTCAAACTTGAAGTCATTCTTTTCCATGCTGATCCCACCCCTTGACTTTCTGATCTCTGTGGTGGTTCCAGTTTGTATTACAACATTTAGTAGGTCACCAGCCTTATCTAGATTTGCATCTTGTGAGGCTGGATAGCTTTAGCTGTCAACTTGATGCACCTGGGAAGAGGGAACCTCAATAGGGGAATTTCCTCTATTGCACGGGCCCATGGGTATGTCTGAGAGGCATTTTCTTGATTGCTGAGTGATGTAGGAGGGTCCAGTCCAATGTGTGTCTCTCCTGGGCAGGTGGTCCTAGGTTGTATAAGAAAGAAGGCTGAGCCCAGGCCAGAGGAGCAAGCCAGTAGGCAGCATTCCTTCGTGGTCTCTGCTTGAGTTCCTGCCTTAGCTTCCTCTATGCTGAACTCTGATCAGGACATGTAAACCAAATAAATCCTTTCCTTCACAAGTTGGTTTTGGTTAGGTTTTTACATCAGAAATAGAAAGCTAACAAAGATAAGACTTAGTGCTGACCAGGCAAAGCAAACTTAGGTTGCTGGCTGGAGGCTTGGAATATCTGAAGGACATGCTACAAGAGAAACAGCCACCGAGAATAAAGCAGTGGGTTGGAATCCACAGAAGCTGACCAGGTAGATATCAGCAGGAGAGGCTGAGTACATGAGAAGGTAGAGATGCTGGAACAGCTATATATGCACAGTAAAGTGAGGATAAGGACAGGGAAGGTGGTGGCTGTTGGATTTGGTATTGCTTTTTTGTCACTGGCTAAAATACTTGACAGAAACAACTTCAGGGAGGAAGGGATTTTAAGGGTTCATGGTTTCTTAGTGATTTCCTCCATCATGGCAGTGAAGGGATGACAGCCAGAACAGCTCCACCTGTGGAAGCAGGAGCATAGGGGCAGTTGCCTGCTCACATCACAGCAGATAGGAAGCTGAGAAAGCAAACTAGAATAACTTTCAAAAGCCGTTCCTAGTATACTATTTCTGTCAGCCAGTTCCTACTTTCTAAAGTTTCCACAGCCTTCAAAAGATTCAAACTGTAACAGAGCTGGTGGGGTCTGCCTGGGCTGAGGACAGACTGCTACCACATATGGCCATATGCTGAGTGTGAAAGCAAAGCTGGAATGTCCTTTGGGTCATTCTGGAGACCTCTCTTTTACTAATGGCAACACGTTTTCATATTACCAGAGGTACAGGTAGATTTGGACATTGTTTATAACCAGAAGAATTTAAAAATGGAAGCAGCTTAGGTAAAAACAAAACAAAAACAACCAAAACTGCAAACAAAACAAGAACCAAACTTCACAGATTTACCTGTTCTTGGAGTCCAATAAACAATTGAATAACCAGACTGCAGCACAGCTACAACTTGGCCTCAAGAACAACTGGATCCTGAGAGGTGGAGATGCCAATGCTTTGGGACCACTCCAGTCTCTGACTAACTGCTGCACATTCCCCTGTTCTGACTGCAGATGGCCTTCCCACGTGGATGAAAATGCAGTTACTCAAAGTTCCTGAATTTCTCATCTTTCAACTGCCATCACATGAGAGACAAAATCGTATTCCATTGGGAGGACCCCAAGGAAGGGCTCTGACTGGCCCACTTTGAGTCAAGTGCCTAGCCTTCACTAATCAGATATAGGGGGAAGACAGGAGCCCAAAAACCATGCCATGTGGATAGGGGTAGGGTAAGAGGTTCCCAGGAGGGGGGAATTCTGGGTAAATAATCCCATGGGTGTCCAACAGCACAGTAGGAACTACATCTGGAGTTATGCTCACTCTAGACACATCAGTAGATGCTAAAAAGCAGGATGGAAGAACCATAATGCAGTCCACTACCTTTGTATTGCCATAGCAATGCAAGTCTTTACTGAGAATAGCTCTGGGGAGGGACCTGGTGCTTGTTGGAATAGGCTGCAACTCAGGACCCTGTCGTGTGTTCCTGCCCCCATTCAGCTCTGTCAGAAACCCAACAACCTTGACATTTCTCTGCTCTGCCAAGAACTGCTGGTGACTTGAACTGTTATCCTGACCTGAAGACAATGCTATCACCTCATTTCCCAAAGTGAGAATGGTGACGTCACCAAGGCCATCACATCCCCAGCAACCTATAGCTATAGATGGAAGGTTTGGAAGAAATGTAGGAAAAGGAGTTTGACATGGTCTCTTTTAGAGGAAGCCATGAGCTCATCTTGCCAAGCAGGGAAGGAGTGAGGGAAAGCCTTAGCTTGAACTGCCCAGCTCTTGGAGAGATTTTCCCCAGCACCAGTGGGCAGTGAGGTCAGTGAGTTGTACTTTCTTAAAGCGGGTGGAGAGTCAGCTGTGTAGGAGGGAAACCGTGAGGTAGGGAAAGTAGTGAGGTGCACAGCAAACGCGTCTCCACGTTCTGTTTCTGCTTGTGCAGTCACCAGTTGCCCACCATTCCTTTCCTTCAGCAGCTTGGATTTCAGTCTTTGCTTCCTTCTTTTGCACAGTCTTTGCTGGGTTCTCCAGGGATAACTGGGCTCTCCTTCAAACGACTTCTTTTTGTCTCCTGTTCTCGAGAGTGGTTCATCCAGGTGATGCCAGGCAGTCTGAGCTCCACACCTGTCCCTGACACCTGACTCCAAACTCATAGGTCAGCTCCCTCAGGGTGGAGCTGCTTTCTCTACTGTACCCTGACAGAGCTCTGCAGATCTCAGTGTAGACCATTGCCTGTTGTTTACTCCCCTAGACAGTCTGACTCATCTCTGTACCTGTATCATCACGCAGAGAGCCTGATACAGAGGCGGCTCAGGCATGTTTGTCACGGGGCTGGAGGAACGTTCACTGTTGCCAGCTGAGGCCGGAGCCCCACTTTTCTCTCCTCCTCCTTTGGGCTCAGGTGCTGTTCATCACCACGCTCTTTCCTGTTCTCCTTTCCCATCGAGAGAGCTCCTAAACTCAGAGTATTTTTTGTTGTTGTTTTGGTTTGGGTTTTCTGAGATAAGCTCTTACTCTATAACTCAGGCTACCTGAAACTCGTTGTGTACCCCAGGCTGACCTCAAATTCATGGCTGTCCTCTAGCCTCAGCCTCCTGAGTGCAAGGATTACACATAGGAGCTGTCACGCCTTACTGCCTATCTGATTTTAAGCCCTGGCCTCCCTTCTTACTAGCTGTGTGGTTGTAGCAACTTGTTTCGCTGCTCTGTGTCTTGCTTCCTCATCCACTAGTGGGAATAGTAACAGACCAACCTCTTGAAGTTGGAGCAGCATGTGGTGCAGAGAATTCTAGAAGTGTTCCCTCTTACTACTGGTCTCTACTCTCTTACTGACTCCAGGAAGGGCCCTGGACCATGTCCCCTCCTGCTTTCCTGGACCAAACCCTGACCCACCTAAGCCTTAGTTTTATCATGTGGCCCACCAACCAAATTTTGTCAATGTACATTTCTAATTGGTAACTCTGAACTAGAGCCCA
This sequence comes from Nannospalax galili, assembly GCF_000622305.1. Classification (NCBI taxonomy): domain Eukaryota; kingdom Metazoa; phylum Chordata; class Mammalia; order Rodentia; family Spalacidae; genus Nannospalax; species Nannospalax galili. Next base: position 428,679 of record NW_008354502.1, read on the forward strand.
GAAACTTGCAGCCTCATTAAAAAAAAAAAAAAATCATCTCTTACCTACTTCCCACTCTTTATTCGGTCTGGACTGAAACCTTTCCCTTTTAATGGTTAATTGGGGTAGCTGTAAAGGAATAAGACTTGAGGAGTTTGCTAGACCAAGAATTGGCAGCCTTTCTTTGTAAAGGCCGAGGTACTGTCCGGCTTTGCACACTATTGTGGACTCTGCTATTGTTCTTCCCCCACCTTCTCCTCCCACTCCTTCTCATCTCTCTCCTCTTCTTTATGCTTTAGAACCCTAAAAAATTATGAAAAACTTAAAAAAGACATGAAAGATAAAGGGGTGAGTGGGAAGGACAGGAGTGGGGAATGGGGATAATAGAGCAAAACAAAAGTGTGAAAATGTCAAAGAAATAAATGTATTTTAAAAGTATGAGAAACGTATCTTGAGGGATGCACTAAAAATGGCCTGAGGTACATTTGGTCTTCAGGCCATAGCTAGTTGGCCTCTTCTGCAAACTGATAAGCTCCACTGGGGACGGAATGGGTGTATCTTGTTATCTCTGTGGTCTAGCTGCAAGCCTGGCATGTGGTTGATCTTCCATTGGTCAATGGACCCATCTGGGTCCCTGGTTCCAAAATAGAAAGAATCCTTATGTAAATTACACTATGAGCAGAAAGTCCCCAAGGAAAGGTTCTAGTAAGTTTAAGTTTTGCTCTGTCTGCAGTTAGCCAAGGGCACAGGCACCCTTCCATAAGTTTGCCTCAGCCTGAGTACCTACCCACAGCTCCCCTTCTCTCAGCCAAGAACAGTCTCCCCACATTCTCAGCCTCAGTTTTACATTCAACCCCGCTTGGGGGGTACTGGTAAATATTTAGCAACCAGATGCCTAGGAACCTGGCAAGCTATCCCTGATTTATAACCTTTCTGATTTTTCCATGATGTAAATACATTTTTAAAAAATTTCATTTATTATTTTTATTCTTTGAGTGTGAGTGTATTGTCTGCATGTATATAAGTGCATCTGTGTCATGCACTGCCCATGGAGGTCAGAAGAGGGCACTGGATTCCCCTGCAAATGGAGTTACAAATGGTTGTTAGCCATCATGTGGCTGCTGAGAATCAAACCCAGGTCCTCTGTAAGAGCAGGCAGTGCTTTTAACCACTGAGCCATCTCTCCAGCCCTGTCATGATGTACATACTTTTGCCATGGCCAGTTTCAAGCAACAAGAGACATGTGCAATCAGATCTTTCTAGCTGTAGCATAGCTCTAAACCATACTCTCTGCCCTGCTCACTCCCAAATCCTTAAGAACCACTGACCTCCTGGGAGAAAACATGAATGCAGCGTTGCTTCCCACCACCCCACCTCAGGATCAGGCACTCTGTGTGAGGGGTGTGGGGGTGCCATTATCTTCTTCTCTCAGACTTCCTGCATGACAGCCTCTACTTGCTTTGATCCCCACTCCCTGACTCTCATCTGACCCCCAGGATCCCTGGAATTCTTGAAGAACACAGGGCCATGAACTTCCTGATCCACCCTGGCTTCCTGGTTCTCAGATATCTGACATGCTTCTGACCACAGAGAAGAATGGATGCTCTACCTGCTGTGGGTCTTCTGTTTCCTAGGCTGTGTCCTGCTTGGTTGCCTGTTCTCTTCTCGTCCCATGTTTCTCTTGTCTGTCTGGAGTTAACTCCCAGCCTTCTGGTTGGTCACTTAGTTCCTGGATCAGTCTCCCTTTCATTGTCTTTTACTCCTATCTAATTGGCACGTTTGTTTACTAAACCTGTACACAATCTTCACTTTCAATGATTCACAGTGTGTGTCAGCTTCTGTCTAGGCACTGGGGACACACTAGGGAACCAGACATATAAAAGATTTTGTGTCCTTGAGGGAATTTAGAGAATGGAGAAACATATACTAAACCACAGACATAGTAAACAAATAGTATACTATTTAGGGAGAATAAGTATCATGAAAATAATGATCATGAAAATAATGATCAGGGATAGAGGAGATGACCCTAGTGATAGGAGGCAAGTGATTGTCCCAAGCAGCCTTAAGGAGAAAGTGACATTGGAGCGAAGTCCCAGGGTCAGGACTTTGACCCCTATCCTCATACACAGCATTTCCATAACATTGGTACCTGGTTGCACAGGTATACAGCTTGACTTCAGCCTTTGAACTTCTCTGATGTTATGATTTTCACAGAGGGACCATTTCCAGTAACAGAGAGGCAGAAAGTACTGTGACTCTGTCCCTGGGTTTTGGAGTAGAAAATATGAGTTCGAATCTTGGCTTTGTGGCCTGTTGGGGCAGTGACAGAGGCCTGTGGTTTACCTCCCCTGGATGATAGGTATCTCAGGGGGCAGAGACTGGATCTGTTTTGTTTCTGTCTATAGCTCACTGCCTATGTCTCACATAGTGCACATGGTACATGGTAGGTGTTCTGTTAATGTAGTACTTGCTTAAATGATTGAGTTCAAAGTTATGTTTCTGATTTGCTTATTACTTCCATTATCCTGGGAACATGACTTAATCTTTCTGAGTGCTCAATTCCTCATGTATAAAATGGGCATGTTAATCATGATAATACCAGTACTCGCTTCACAGAACTGCTGTGTGCATAAAATTGCAATAATTTGTAATGCATGTATAGTGCTTCGTACAGTGCCTAGAATATAGCAAGTACTCACTCAATAATTGTTAGCAGTGATCACTAGAGTCAGTAGGCAGAATCATGTGTCCTCCATCTTAAAGAGACACTATTGTTTACTTATTTTGTGTGTGTGTGTGTGTGTGTGTGTGTGTGTGTGTGTGTGTGTGTAGGCTAGAGGACAATCTCAGGTGTCATCTGAAGAAAAGCCATCTACCTCCTTTGAGACAGTGTCTTTCATTAGCCTGGAGCTCACCAATTAAGCTAAGCTGTCTGGCAAGCAAGCCCCAGCAACCTCAGGACTGGGATTACAAATGTGCACCATCACTCTTGGCGTTATTATGAGGGTTCTGGGCATTGAACTCAGATCCTCATGCTTGTGAGGCAAGCACTTTACCAACTGAGCTATCTTCCCAGCCCACTATTATGAAGAGTCCTTGTTTCCTTAAAAATATTCCCATCAATCAAGCCCACAATATCAGTTATAATGTCCGATGGTGTGAGAGGGGCTTGTGTGGGTGGTGGAGGGCAGGTACAGTGGGAGTTGAAGGGACCTGGGCAAGCAGAGTGAGCTCAGGTATCAAAACTGAGAGGGTCTCTGGGGCAGAGGCAGTTGAATTACCAGCTACGCTTGAGAAGATGAGATGCAATGGCCAGACGGTAATGTGGAGCAAGAGGTGAATGCAACATTAGCTACGATCCAGAAAAATCTGTTACTAAATATTAGTGGGTATCACTGGTGGGTCTATGTCTCATGCTGAGGTTGCTCTCATCTTCAATTCCATGTTTCCTTCACAATTCAAAAGCCAGTGCTTATGTTTTGTAGCTCCTCTCTGGCTGAGGCACAAGATGCTTCTCTCTCCTGAGTGCTGAGCCAAATCAAGCATCTTCCTGAATTCTTAGGTTTCATCAAAGTCAGCTTTTGTCTTGAGAGCCTGGGCTCTGCAGAATGACTTCCCTGGCTTTTTCTGGAGCTGAGTCTTTTCCCTCTTTGATTGCCTTCCATGTGGTCTTCCTGGTTTGGCCCTCACCAAGTATTCAGTGTGGCTGAGGAAGCCCCGCTGTCTTCATCATGGCCATGGCAAAGGTGTCACTTGCTAACATATTGGGATAAAACTATCACTTTTGTCATTCACTGTGCATATACGTGGTCATTGAACACTATGATACAGAAGGTATCATCCCAACTTAACAAGTCCAGGAGGTAGAAGCTTCTCCCTACCAGGCTTTTTTTTGGAAGCAGATGTTTTATGAAAGACAGCTGGAATTTATTTAGAACTCACCACACGTCCATTCCTGTGATGAGGGAGACAGCATTGCAATGCAGAAAAGATAATGATCCTCATCAGCATCTCTGATTATTTCATGAGGATTGGCTCATCTAATGGCTTTCCTTTTCCAAAGGGTAAGAACAACAAGGGCTTTTGATACACAGCATCATACTGCTTTCCAAAAAGACTGTCTCAGTTCACATGTCCATACATTGCAATTGTTCGTGCACACATTACACCTGAGTTGATATATATATATATATAATATATATGAAATGCATATATATGAAATCAAAATGGCATTTATTTTGTAAAAGTGCCATTTTTTAATTAATGGAGAGGGTCTGAATATTTATAAGTATTTGTTCACTATGGGATAATACTTGGTATCTTCTCCAAGGTGGGTCTGAAGGACTATTGATTTTTGTTATTTACTTTTAAATTTCTTTTCTTTCTTTTTTTCAAGATGCAGTTTCATGCAGAATATGAATTTGGCTTCATATTCGTTATGTAGTTAAATTTCAATGCGGCAAAATTTGTATTTTTGCTGTGTAGTTTTGTCATTTTTGGCATATGCCTAGAGTTGCTTAACTAACACAAACAGGCTATAAATGTTAATCTTCCTTCACTTCCCTTATGCTGTCTCTTTTGTAGCCAAACCCTCTGCCAACTCTTACCCCCTGGAAACTACTAACCTATTCTATGTCTCTATAGGCTTTCTTTTCTGAAATTGTATGTCATTAAAAGAGAAAATTTAAAAATTAAATTTAATGGTTTTTAATGTGGTTTTGTTGTATTAAAAACTCCTTGCTTCCAGTTCCACCCATTTATCGAGAAATTTTATAATTTCATTTTTTTCTTAATAGCTGAGTAATGTTCCATTGTGTAAATGTACCATGCTTTCATTATCCATTCATCAGGTGATGAACATCTAGGTGATTTCCATTTCCTGGCTATTGTAATAAGAGCAGCAACAAAAATGGATGGGCAGGCATCTCTGTAGTAGGATATAGAGTCCTTTGGGTATGTGCCCAAGAGTGATATGGCTGAATTCTGTGGTAGATCTATTTTTAGCTTTTATAGAACCTCCACACTGATATCCATAGTGGACACACCACTTTGCATGTCCACCAGTGGTGGAAGTGTCCCCTTTCCTCACATCCTCACCAGCATTTGCTATCATCATCCCAAGTGAGGTAACCCAGACCAAGAAAGACAAACTTCATATGTTCTCTCTCATAAGTGGATGTTAGTTTTGAATCCTTAGATAAGTGTGTTTCATTTGGAATATCCTTGAGGTCAGAAAACTAATAAAGGACCATGGGTGGAGAATTCTGGGAGGGGTGATAGAATACAGTGATATAAAAGTGGAGAGGGGAATAATGGAATAGAAAGGATTAAGTGGAATGGGGGATGGGAGGGCAACACAGAGGACAGAGTAAGAGGAGGGATAATTAATGCCGAAGGCCTTAAGAAAAAGTCACATGGAAACCTACCACTACAGAAGCTTCTTAAAGTATTTACATATACACTGTAAAAAGAGATCAAATGGAGTTACACTATAACAGGGGGCATCACCCTTACCAGACACCATAGGTTAACAAATAAAAAGCTCAATGCCAGGAATGGACTCCCTCTTTTGAAGTAGTTGACTAAGAGGGTTCTATAGACCCTTAAACAATACTGGCAGTTGCCGTTGTTCTTGGTTATTCACCAAAACTTGACGGTAAGACCTACTGTTAAAGATACTACATATGTGAGTCACAGAAGAAAAAGAAGAAATCAAGCTGGCACTGATTGCCAAGCTTCATCTACTGTCTAGCTTTCATTGAGCTAGAAGGTGCCATATATGCTACAGGAAGGGAAAAGTAATAATCAACCTTGCACTGCTGTGAACCCTAAGGGCTATAATAACAATTGGCCTGGTAAGATATAGGCCCGCTGGTACAATAGTGGCACAGCTGTTATGTGAGTAACCAACCACTTTCTGATTGGATTTAAGACCCACTGCACAAAAAGGACCTCATACCTGGTACTATTATCAGGGTCAAGAACCTGTGGCCAGTAGTAGTAGGCCCAAAGAGAACCTACTATGATTATTTTGCTAAATAGACATAATATTAAAGCCACTCCTAATGACTTGTTATACCCATAGACTAGTGCATCTCTCAACTCTTATAAAAGAAGCTTCTTTTTGTATCGGGTAGCAACTAACACAGAGACCCACAAATGGTCACTGTGCAGAGAATAAGAGATTGTGGAGTGCTCAGCCCTAAATGGAACACCTGTATCACACTCTGTCCTCCAAAGGCTCAGGGGTCACTGCAGAAAATGGGGCAGAAAGATTGTAAGAGCCAGAGGTAGTGGATGAATACAAGGAAACCATGTTATCAGGATACAGCAGAGCAGTTGTATATATGAACCCATAGCACTTGTGACAGCACATAAGACTTGTGCAAGTCTAAGCCTGAAAAAGCCCATCGTGAAAGTGGGTAAGAATCCTTAGCTCTAGCTGAGGATCTATTGGCAAGTGATAACTACTGGACCAGGGAGTATCAGTTTTCTTTAAGGGTGTGACATCTGGCAGGTTGACAAGTCTCCAAGGGATGGACCCACATCCAAGAGCAGCTGGGAAACACGAATTAGACTCCATAGGCCTTTAAAAAGAGAAACATAATAGAGGACATGAAGTTGGACGGGGTGTGTGGCAGGTGGGGGTGAAGATAGGGAGGGGATCTGAATATGATCAAAGGACATTTTATGAGATTCTCAAAGACTCAAAATATATTTTTTTAAAAAACAACAAAAACTGTTTGTGACCTTGTACTCTTTGCATAGTACAAGGTCACAAATACTTTCTCCCATGTTTTTCTAAGAGATTTATAATTTTATTTTTTAGTCCTTGAATATATAACCCATTTTATTAGTTTTTGCATAAGAAGCAAGTCATAGGTCAAAGTTCACATTTTTTTGCATGGGCATGTCCATTTGCCAAAATCTCTGTCTTCTTTTCTACTAAATTGCATTTGTACCCTTGTCAAAAATCAGCTGGCCATAGGTATAGGTTTATTCTGTTCCTCTCTATTCTGTTTACTATACCCAATTTTACATGGTCTTGATTATCATACACTGCCTTATTTTTGCCTATGAAAGTGTGACACATAAATGGAGTCATACGGTACATAAAATATGAGTCTGCTTCTGTTACTTAGAGTGAGTGTATTATAGAGTCATTCAAGTTGTTGTGTACCTCAATCTTTGTTCCTTTTTTTTCTTGAGACAGTGTGTCATGATATAGCCCCAGCTGGCCTGCAGCTTGCTATTTAGACCAGGCAGCCCTCCATCTCAAAGAAGTCCTTTTGCCTCTGCCTCCTGAGTGCTGGGATTAAAGGTGTGTGCCACCACACCCAACCATCTTTTGTTCATTTCTATTATCTCATGCTGTGGATTACCAGAGTTCCTTTAACCACTCATTTACTGGTCCTTATAAAAGTTGGTTTGGATAGTCTTCTTACTTGACCTTTTTAGGAATCATCTTATAACTATCTATAAAACTTACTCCCTTGAGAAAGAAAGAACCTGGGAGAGAATAGTAAGAGACAGGGTTACTAAGGGAGAAATGGATAAAATTGGATATTTAAATGGGAGGGGGAGGGAATGTTATACAAGGAACCTAGGGGATAAAGAAGGAGCTCAATAGAAGTGGGACTGTAGGAGACTGGTATTATCAAGGGAGAAATGGGGAAAATGGGGACACTTTAAATGAGGAAGCCATGGTGGAAGGGTAGGAAGAGAGAGAGAGAGAGAGAGAGAGAGAGAGAGAGAGAGAGAGAGAGAGAGAAGAGATAAATAATGCCTAGCTAGTTTAAAAAAAACAGAGGGGATCATATTAGCCAACAACCTAAGGACAAATTACACATACAATATCTCTACATGAGTCCAAGTGTGTAGCTAAAGACTATATAACAAGAAACAGTGCAGGACAGGAGAAACTTTCCTTTGAGTTGTTGGTTAGGGTAGTCCAAGAGACTCCCAAAATTACACAGGCTGTTGCCACAGCCCTTGATTGCCTCCCAGAACTTGAAGGTAAGACCCTATTGCTAAAAACAGAACATACTTCAGACACAGGATTTGGAGCAATGAAGCTGGATCTGACCCGAAAGCCACTTCCTCAGAAGGCTAGCTCTCGTAACTTTATAGAGCACTATAAAGCTGTCAAGGAAAAATATCAATCGATGGTCCAACACTAGCTTTAAGACCAAATAACCACATCAATGGCAGGTATGGCATATGACATTGGTGTAGTAGTGGTGCTTTTATCTTGGGGGCAATCAACAACTACCTAATTGGACTAAAAGCCCACTCAGTGGGAGGAAGCTCAGGTATAGTCTTGCAAACATAACCAAATACAAATGGCTGAAGCGGTCATAGATCTTAGAGAAAACCCCAACCCTGTCATACCCCAATGTAATTTCTTACAATGTGCAAAATATGTATCCTTATATTTACAGACAAATATCCCAGTCACCACTCATCAAAGAAGTTTCTTTTGCCCCAGATGGAGACTATTACCAAGTACTACAACTGGTCACACACAGACATTGTCTATGAATTGTCCAGGCCTAAGTGACACATCTACAATGCAACCGCTACACCTAAGGCTCATGGAACTTAGAACAGGGGTAAAGAGGACACTAATAAATCTCCCAATTTTCATTAACGAAATTTCTTCATGCAACAGAGGGCCAGGAACACAAAAGGTCACAAATGACCAAAGCGTAGAGATAAAGAGCCTACAGAATGCTGGTTCTTGGACAAACTCCTATATTAAACTATATTAGACTCCTATATTTGCCCACCCAGGGCTCAGGGAGCATAATGGAAGAGGGGGTGGAAAGACTGCAAGAGCTAGGGAGGAGGTACACGACCATATAGAAATAGAGTCCTATAAGTTCCTGGGGCCTGCTCATATGAATCCACAGTAATGGTATCAGCAGACACAAGCCCCATGAAAGCTCAAGCAGACTAAAACCCAGCATAGAACTGGGGGAATGGACAGCAGACCCCAATCTTAGCTGAAGAAATATTGGCAACTGATTACTGCTAGGTGAAGAAGAGCTGATTTTCCCAAAGTGAGGGACTCTAGATAAGCTGAATAGGCCTCAGTAGATGAGCCTACACTGAGGAACATGTGGGGACACTAACTTGACACAATAGGCCTTAACACAAATGACAGAATGTATGAATTCCAGTGGGGGGCTATGGAAGGGTGCCAGTGGGGACAGGGGTATAAAGATGATTAAAATTGGTTGAGATGTTCTATATAAAATACACAAAAATCCAATAAAAACAAATTTAAAAAGAGCTTGTTCCCTTGATGTTTAGATTTCTATAAATCTGCAGATCAATTTGTAGAACTGATGTATTATCAAGATTGAGCCTTACAATCTATGAACACGATATATCCTAAATATAATTATCTCTTTAAAATTTTTTGATTTCTTTATTTTTATGTGTATGAGTGTTTTGCATACTACGTGTGTAAATGTACCTATGTCATGCAGTGCCCATGGAGACCAGAAGAGGACATCAGATCCCCTGGAACTGGAGTTACTGATGGTTGTTCGCTGCCATGTGGGTGCTGGGAATCGAACCCAGGTCCTCTACAAGAGCAGTCAGTGCTCTTAACCACTGAGCCATCCCTCCAATCCCCTTTTTAAAAAATCTTTTTTAAAGCGTCTTTTATCACTGTCTTATAGTTTTTAGCTTATACCTATGTGTTTCATGCTGTCAATTGTATTGTTTCTTTATAAATTTTAGTTTCGAATTGTCTGTTGCTAGTATAAAGAAATGGGGTTGATTCTTCATCTACTGACCTAATTCAACTTTTTCCCTCTTGGAATCTGCCTTCCACGTTAAGATGCCCAGACTATCTGTATGGAGAGGCCATGTGGAAAGAGGTCTGGCAGATGAGAGGCCACATGGGAGAGAACTGATGTGTCCCAGCTGAGAGCCAGCACCACCTCCAGGCCTTTGAATGAAGCCACCTTTATGTTCTACCCCCAGTTAAGCTCCCAGCTGAAGGCAGTCATATGAGTTAACCAGCGGCCATTATATGGAGCTGAATCTGCTCCTATGAGCCCAGGGAACCCACAAATTATAAGAAATAATACACCTGTGTTGTTTCAAGCCATTGAGTTTGGTGGGGGGGGTGTTAGATAACCGAGATTTATATCTGTATCTCCATATATATATATATATTGTTTAACAATTGCTTTCTAGCCCTGCCCTGGGCTCCAAGCCCACAAGTGCCACACTTTGATATTTTTTCCTGAGTTCCCTAATTGCCAGTCTGACTCAGGCCTATGTCCCCAGGGATAGCAGCTGGCAGCCCCTTCTTCTTCACTTCCTCCATGGTGGTGTGTGATCCAAACGGCCAGCCTCTCAGTTTAAACCTGTGCTTGGCTGCAGACAGGTCTCTTTCAGTGTCGTGTGTGCTGCAGACTGGTGGCTCACTTGCCTGACAACTGACTGTCTGCCTAGCTTCCTGGGTCCTCAGCACCGTACATTCTCTCTGCTCTGATTGAAAGTCCAGGAATGAACATTTGCATGATCTCCTTCCCATCTTCTGAAATAAGATTCTTTCCTCTGTGGGGCCCACTTTGCACTGCTACATATGGGCTGGTATTCCTCAAGTCTGAAACTCCAGTTAACATTCCAAAATGGCAGCTGTTTAAACCTGGCCTAGAACTTGCAGAGTGGTTTGTTTTTATCTGTTTAATAAATAACCTGGAACCCTATGGCTACATTAATTAGTTAAAAAGAAATCAAGTCAGGGCAAACACCTCTTGACATGTTCTTACTAGTGGTACAACCTGGACTAGCTTTCTTCACTAATAAAAAGAGGCTAATACTTGATCAGAGACCAGGAGCATTGCTGAGCAACTGGGTACTCAAATTACTGTTCAAATTCAGAGACAGAAGCGGCCTTTAGAGTGATTTAATTCAAGACTTCCATTTTCAAGTGGCAAAAAGCAAAGCCCAGAGGTCCGGAGTGCCCCAAATCACACAGCTCATTACTAGTTGAATCAGGAAATCAGGACTCAAAGATTAGATTCCCGGTCTCTACTCTTTTAAAAAATATTTTCTTTTATTTTTTGTGGATGAGTGTATTGCCTGCATGTATGTAAGTGTACCATGTCATGCAATGCCTGCGGAGGTCAGAAGAGAGCCTCAGAATCCCCTGGAACTGGAGTGATGGACAGTTGATAGCCACAATGGGCTTGCTGGGAATCGAACCTGGGTCCTCCACAAGAACACCAGTGCTCTCATCTGCTGAGCCGTCTCTCCAGCTGCCCCCCAACCCCTGCCTCTAATCTTAACACTTTCTCATTGGTACTAGATTTGTTAGGTTTAGAAGGTGTTCATGACAAAGAGGAAAAGAAAGTACCAACTACTGTTCACTGGAGATAAACATATGTAAGCATTTATCCCTATAGAACTTCTATACATTATCACCTCCAACTTGAAGATAGTGGGACTCAGAGAAGTTAAAATCTTGTCAAAAGTCCCACGGGCAGTAGAATGTGGGCTTCAACTCAGGCCTGTCCAAATCCCACAGCAACCCATGCCCCTCCACCATGGCATGCCCTTCCCAGGTCAGGCTGGGGAGCCTGAGAACCACAAGAAAGAAGTATTTCTTCTGGGCCTGGCACCAGTTCAGCTGCATTCTCCTTCATCCTCCAAGGCCATGGTAGCTCTGCATGCAAGAACCTTTTATCCTTCCTTCCACACAGTCCTTTTAACTGAAACCAAGTGACCAAAGCTTAACCGTAACTCTGCAAAACTGGTGGCAAGGGGCCTGGTGGGGGCTTTGGGCAGTCACCCCAAACGTGATGTGCACAGAGAATGGGACCGATGCTGGTTAGCTCCCCACTCAGCAGTGCCCAGCCAGGCCTTGCAATCTAAATTGAGCCCTCAATCGTTTTCCTGGCATTTGCTCAGACAGGATTTTATTTTCTAGTAATAAAAGCTCCTGCATTGTAGGGGGAAAAATCAGCCATTCTCCCCGGCTTTTGTGAGCCCTTCATCACCTGTCCGTTACCCCTTGTGTTTGTGCTTGGGGCACAGCCAGGATGTTTTGTGCCTGCTGTCAAGTTTGGGTGGCTCTGAGTAGACAGAGAAATGCACTCACACTGACAGTGCTTCCTTGTTCACTGTTGGTACCGTCCCGTCTAATGGGCTGAGAGTGCTAATCCCACAGGCTCAACCTGTGTCCGCAGGTGGCCTAGGAAGCTGAAATGAAGTGAATCATCCAGATTCCCCCACCTAAGCAGCTCCTGATGGCTCACACCTGGCTACTGCACACCTCTGCAGAGGGATCCAGTGGGTACTTAGTGCCTGCACAATCAAGTGTACGCTGTGTGTGTGTGTGTGTGTGTGTGTGTGTGTGTGTGTGCACGCACAGAAAAGCTTCCATGCGTGTGAATATGAAGGCCAGAGGTTGACTTTGGGTGTCTTCCTCTATTGCTATCCGTTTGTTTGTTTATTTGTTTATTTATTTATTTGGATAGGGTCTCTCATAGAACCTGGAACTCATTGATTGGTTAGACTGGCTGGCCAGAAAATTCTCAGAACTTGCTGGTCTCTGACCCACACCACCCCAGTGCTGAAGTTACAGATGTAGGCCATTACCTCTGGCTTTTACATGGGTTCTGGGGGATTCAAACTCATATCCTCATGCTTATGCAGCAAGCACCTTCCCCTTGAGCCATCTCCCCAGCCCCAAGTACACACTTTCTAAGATGTATTCTGACCCTTCCAACTTAGCTTCCTTCCTTTCTGTTAGGGGTGGAGAGAAAATACAACGTATAAAGAATGAAACTCACCAGGCTCTTCACCAGCATAAACAACATTAGCAAATTGACCACACACACACGCACACACACACACACACACACACACACACGAGATTTTTTTTTTTTTGAAGGCTTTTCAGTTCTAACTTCACTTCCCAGGCTTGCTGTTTGACAACTCCCATAGTGCACAACACATTATTCATATGGAATTCTCCTTTGAAACAGATCAAACTTCACATTTCTAAGATTTTGGACTTTCCGTTGTTTCCCTCCCTAAAATGCTTTGCGCACTCAAAGTGCCAACAAAATTAAGTATTCCTCTTTGCTTCCTTTTCTGCTCGTGAGCTACTTACTATTTAAACCTGTGCAAAAATAACTGCATTTAGGAAAAGCCACTCTGCACAAACTCACCCCCGCCCTCTCACCAGTCAGCCACTCACTACCCATTTGGGGATCTGTGGGCCCACTGCCCTCCTACTCCATCCATCAGCAGCCATGTCTCTTTGCTGGGAACCAGGGGGCATCAGATTCTGTTGGAGGCGGGATTTGCTGGACAAGGCTGAGCTGGGGCATCCAGCAGGGGCTCAGGGCACTGCAGGGTGGGTCAGAATGGCCTATGAGCTGGCTTGTGTGCAGAAGTTTCAAATTGCTAAGGAGATCTCTGTTGTTTGCTGGGCTACGCCTTGTCTGGCAAGAGCCAGCCTTCAACCTCAGGGAGCAGTATAGCACCAGGGAGCTGTGTTGGCAGGCCTTGGATGAATTATTTACTCTCCTGTTGAGTGAATACAGTGTCTGTGTGATGTAACTAATGCTGGGCACGTTTGAAGCTCTTCTCAAGGCACTTGGGTCAGAATTCTGGACTTCATGGGAATGGGCTGTAGGGAAAGATAAAAAATACGAAGTCCTTAGGCCCCACTATAGGCCAGGCCTCCTATTATATCTTTAGAGGACACATCTGTCCACACCTCCATTTCAAAGGGCTACTGAGCATGTTCTTGTTGGTCCTTCCCAGTGCATAGTGCAGCTTCATGTCACAATTTTACATATCCTTCCCTTCATTCCCAGGCTTGGCAAATGTCAAGATGTGACCCAGGAGAGGTACTCCCTGGATGCCACATCTGAGCTGAACTGAGAGCACATGCTGGGTATTTTCTAGTGCCATGACTCATTTCTCGATAGTCTTTGTCAAGGAGTTTCTAGATTTGCTGATAATACATCTTCATTCTCAGGCTCCTTGAAAACATGAAGTGACTGAAGTGACTAGAAGAAACGGTGAACAGTGCTTGAACTCACATGGCATCTGATGCTCATCTACTTTAATCCTGGGATTTGAGTTTCTCCAAGGTTCAATGACCTGATGATATCACTGTTGGGGTCATATTCAGGCAGATGACAGTTCAAGACTTCATCCCCAGGAGTGTTGCACAGTCACACACAGAGATTGCTCTGATCCACCATTCCTCTCACCAGATATTGGCGATATCACCTGGTGGCTGCCTTATGTGATGTCTGAACACTACAGATCCCAGGAAAGTTTGCTGAGAGCATAAAATCCCATCTCAAGAGGAAATTCTTCAGTTGACCTCTTTCTTTGCTCTGAAGTTCTGCCTGATCTGGGAGGAGCTCGCCCGCCTCCCCTCTGTCTGCCTTCTAGTGTGTTACCCTTCCTGACAGCAGCTTCTCAGGTCCATGCTTCCCAGCAGTGGGTAGGACATAGATATCCGACACCTCCTACTTATGTGCTGTTTATGGGTCTTTGCCTCTTTTCCTGTCATGTGAGTAAAACCACTTCCCCACCCTCACAGGAAGTGACTCCCTGAAGCCCCACATGCCAGTTCATTAAACAAACCCAGGCATAGCCATAACATGGTTTAAGCTTAAGTTGAACTCCATCACAAAAACAAATGTGTTGTCCATCTCCTTAGAGTTTACAAAACGTGTTCATGCACATTGCTTTATTTAATCCTCAGAACAGCTCTTTGAAGCCCATGCTGTCCTCATTTTCAAGGAGAAAAATTGAAATTCAGACAGTTTAGAAAATGTTGTTGGATTGCTTTTTTAGAATGAGGGTTTTCTGTCCTGGTATGGAGAGTCTTAGGTTCTCTCTCTCTTACGAGACAACAGCATCTAAGGCTTAGTTGAGGGAAATGTGGATAAAGCAACAGTGGCTTGTGAGTTCATGCTTGGAGTTAGAGGTCACTGCTACCACCTGGAGGTGATTTCCTCTGATGGGACAATGGATGCAGTTGTGCTATTCAGGTAAAAATAGTCCTGGTCACTTCTCAAGAAGTTTCTAAGACTTTTCTATGCTGTTCTTCATTTTTTCCTGCGCACTACAGCACTTGGCTAGGACTTTTTATGCAACTATTTTTGTGAGTTTTATACCATGACTACTCTTGGAGGATGCTTGAAGGTAGAGATCACATTTTTGCATTGTGTGTGTGTGTGTGTGCAGGTGCACACACCCATGTGCACACACAGAAACCAGAAGAGGACCTTAGGTGTTCTATCACTTTTCTACCTTATTCCCTTGACACAGGGTCCCTCACTGAGTCTGGAGACTGGCTGGTTACCAGCAAGCCTTGGCAATCCCCCTGTAACTCTGTTGTCTACAGCAGCAGAGTTACAGGCACATATGAAGCCATGCCCGGCTTTTTACACAGTGCTGGAGATTGGAACTTAGATCCTCATGTTTGTTCGGTAAGCACTCTTACCCATTGAGCCATCTCTCCTGTCCCTCTTCTCATCTTTTAATGCCCCAAAGCGGAGCTATGAATATGGTAGGTGCTCAGTCAATATTGGCAACCAAGCGTGCAATTCAGTGGTAGCCACTTCTTTCTCCTGAGTATGTACTGAGCATGAAGAAGTCAAATGGAATAACTCAAACCCTTTTCTGTACCTCAATGTCCATGCCTTTATGGTACCCAGTTGCTCCCATTTGGTCTCCCTGACAGCCCTTCACTTCAGTTGCCCCATCTCCCAACCCACTAACCCAATGCACTGCTGGGACTTGGTGGTCACTCATCCACTCAGACTTTCAATTTTATGGTCTAGCAACATTCTTTGATACTTGTTTCCCCAAATGACATATTTCCTCTCTATTGGCCTAACTCACAGATCTGGCTTCAATATTATCTCTAATTTTCTTGCCCAGAGGCATAGTCCCCTTTTAGGAACTGAACTCACCCTGGGACCAGATCAAGACTCTATGTGACACTTCCTAGTCCTTCTCCCTTGTACACTAATCTGGATCTTTATACCAGTTTATTGCTGTTGAAAGACAATTGTTTAAAAATAACCTCCCACTTGCCTGTCTGCCAGTCTGACAAGAGAGGGCAATGAGTTGCTTAGATTCCTCCAATCAAATTGCCATTTGGTTGGCAATGACTCATCCCTGGGCTTTCCATGTCCTTTGGCCATTGTGTCTCATCTACCTGGCCTGATATTTGTCTTTGCATTCTGGAAAAGACTTGGGTATGCACAGACAGGATTCAATTTGTCCTCTTTGCCTGATCTGCATGACTGAGAGTCATGCCCTTAGTGCTGTGTATGTGCCCAAGTTAGAAATCCACATGTCTCCAACTCAGTGTGCTGTTTAAGAGGTTTGGTGTGGAATGACGTCTGACACTAACTGGATAAGCAAAGAACTGATGGTTGGAGTGAGTTTCATTGATTTGTTATTGCTAGCATTACCAATTCTTTCTGCATTCCGGTAAATCATTAATTCCATCAGAATATGTTTGCCTCACTCAGTTTTCATTGGCGCTGTTTGAGTTTAGGTTTCCATTATTTCTTGCTTGGTATGTTACTTGAATTCCAAGTTTCTAGGCTCAGCTCTCCCAAATGCACATTTCAATAGGCAATTAACTGGATTACTATACTCCTTTACTTAGACATTTGTTAATAATATCTCGTTAATTAGAAATGTGGTTCTCCATTTTGGCATCATGACTCACCTCTAAAGGAGGACATTCTGTTCAGAACAAAATTATGGGCACACCACATTATGCAGAATTTCCTGAGTTATAGTTTTAAGTCTTCATTCTTTAAAACATTAGTTTGTATACATGTGTGTATGTATGTGTGTGTACGTGTGTATGCTTGTGTGTATATGTGTGTGCCTGTGTGTGTGTTTAGGGGCCAGGTGAAGATGTTGGGTGTCCTCCTCTACTGCTTTCTACCTTATTCCCTTGAGACAGTCTGCCACTGAACATAGAGCTCACCATTTTTTGGCTATGCTGGAGGCCAGCAAGCCCCACCCAGTGAGCCTCTTGTCTACTCTATTCACAGGGCTGGGGTTACAGGTGTAAGCAGCCATTCCTGGCTTTTCATATGGGTGCTGGGGATCTGAACTCAGGTATTTACGTTTGCACAGCAAGTGCTCTTACTCACTGAGACATCTTTCCAGCTCTCGTTCCTTCTTTTCCTACCATAATAATGCCAGTGAGGAAAATGTTTACTGTAGGCATATCATAGAATCTGATCCAATTTATATATAAAACCAACTACTTATAGATACTGTTTTTGTTTTGTTTTGTCTATTCTGATAAATGACCTCAGAATTAAAGAACACTTTGTGGACTTATAAAATCCATTTCTTAACATGTCTTCAAAGTCCCCCCATGACCCATCTGACATCCACGTGTCCAGATTCATCTGTTGTCATGATTGTTATCACTATCAGGTACTATAACAGTCCCCGATAGCAATATGGTTTCCTAGACACTGGACTTGAGCAACTGTCCTTCTGCCTGGGATCCTTGTCCTTGCACCTCCATGCTACTGTGTAGGTCTTAGTTTAGATGCCACTTACTTTAGAAAGCAATTCTATGAATTTCCAGGCTGAGTCAAGTGTCTTTCCTGAATTCCAAACATACTCATTTCTTCTCTTTTACCATATTGAATTGCGATTATCTGTCTCATACACAAAACCATAAGCTCTCTGAGGGCAGGGACTATGTTACCTTGTTGGTTCTTATATCCTCAAGTATCTCTATGCCAGGCACAGGAAGGTTCCCAGTGAAAGAAAGAAAGGAAGGAAAGAAGGAAGGAAGACAGAAAGGAAGAAGGAGTGGATGAATGAATGAGGTTCATTGTTATGGTTTTGGTGTTGTCTTCCTCTGAAGGAGATATTTTGAAACTTAACCCTGGTACCAATGAATGTGATTTTATTTGGAAATAAGGCCTTGACAGATGTAAAGAACTGAAAATGAGATCACGCTGCATTAGGGGAGCAAATCCAATGACTTGTGTCCTTGCTAGATAAGGGGAGTTTGCTGACAAGAAGAGTTCTTGTGTAGACGTGGAGATGTGGGAAGGACAAAGGTCTTCTCTCAGGACCTTCGGAGAAAGCCTGCCCCGCAGAGACCTTGATTTTGGATGTCTTGCCTCTAGAGCTCTGAAAGAAAAAATTCTGTTGTTTTAAGCAATTAAGCTTGTGTTTGTTATGGCATCCCTAGGAAACTGACACAGGTGGGTTAACATATGTCAGGTGCACTGCAGGCATCCTGCTCTAAGTTCCTTTCAGGGGTATTGCATTTCACTTGGCTAGAATATATTTTGGCAATCGTAATTTGTGGATTCTCGGCATAATTGTTAGAAAATACTTAGTCATGGCTTTCATAAATAGCAAATTTCAGCAGCATCTTTTTTTAAAGGAGTGATACACATTGGCTGAAATAAATTAATAGTCCTATGTAAAAGCAAGCAAGGGGATGCAAAGTATTGCATTGAGGCATCATGTTATAATTGGACAACATATCAGAATCAGGGCCCAACTCTTTAGGGAAAAAGAAAATATTGCACTTGGCATATATGAGCCACAATTTTCTATTATTTCTTATAAGGAAGCTGGTGGATGGCATATCCCCAAATCATCTCAATCCTAAGAGCACTTGGTTTAATTTTCTTTCTTTCTTTTTTTCTTTTCTTTCTTTCTTTCTTTCTTTCCTTTTCGCCAGTTGCCAGGGGTTCAAACCAGTGACCCCCATGCATGATGATTTGGGATGAGTAAGCACGCCGGACTTTTTCATTTTCTTTCTTTCTTTCTTTCTTTCTTTCTTCCTTCATTTCCTTAATGATTAATTTCAAGACTTTATCCATTAGCCATAGGTATTGAATAAAAGAATGTGAATGTATATGTTAGAGAACAAATGAGGAAAAATATTTAAAAGACAGCCAGCTGTAGTTAAAGCAATGAGGCACAGCAATCCCCACCTTTTCTTGGATTCACACTGAGTGGATTCAGCTATGCAAGGTCAACCAAAGCTTAAAAATAGTAAATGAAAAAGTCCCAGAAATAAAAGTATCCAGAAAATGTAAATTATATGCTGTTTGAGTGTTGTGATGCCAGCTCACACTATCCGACTGTTCTGCCTGGGACAGGAAGCATTCTTTTGCTGGTCTCTCCACACTGTACACTCAGCCCATCCACTAGTGACTTGACAGCTGTGTGATTATTAGACCCATGCACTTGGTTTTGTAATACACATTTCAAATATCCCAAACTGAGCTTCTTATTGTTGCTGCCCTCCTCCCTCCTGCCTATCCACTTTTCAAATCTGTTTCACTCAAAGCCATCTTCACTTGAGTGCTCGGTAGCTCTCTCCTTTTAGTTGTTCAAGCCCCAAACCTTGAATTCTTTCACACCTCAGATCCAATCTCTCAGACATTCTGTGAATAGTGTGTTCACAGTACACTGACAATAGAGACATTTTCCACCACCTCTGTCTTTAGTTTCCTGGTCCTAGCAACCATTGTCTTTCTCTTGTGTTACAGAACTAGCCCCTACAATAGTCCTCTCTGCATCTACTGTAGAGATGACTTTTACAAAATGGACAGAATCTGGACTAATAACTTTTAATTAACTGTGGCAAACTCACTAAACCATGTGCTCCTGTGACCTGGGCACCTGACCTTGATTCCTCAGAACCTCAATTTGCTGTTCCACTCAAAGATAGTGAAAGAACGTGGGTATGTTTGAGAATTAACATATGAAAGCATTGAAAAGCAGCACATGCATTGTCATTGAAAAATGATGAAGAGTGAGAAGAATGCTTGACATTATGGGTATGAGCTGTTCTAGAACTAGGGATGAAAAGGCAGGATGGTCCAAAGGGTGGGCCCAAGCTTGTAGTTCCCCAATTGAAGTTGAAGAAATGGTTTTGAATAAAAGTATGGGTGAGGCCTGACTCCTGGACACAGTTCTAGGGCCCAGGTCCAGGACACAGTTCCAAGAGACATCTGGGGGAAGAGGTATCCTCCCAGGTGGGCCCTATATTAAAAACTGAAGAGTGGGCTGGAGAATTGGCTCAGTGGTTAAGAGCACTGACTGCTCTTGCAGAGGACCTGGGTTCGATTCCCAGCATCCACATGGCGGCTATGAACCGCCCTTAACTCCAGTTCCAGGGGAATCCGAAGCCCTCTTCTGACCTCCACGGCATTGCACTGAAGAATCAGGTTGTTTTAATAAGGTGTCAGTGTCATGTTGAATTGCTGCAATCTACCCCTGATGTCTCTCTTCCTTTCTTTCAGTTTATGCTCCACAATCTTCTGCTTTGGCTGTGGCTCCTAAAGTCTGCTAAGTCTTCTAGGGCTCCCCAGTTTACTCAGAGTAACAACCAAAAATCTCCATCTTCGCTTTTGGGATGTCATGTCCTCAGTGAGCTCTCTGATCTTGTCTCTAACCATTTTGCCTTTGTTACTCTATTCTAACCATGCTGACTTTGCTCTTCCTAGGCAGACTATCTTGACTTCATGGGTCTTTGCCTTGGCTGTTCCCACTTCTTTCCAGATTTCTTCCCCTAGGAAGAAATCTCTTTTCTTCCTAATCTTTTCTTAAGTGTTTCCTCAATGAGGTCAACGAAGTCTGGTTTTTTCCATCACTAAGA
Organism: Nannospalax galili; assembly: GCF_000622305.1. NCBI lineage: Eukaryota > Metazoa > Chordata > Mammalia > Rodentia > Spalacidae > Nannospalax > Nannospalax galili. The sequence continues at coordinate 449,338 of NW_008354502.1, forward strand.
AGGGAATCCAGGCCCTTGTGAGTACCAGATAAGAACTCTACCACTGAGCCACATCGCCAGTCCCAGGATACTTTTAAATCTATTTCCTGCCTTAGTGTTCTTTCTAATTCTCCCCACTTTGTTCTGCTTTACCCCTCACATAACCTGCCATCCTCTAACATACTGTGATAATTCACTTATTATTTTTTATTGCTTGCTTTAGTGTTTATTGGCAAGCTTTTGGCACAAGATCTTTTCTCAAATAGGTTTTGTTTATTTGTTTGTTTTTGAGACAGGGTCTCCCTCTAGCCCCCGCTGTCCTGGAACTCATTATGTAGAACAGCCTGGCCTCCATCTCAAAGATATCTACTTGCCTCTACCTCCCAAGTGCTGGGATTAAATATGTGAACTACCATGCCCAGCTTTTGTTGTACCTCATCCACTGGACCCCAAAAAATCACTGAGGACCCAACACACCAAAATGCAAAAGCAAAGGTTTATGGTTTATTTGGGTTTAAGCTCAGGCTCTCAGACCTCACCAACGCAACGGATCTGTGCTGAGAGCCCAGAGTAAGGGAGAGTGGAGCCTTTTATAGGTTTTAGACAAAGAGAGGAGGGGGATACCGAAGATACATTTTGGTTGGTTCAAGGAGCCCACGCGTGCCAACATAATTTTAAACCGATTGGATGTATAAGATGTGGCCCTGGAAGTTTCTTATCGGTAGGTGCGATTCTCAGGGCTGTGGAATGTGCTGACTGTTACCTGTGGGGCCAGGAGTCTCCGTTTTTACCTTATAGGGCAGTTTTCATGCCTGGGCTTGCTTAATCTATAGTTTCCTGGAAGGGGGGGATAGCAGGCAGGGATCAGGGCATGCCAGGGCATGTCTAGGCATGTCTAAAGCAGCAGCCAAGCATTTTACAGAAGCTAAAAGAGCAATTAGTGGGGGTCTGGAGGGATTGGGGGGTAGCGGGTGAA
>NW_008354502.1:450328-452619 GCF_000622305.1 Nannospalax galili
CTTGTCTTGTAACTGGGGAACCCAATCATGGGTTCTGGTTGGCCAGCTCACAGGTATCTGGGGGGATCATGCTAAGGGGCATATAGACTTGTTGCCTCTGAACCATAAGTTGGATGGTGCCTAACCTGTCCTTCATGAACTGTACTAATCTATTGAGGATGCATGGCCCAAAGGTGAGTATTAAAAATAAGACTATAAGGGGACCTAAGAGGGTGGAGATGAGGGTTGTCAACCAGGGAGATTGGTTGAACCAGGACTCAAACCTTCCCTGTCTGGCCTCTCATTCTAGTCTCCTCTGTTCCAACCCTCCTCTTATTTTGGCCATATTATCCTTTATTAATCCTGAGTGGTCGGTCCCCATAAAAACAGCATTCTTCTCTTAGGGTGGCACATAGACCACCCTGCTATAAGAACAGGAGGTCTAATCCCCTACGATTTTGCAGGGCTAGCTCAGCCAGTGAGCTCAGGGAGTCTTGTAGGTGAGTAATTGACTCCTCAACTTGTCGGAGATCTGAATCTAAGCTGGCTCTGAACTGGGAATAATGCTGATCTTGTCTTGCCAAGGCTGTGGCTTCTGTCCCTATCCCAGCAGCAATCCCTGTCCCAATGAGGAGACTTAAGGTTACTGCGGTTATTGACTCCCTTCTAAGTCTAGTGAGGCTGGTAGTTCTTGGGCCTTTTAGTATAGAGGGTTAAGAAATCTTCATGAGTGTGGTAGGTGATTCTAGGCAGGAGTCTGATAATAACACAGAAACCAGATGTTCTCTGCAGGACTTCCCGATTTACACAGGCTGTTAGTCCCATGGTGCAGGCCCACCAGGTGTCATTGTGAGGCAGGAGGAGCTGCCCCCTCCCTGTGACATTAAGGGGGAGGATGGTGTTGCAGAGGCTAGTACAGGTCAGTGGGACCTGGCCAACACAGGTCCCAATGCCAGTTACCTGAGATAGGGTAAGAGAAACATTTGATAGCCATCTGCATTCTGTGTAATCCACGAGGGAGAACGTTCCTTGTACAGCAATTCCCTCATAATATGGGGGGGCAACATCATAGCAGAGCCAGCAAGAGCAGGTAGCGTTTCGGTTGGTTGCATTGAGGAAGTAATAAGATGAATTTAGCATCTGGAAAGAATTTCCTGGGTCGGGGTAGTGGCAGGAGGGGGAGGAATAGGACCTGCCCTTGAGGACTCAAGAGCCTGAGTTGTTGGCGCAGGAGTATAGATTTGGGCAGTGGGAGGTCCGGGAGGGGGTTTAGCTGGAGAAGATTTATGAGAGTCATCTGGGGGGGGATTTAGGTCTCAGTTGGGTCCCAGCACATGGACGACCGGTCAGAGGAGGAGTTGAATGGTAAAGAGGGCCCCAGGGTCTCTCCCTGCAGCGTATAGCCATAGGCCCCATGTGTGTCCTACATCCCACCCCATAGACTGATTTCCCTTCTCAGTGAACTGAATTATGAGGGGGTTGCACCGTGGTTGGGCACAGGGCCCCCCATACCTCCTCCAGTGGTCCCTCCCCATCCCAGGGTGGTAGATCCGGGGGCCCGTCGTAGGGTTATTAGATATCCAGTTGATGAACCTTTCCACCAGTATTTGCTGGTGGTCTCACAGCCCCAGTAGGTGCAGTAATATGGCGAGGCTTTGTGTGCATGATCTGGGGCCAGGGTCTTGGCAGCCAAAGGGAGGAAAGGGGGTCTGGTTGTGAGGTTCCCATTCTCCTTCAAAGATGTCACAGAGGTCAACCCAAAGGTTAGGGTACCAAGTGTTGGGAGAGGCTGTCTTGGAGGTAGAGTTGATGACCGTCCCCATGGCAGGGTTGGTGATTACCCAAGTTAAATTTGGGGGCATAGGGGATTTATGTTACTTGCAGGAAAGGTGCCATCAGCTGGTAAGCAGTTCAATGCCAACAAAAGACAGGCTAGCAGGAAGGGTCTCGCTGGATGCAGAGCTTAAATGGATTTGAAGGGTGTTGGGGATGCCTTCCAGGTGTCTCCCTTGTAATCCTCTGGGACTGCAAATGGGTCGGCAGGTTTTGCATGGGAGTAGTGCACACAAACCATAATGCTGTCCACTTTCAGTGTGGTGGGAGTTGTCAAGAGGATCACGAAGGGGCCCTTCCATCTTGGCTCGAGATTTTTCCGTTGGTGTCTGCGGATGAAGACCCAGTCGCCTGGTTTAAACCTGTGGGGTTGCGGGGGGACAGCAGCTTCATATATGGCTCTGAGTTGCGGCCAGACCCGTTGGTGGGTTAGCTGCAACCACTGGAGTGAGTCCAGTAGGTCCTGGTCTCCCAAGGTC
>NW_008354502.1:452918-455039 GCF_000622305.1 Nannospalax galili
TTGGCCCCCAGTGCAGTGGCTATTCCCTGGCTTACCTGAGAGACAAAGGCTGGCCCATTATCTGATCTGATTATAGTTGGAAAACCATACCTGGGCAGGATCTCTTCGATTAGTTTCTTGGCTACCATGTGAGCAGTCTCATGCTTGGTTGAGTAGGCCTCAGTCCATCCAGAGAAGGTGTCTATGAATACTAGTAAATATTTATATCCAAATTTTCCCTGTTTGATCTCAGTGAAATCAGTCTCCCAATACATACCCAGTCGTGTCCCTCTGCTCTGGAATCCTGGGTTGGCATGGGATGGAGCTGAGTTGGTTAATTGGCAGGCATGACAGTGCCTAACAGTTTTTTCAATGGCTTGATTTCCTTCCTGAATTTTAAGTTTGGCCCTTCTTAGTAAGTCTTGCATCCTTCGGGTGCCCATGTGAGATGCTTGATGTATTTTCTTGAGCAATCTTACGCCTAAACTCTGAGGTAGGATAACTTTTCCTTCCATTGTCCTCCACCAGCCCTCTAGGCATTGAGTCATAGGGAGAGTGTGTATCCAGGCTAAGTCCTCGGGGCTATAGTGGGGAGTTTTAGGCAGTTCCCTTGCTCCGGGATCAACAAGAATGGGCAGGATCGTGGAGGTCAGGGCTATTTCTTTAGCTGTCCTGTCAGCCAGATTATTTTCCTTCTGGGTGGGGTTGTTTCCTTTTTGGTGACCCGGGCAGTGGAGTATGGCTAGTTTTGTTGGGCCCCAGAGGACTTGCAGGAGGTCTAAGATCTCTTGTTTATTTTTAATAGTCTTTCCCTCTGCAGTAAGGAGGCCCCTCTCTTGATAGATGGCCCCATGAATATGGGCAGTGGCAAAAGCATATCTACCTGTGTAGACGTTGAGTCTCTTTCCTTTACCCATTTTTAGGGCTTTGGTGAGCATGATCAGTTCAGCTTTTTGGGCCAATGTACCTATTGGCAGTGGCTTGGCCCAAATGACTCTCGAGGTGGTTGTGGCCACTCCCCCACCATGCCTTTTACCATTTCTGATGAAGCTGCTTCCATCCATATACCAGGTTTCTTTGGCATCAGGCAAGGGAACATCCTTCAGGTCAGGTCTGATGCAATGCACCTGTGCCAGAATTTCAGTACAGTCATGGAGTGGGTCCCCGAGATTGGGACCTGGCAACAGCGTGGCTGGGTTCAGGGCTTTCGGTACCTGGAAGGTGATCCTGGGCAGATTTAGGAGCAGAGCCTGATAATGAGTTAATCAGGCATTGCTCAACCATTGATCAGGGGGTTGCTTGAGCACCCCTTCGAGGGCATGAGGGGTTGCCACAAGCAGGTCCTGTCCCAGGGTTAACTTGTTAGCATCCTTAACCAGCAGAGCCACTGCTGCTATAATTTGCAGGCAGGGGGGCCATCCAGCTGCTACAGGGTCTAATTTCTTTAATAGGTATGCAATAGGTCTTTTCCAGGGGCCTACTCTCTGGGTGAGGACCCCTTTTGCAATACCTTTACATTTATCCACATATAGACAGAAAGGTTAACTTATGTCTGGTGGTCCTAGGGCAGGGGCCTCTAAGAGCTTGTGTTTTAGGGTTTCAAAGGCCTCTTGCCTTTCCTGCATCCAGTTGAAGTCCTGTCCTTCTTTGGTAGCCTCATATAGGGGTTTTGCAATTTTGGCAAACCCCAAAATCCAGAGGCAGCAAAACCCCATGGTACCCAGGAATTCCCTCACCCATTTTCTGGAGGTCGGTGCAGGTCTTCAGCACAGTCTCTTTGCAGGCCTTAGTCAACCACCACTGCCCCTCCTTGAGGATGTACCCTAGGTAAGCCATTTCTTGCAGATATATCTGAGATTTTTTTGCTGAGGCCTGGTATCCCAAGTCCCCAAGTATGTGGAGTAAGTCTTCTGTCCCCTCCAGGCAGGACTTCTGGTCCGGTGTCGTGATCAATAAGTCATCTACATATTGTAACAGGCTTATGTAGGGGTGTTGGGCTCTGTACTCACCCAGATCTTCATGCAGGGCCTCATCGAATATAGTTGGAGAATTTTTAAACCCTTGAGGCAGTCAAGTCCAGGTGAGCGGGCCACTGATTCCTGCCTCCAGATCATGCCATTTGAAGGCAAAGTAGGGCTGACT
>NW_008354502.1:456092-459808 GCF_000622305.1 Nannospalax galili
CTACTCACAGGCTGGTCCTAGGTGCAGTGAAACACAACTCAGCTCCAGACACAGTGAAAACAGCCCAGTCGGATTCAGTGATACAGCTCCGATTTATTAGGGGGAAACTAGAAGATTTATAGTGTGGAGGCAGTAGCAAAAGCCTCAGCTGATAGGGTGCTCCTGGGATGCCCCATTTACATGTGGCGGTGGGCTTCTATCAGGCTGTCAGACAATGCCTGATTAAAACCTGGCAGTTCCTATTCCAGAGGTCATGTATCTGTGACGGCCACTTCAAAGGTGAGTCAGGAAGGAGAGCAGAAGGCGCCCCACTGAGGAGTCTTTCCACTTGCGCCGAGCCGGCTTGCGGCTATCCAGACATGGAGAGACTGCAACCCTAAACAGCAGGGTTCCCCAACAGTTTCCAATAAGTTAATCAAGTCCCTGGGGTTTTCAGAGAAAGGCGCATTCTGTGAATGCCAATGGTAAAGATCACTGGTGGCAAAGGGCCAGTAATGAAAGGGCTGATTGCCCTCTCCATCTGGGGGCCCCACCGGCCGAAGGGGGAGGACAATGGTGTCAGGCTGGGGGGTTGCCCCCCTCCGGCTCCATGTGGCCTGTGCAGGTCCCTGTGGAAGCGATGGTGGCTCCTCAGGGTTAGGAGGCGGGGCCTGCACTTGTGGCACCATTGTCCGGGTAGGGCGGGGGAAAGATGTCATTCTCCTCTGTGCCTCCCTGGAGAATGGGTTTCTCTTCCGCCTTTGGTCTGAGAGGGAGGACCTGCAGAGGTGGAGGGGGAGCAGTTGGGTTAATCAGGGGAAGGAAGGACTTGACCCAGGCTGGGGGGCCATCAGGTCGTTTGATGAGGCCTCGCCAGGTCACGATGTATAGGATCTGGTCCTGGTGGCCTGTCCATGGGTGGAAGAGGTGGTCCTCTACCCTGGAAATCAAACTGAGGTTAAAAGTCCCTTCAGGGGGCCATCCAACATTGAAAGAGGGCCAATCAACCGAACATAAAGTTGTCCATTTCTTTTTCTTTACATCTACACTATTGTTATGGGCAATCATCTTAACGTACCCCCAGTGGACTAGTGTAAGATCTAGAGGGGAAATGGGGTGTTGCCCATAGTATTTATCAGTCCCATCCGTTTCGTCAACAAAGAAATTAGAACAAAGATCACAAGACACAAGAACAGCACAGACAGACAGAGGGCCCAAATTAAACTACTGCGGCTTTCAGATGGTATGGACTCTTGGCAGTGTGGATTCCCTGGCTCGATTGTGCCAAAGACCATATGGATAGGACTCGTGTGTCCTGACAGGGTCGTGAGGTCCTCTGAGGTTTCAGATGGAGTAGTGTCCTGGTGGGGTGTCTGGTGAGGAACACCCACTCCAACAAGGATGGGGATGTCTCCTGAATCCTCCAGGTTGCCTTGCTAGCGTTCCAGTGACAAAAAACTGAGATCAGATGGCCACGACCAAAGGGAAAGTATAGAAAAGACAGGCGGACAAAAAGACAGGTGGACAAACACAGTTTTAGAAAAACTTACCCGGCCGGTTGATCACAAACCTTTTGGGGTCGGTTCCTCTCGGAGGTCTCTGGGAGATCCCGGATGAGCCCCCAAATGTGGTACCTCATCCACTGGACCCCAAAAAGACCACCGAGGACCCAACACACCAACTGTCTGTTTTGTCAACAAAAAAATTAGAACGAAGATCACAAGACACAAGAATGACACAGACAGACAGAGGGCCCAAATTAAACTACTGTGGCTTTCAGATGGTCTGGACTCTCAGCTGTGTGGACTCCCTGGCTCGATTGTGCCAATACTGTACAGATAGGACTCATGTGTCCCAACAGGGTTGCAAGGTCCTCTGAGGTTTCAGATGGACTAGTGTCCTGGGGTGTCCGGTGGGGAACACCCACCCCGACGAGGATGGGGATGTCTCCCAAATTTTCCAGGTTGCCTTGCTAGCGTTTCAGCGACAAAGAAAAACTGAGACAGATGGCCGTGACCAAAGTGAAAGCATAGAGAAGACAAGCACACACATACACAGAGTTTTACAAAAACTTACCTGGCTGGTTGATCACAAACCTTTTGGGGTCGGTTCCTCTCGGGGTGGGGGGGTCTCTGGGCAGATCCTGGACGAGCCTCCAAATGTTGTACCTCATCCACTGGACCCCAAAAAGACCATTGAGGACCCAACACAACAAAATGCAAAAGCAAAGGTTTATGGTTTATTCAGGTTTAAGCTCGGGTTCTCAGACCTCACCAATGCAACGGATCTGTGCTGAGAGCCCAGAGTAAGGGAGAGTGGAGCCTTTTATAGGTTTTAGACAAAGAGAGGAGGGGGATACTGAAGATACATTTTGGTTGGTTCAAGGAGCCCACACGCGCCAACATAATTTTAAACCAATTGGATGTATAAGATGCAGCCCTGGATGTTTCTTATCGGTAGGTGCTATTCTCAGGGCTGTGGAATGTTCCGACTGTTACCTGTGGGGCCAGGAGTCTCCGTTTTTACCTTATAGGGCAGTTTTTATGCCCGGGCTTGCTTAATCTATAGTTTCTTAGAAGGGGGGTGGGGAATAGTAGGCGGGGGTCAGGGCACACCAGGGCATGTCTAGGCATGCCTAAAACAGCAGCCAAGCATTTTACAGAAGCTAAAAGAGCAATTAGTGGGGGTCTGGAGGGATTGAGGGTAGCAGGTGAATGAAGAGGGTCTCAGGGTTCTACACTTTGAGTGAGTTTTTAAACCAGGTTAATTCTTGGTTTTGTCAGGGACTTAAAAAAAATCTTTCAATTAGATGTTTTGCAAAAAACAAAACTTTCTACTATATTTTTAAAAATTATTATGGGGACCAGCAACATGGCTCAACGGGTAAAAAGCACTTCCTACTCAAGTCTGACAACCTGCGTTCAATCCCTAGAGACCACAGAAAGTTGGAGAGATGGTTTGTAATCTCAGCACTCATCTAAGAGATAGGAGGGGGAGGTAGGGAAATCTCCAGGAAGTTCATGAACCAGCCAGTTTGGACTACACAGATAGACAGCCTCAACAAGGTGGAAGGCAGAACTAACTCTTGGAAACTGTCCTGTGACATCCACAGGCACACTGGCACGTTACAAAATAATAATAACAAAAAATTAAACATTATGAAGTGTTATTCATATAACTGAAAATTAACCATTTTAAAATGAACAATTTGATAACATTTATGGTGTTCATAGTGCTACAGTATTTAGCTTTGGTCAGATATTTATTCATTGTACAGTTATTTCCAAAATATATTTAACTCACTTGTATTATTTAAATACAGCCTTTCAGGGAATTCTTTTACTGCTTAAGCTTAAAGAAAAAAGAAGCTACAGAGACAGAATAAATTATCTAATCTCTGACTGTTTTGTAGAAGTGAAATCTCAAACCAGGCACCACAGATACGTAGTTAAAATAAATCTCTATGTTTATAGCCCTTAAAAAAACAAACTAACTTTCTGTGAAGCTCAGTGGTTTTGTTAACTATTTCAAGATATTGGATGTTTCAAAGTAGGCTGTAAAAACCCTACAGAATTGTCCTAGTCTGTTCTTCATTGCTGTGACAAAACACTCTGACCAGTACCAACTTGGGGAGGAAAGGGTTTATTTGTCTTACATCTCCCAGGTCTCACGAAGTTCATCAGGGAGCCCAAGGTAGGAACTCAGGGCAGGAACCCGGAGGCAGGAGCTGGAGCACA
>NW_008354502.1:459854-464899 GCF_000622305.1 Nannospalax galili
CCACAGGCCAGTCCAATAGAGGCAATTTCCCGATTGAGGCTCCCTCAACCCAGGTGTGTCAAGTTGACACTAAAGCTATCCAGCACAAGAATGATAAAATAAAACCTATTAGCTAGTACTTTCTATTGAGACCTTACTTTAAGATATATAAAATGTGCCAGGCATGGTGGTGCACGCCTTTAATCCCAGCACTCGGGAGGCAGAGGCAGGCTGATTTCTGTGAGTTCAAGGCCAGCCTGGTCCATATAGTGACTCCAGGACAGCTGGGGCCACAGAGAGACCCTGTCTCAAAAATAGAGACCGAAAAAAAAAGCACAAAAAACCATGAACAGTTATTTCTCTCTGCAATGGGATTCTGTGGGTGTCAGGAGAAAGACCTATTTTATAATTATATATTTCTATGTACTGTTTGAATTCCTACTTTATGCATGTATTAAAGTGAAAAAAATAACAATGGAACCCTAAGCTTCTGCTTAACTACCCCTCCAAGTCTACCGCAGTTATGGGTGTATAGGAGTCAGGACTCCTTACTGGGAACTCAATTGAAAGCAACCTCTGCAGAAAAGGGGGTGGCTCACTGGATTGGTGCACATGGGTTGGGTAGATCCCGAGGGAGGAGCCAAGTTTCAGACTAGGACTGAAGTTTCCTGACAGCCAGGATGGTTTCAATGGCTCTTACCATCAGCTCTGAATGCATTTGTTCTTTTTTAAGTTTTATTTTTATTTTATGTGTATCAGTGTTTTGTCTGTCTGTATCTAAGTGCACCACATGCATGAAATGCCTACAGAGGCCAGAAGAGGATGTCTGATTCTCTGGCACTGAACTTACAGATGGCTGCTAGCTGTCATGTGGGTGCTGAGAACCAAACTCTGGTCCTCTGCAAGGGCAGCCAGTGCTTTCAACCTGAGCCGCCTCTCTAGCTCCTGTTTGCTCTTTTTTGCACATTGCTGTCACCTTCTACTCTCTATAGAGACCTGGCTGTTGGCAGTCCTGGCTGGGGAACCCTAAAGAAACATTATCACATGTTGTCCCTCAAACACTTTTCTAGACATACATAATTTGCTTCATGTATGGCCAGGTTTCCAGGTTTGAATGTGTGTGTGTGTGTGTGTGTGTGTGTGTGTGTGTCTGTGCATGTGTGTGCAAGGTCCTTGGACACACTAGGTAAGCATTCTCCACTGAGTTCTACCCCAAGCCTGATATTTGGTAGCTTCTAGTTTTGTTTTGTTTTGTTTTTAAATTTGGGGGGACTAGAGAGATGGTTCAGTGGTTGGGAGTTCTGGCTGCTCTTGCTGAGTACCCAGGTTCAGTTCCTAGTACCCAGATGGTGGCTAACAACCATCTGTAACTCCAATTCCAGGGGATCTGACATGCTTTTCTGACCTCCGCTGACATTGCATGACACAAGTACACTTATATATATATGCAGGCAATACATTCACTCATTCACATTAAAAATAGTAAAAAAAATGGTGGGGGGGACTGGAGAGATGGCTCAGCTGTTAAGAGCACTGACAGCTCTTGCAGAGTACTGGGGTTCAATTCCCAGCACCCACATGGTGGCTAACAACTCTCCATAACTCTGGTTTTAGGGAATCCAATCCCTTCTAACCTCCTCGGGCATTACACAACACAGGTGCACTTACACACATGCAGGCAATACGCTCATACACATAAAATAACAAAATATTTTTAAAAATTATTTTGATTTATTTGTTTTTATATTATGTGTTTTGCCTGCATATATGTTAAGTGCACCTGTGTTATGCAATGCCCACGATGCCAGAAGGGGGTGTTGGATTCCTAGGAACTGGAGTTATGGATGATTGTTAGCCACCATGGAAGAGCAGCCAGTGCTCTCAACTGCTGAGCCATCTCTCCAGACCCTAGCTTCTATTTTAATAGTGAAATATACGAAAAACAATTCTTCCTATCTTCTGTCACAGAGGAACGATATTCTGGAAGGCTCTGTTAACTATGAATGTGCTAATTATTTCTTAGATAAAAGAAGGGTCTTGAGAAATTGATACACAAGTAAAATTTTCGGACTGTAGCACTTATAGGTTGCAATTGCAACAAAGAACTCAAAGTCCCAGTCATTAAAATTTCCAAACTTTGGTGTGTATTTTGTAAACAAAACAGTATCTATATTTAAAAAATTTATATTGACCTACAGCAAATTGACTAACCTGTGTGGTAGGAGGAAGATAGTTAACATTTTGGCCTCTTTCATAGCTATTAGACTCTACCTTTGTTGGGTAAAAACAGCTGTAGACAGTATGTAAATAAATGAGTATGACTGTGTTCCAATAAAACTTTATAATGCAGGGGTCCAAATGAATTGTCCTGTTGTCAAAAACCCATAGTTTTCTGACACTTGCTTTATTATTATGTCTCATTAGAAAGGGACCACCACGAACATAGAGGTTCAGTTTATATGTGTCAATGCCTTTAAAAAGATAATTGAAATTAGAGACATATTTGCAATGTTTGACTTTTTACATGATAACAGGGAAGCTCCAGTCACATGACACCTAGGTATAAATGATAAGAAAAGGCACAGATTAAATTGCTTGTTTCTTCAAGATAAAAGTGATATTTAATGGTAAGAAGCTGTTGTTTAAAAAAAACTCAGAAGGCATTCTTAGTAGTTTACGGAATGTCTCTAGTGCAACCTTGCTTACTTGTGGAAACTGTCACCTGCATACCTAATAAACTTGGAAAAAGAGTTTTGTAATATATTTAATTACCTTCCAAAGAATTTTAGTGGATTTTGTTTAAATTCACCTATGAAGAAATATAAATACACAATCCTTCCTAATTTATTTGAGGAATAATTTTTGGCACCAAAGTGATGGAAAGTTATTAGTTTAACTTCAGCAAAACCCTCTGTGCCAATGAAGGATACCAGTCTTAAAATGGTATTATGATTGAGCCAAGTGAAAGACTGCCTTAATTTGCTTCCATTAGACCCTCCAGGTGGGATTCCTTTTGCACTGTGATGGTCACTAGGTGTTGATATGACCTGAAATTCAAAGGCAGACCTTCAAATTTCTGTGACCTAAAACAAATCAATATTCTTTTTCGTTTCTGGTCTTTAAATTATTTTAAGGCTAGTGTACAGTTTTATTATGGCATTTTCACAGATACGTGGCACTGAGCTCTGTTACAATTCATTCCTGTCACCGGTTGCTCTTCCTGGGTCCCCCACCTCAGGCTGCGCTTCCCACACCCTAGATAGCACTTCTTTTGTTCTCTTGTCACATGCATTTCATTACAGGACTTCCTCTTCTTAAGATCACTTCCTTCTTTCTCTTCAACTTGAGATTTTAAAAAATAATGGAACATATCTAAACAAATTGCTTTTATTGATCTATGAATTAACAAAACAAAGATTATTTAAGTTCTATTGATTTCATATGTTTCTTGCTATTTAAATGTTTCCTTGTGAGAGATTTAATATTTTAAACAGCACACATATGTTATGCAAATAAATAAACACCTATTGGTGTATGTGTGCTGAACCCTCAAAAAGAATTACTGTGATCTGTGAGTGAAAAGGTCTGGTGACTTCTGTTTAGGATGCAGAGGCAGATGTCCAGGTAAGTTTCAGACATGATCTAATTTTATCCCATCCAAAGCCATGTGCAGAAAGGTGAAATGGCTGTTTCCTCTTTTTATTCTTTCCACCTGGTACATACTCCAAGATGCTTTGACACAGGTTAGGTGTTTTGTTTGTATTGGCCCCTCTTAAACTGTAAATTAGGCGCTGTTCTTCCAAGTCTTAAAAATATTTAAGGAATTTTTGTGTTATTCATTGAACAAAAGGAAAATAATCTGTAAAAATCAGTTCTTAAATATTTGTATAGGCATTAACTCTTGGTTTGTTGGCGGTATTGTCAGGAGATAATAGAATGGATAGGTTTGGGAAAAATCTCAAGCCACAGTTAAAGCAGTATTATAGTGAGCTTGCCATTATTTGGACAGGACTAATTATAAATGCAGTCCTGGATGGACCTGGGAGGGATTCCCTTTTTCAGTGATGCTGGGCCTTTAATGGGGTCAGAATAAGTCCATGCATCCCAGGAAGCTCAGAAGACAGCTAGCCCTTCTCATCCTGTCTCTTGGAGCAGAGACTTCTGATCTGAACACAGTCTCTGCTTCCTAATCCCTTCAATTTCTGACCCAGAGGGTGGGAACACCAACCCTCTCAGACCTCTGCTGCTCTTTGGCCACCATCAATGCTCCCTAAATAATAAAGTGTGGACTGAGCATGATTACTGTACAAATGAGTAAACTGAGGCTAAGAGAGAGCAGCCTGTCAAGCAGGCATGAGCATGGGACTGGAGGCAGGTCTGGCTGATCCCAAAGGTCTACATCTTTTGTGGTTTCCTACTATCTAAATTGTTGTGTAGCTTTGGCTACCGTGGCAGAGATATTTTGGGAGGGAGGCTCTTCCTTCTGGACTCCGAAAACGTGTTACATCAGCAAATGCCACTTCTGCTTCTTCCAAATGACTGCTTGTGCCGCTTTTCTCCTGTGACTTTGCTGAGAGTCGCAGGACATTTTGAAAAGCACCCATTACAATGCTCTCATTCTGCAATAGATAAAATTAATACCCAGAAAGATAAAGTAACTTTCCCTAGTGCCCCATGATAATTAGTGATGGCCATAAAACTGTTCTCTCTGACCTTTTGAACTCCTCACATATTGGGAAAATAGGTCCCAGAATATAAACGTGTGCAGTTCAGCTTGGGTTTTCAAAGGTCCGTAATTGAGCACAAGAGCTATAATTTTCTCTTTAAAAATTGGTCAAAGCATGGTTTTCCACTAAACTTGGTCAAAACTTTATGCCTATTTGAGACAGTAGTTATAGTGTCCTAAATCCTGGGTTGGTTCACATTTGCTTTGACTTATAGGACAAGCCATGTAATTCCCAAGAGTTTGGGTGCTTTTCTGATACTTTTGGTAAAACAGTGTAGAGACTATCTATTTTAGGAAGCTTTCTGGTCATGAGACAGTGAGTAATCATCACTACACTCTT
>NW_008354502.1:465416-471259 GCF_000622305.1 Nannospalax galili
TTTCTCCCTTTTCTGGGATTGAATTTCCAAAATTCTAATTTTTTTTCTAGTTTGCACCTGAGCCTGTAGGTTTGTACCCAGAGCTCTAATTCTCCATTTCTTTATCATAAATAATAAATACATTTACTAAATATCATCTACAGGCAGCAAAATACTTTTCCTGATCTTTCAAACAATAAAAAATATACTGAGTACCTACCGTGTGCAGGCTCTGTGCTTATCTTTGTTCTTGAGGTATTCATAGTTTAGTAGAAGACAGACCTCCGTACAGGTATATGGTACTTGAAGCGGCATAGTGTGTTAGTTACTCATCTTGTTCTTTTCACCAAGTATCTGACCAGATGCAGCTTAAGGAAAGGTTTATTTTAGTGTTTAGCTGTAGGGCATGCAGTCCACCATGGCAGGGAAGGCCACCTGGAGCAAGAGGCAGTTGGTTACATTATATTCACATTTAGGAAGCAGAGATCCATGAATATTTATGCTCAGCCTGCTCTCTCCTTTTTATTCAGTCAGAGACCCCAACCAACAGAATGTTACTGCCCATATTTAGAGTGGGTTTTCCCACCTCAATTAACCTAATCTAGATAATCCCCTCACAAACATGCCCAGAGATTTGTTTCCATGGTGATTCTAAATCCCATGGAGGCTGACGATCGAGATTATCTTAACTGTTATCATAAGAAGTATGTGGGTACTTGGAAGTTTCTGTTTGCTTAGAAGAATAGGGGTACGCTAGAAGAACTGACATTTGATGGACATATTAAAGAATGAATAAGAATCTGGCAGGCAGGTACGTGAGGAAGGCTATTCCAGAGGAAAAAAGGATACCGAGGTAGAGATTTTCTTTCTGTAAAATTCATTATTTTTATTTTATGTGTGGGTATATTGCCTGCATGTTTGTAAGCATACCCATGTCGTGCAGTGCCCTCAGAGGTTGGAAAAAGACATTGAATTCCCTGGAACTGGAGTTTTGGACAGTTGTTATCTACCATGTGGGTGCTGGGAATTGAACACCCCCCCCATCCTCTGCAAGAGCAGTCAGCGCTCTTAACTGCTGAGCCATTTCTCCAGTCCATAAAAAATTTTAATTTGATTTTATTTATTACTGTGTCTGTATGGGGTGTGTGTGTGTGTGTGTGTGTGTGTGTGTGTGTGTGTGTGTGTGTGTGTGTGTGTGTGTGTGTGTGTACAGGACAAAAAGCACTTTGTAGAGCTGGTTCCCTCTTTCCACCTTTATGTGAATTCTGGGAATTTGATGCATGGCAAGCATCTTTACGTGCTGAGCAATCTTGCTGGCCCTGAGTGGTCAGCTCTTGATATAACTATGAATGACTGGTATTTCAATGTAGTCAGCCTCTGAAGTCTTATTTCAAACTTTAAACATCCATCTAAAATTACTTTTAAAGCTAAATTATAACTATGGCTTAGTTTTGCTGACTGTCACTTATTTGTCATGTATAGTATGCTCTTAACAGTGTTGGGTGCTTTAAATATTTAATCTCATAACAATTCTATGATATCGCTACCAAGGAGGAAATGGAGACTTGGGTGCTTAAATGTCAGTGCCTAAAAGACAGTAAGAGACCAAGCAAGATTTTTGCACTTCAAGCATCTTATACTTACTAAAATTATTTTTAAACTGAAACAATAAAGTCTCCAGCAACAACAAAATAGTATTTCAAGAACGGTTTATTAAAGAAACTTTAAAGCACTAGATAAAAAACTTTAAAAGCCTCTCATTAGCTTTTCTAGCCCAGGGCCTTCAAGTATAGATCAAAAGTCTCCCAGAGAGATTAGGCGACCTGCCTGACACAGCCAGTTAGGATAGCAGCTGATGTTTGACCCCTGCTTCCTTAAATGCTGCTGGCCCCTCTATACTGCATGTCAACTTTCCATCTGACATATAAAAGTGAATAAGAAATAGTGCCTGCAAAAAAACCCCTTAACTTGCCCAAGCTCACCAAGCTTATGAGGAGAAGAGCTGGCTGGAGGTCCATGCTGTTTACTTGGATTTCCAGAGAAATGGAGATGGGAGTCACCTGGGCCACCTCACCCTGATCCTGCTATTATTTGCTCAGAGACCTAGTAAAAAATATCTTAAACATATTCAGTGCCTCAGTGTTCCCTCTCTGTAGTCACATTTGCCCAACATGTCAACATCTATAAAGTATATTAGTAAGTCTGACTTCACAGTACCGGAGAACAGCCCTGAGAGACACAGGCAGGGCAGAGTTTGTTACACTTATTTACAGACAAAGAACTGGGCTCAGGGAAGAACAAGGAGTTGTTCAGCAGAGATGGGATAAGAGTTCATTGAAGTAGTCATCACTGTCTCCCACGTAGATGCATATAACATAGAGGCAAAATGTGATCTGTTCTTAAGGAGGGCAGGATGATTGGATACTTAGAGGAGAAGCTTATCTCATCCCGTTGGTTTTCTGTTTTAGTGCGTTATGAACTGGCTTACAAATATGGGAAAGACATGG
This sequence comes from Nannospalax galili, assembly GCF_000622305.1. Lineage (NCBI taxonomy): Eukaryota > Metazoa > Chordata > Mammalia > Rodentia > Spalacidae > Nannospalax > Nannospalax galili. Next base: position 467,903 of record NW_008354502.1, read on the forward strand.
ACGGTGTGAATGGGAAGACCTTCCAGGGGAAGCATGAATAACGTTGTGGTGTGGCCCTTAACAGCTGTCTCACTCATCACCGCATTTGGAAGTTAGTCCAGGCCAATCTGAAGACTCAGGTAGTTTGATTTTCCTCTTTCAGATCTGAAGGTTTCCATGATTCTCCTGGATTCCTTCAATACTCCGGAAGTCATGACTCTTTTGCTTTGACTTTCCTGGTCCTCCAACTGCCCCACGTCTGGAGGCTGCCTGCTAATATTTGTGACCTTGGTGTTCCACGAATATATTAATACATGTGGATGCCATTTCCCACGGTCACCACTGTATTCTATCTGTTGGCCACTTGGTCGATCCTATGTAGTTAACTGCCCAGGTATCTCTGAGCTGCAGCCCAGCTTCCAATCATGTGCTCTCAAAATGCCTGAAGCACCTGGTTTTATTTGCCTCCAAGCTTGACAGAGAGAAGGGAGTTCAGAATGGACAGGGCATGGGGCACACTTTCTGAATGATAAGCTCTCTAAGAGTGGAACTATCTCTTACTTCCAAGCTATTAACCCAGTGTGAAGAATCACTCATTGTGCATGAATAAATGGAAGAAAGAGCAGAACACAACGCTAGAAGGGTGACCATGTAGAATTATTTCAGCAGTGGGCTGAATGATGGTTCTCAAAAAGTAGAGTTCCTCCCCCCACCTCCTCCTTCTCCTCCTCTTCTTCCTCCTCCTCCTCCTCCTTTTTCTTTTCCTCCTCTTTTCCTCTTCCTCCTCCTCATTTTTCTTTTCCTCCTCTTTCTCTTCCTCCTCCTCTTCCTTTTTCTTTTCCTCCTCTTCCTCCTCCTCCTCCTCCTCCTCCTCCTCCTCCTCCTCCTTCCTTCTCTTCCTCCTCCTTTTTCTTGTTCTTTTTACAGCACTGGAGACTTAACCCAGACTTTACAGATGCTAGGCAAGTGCTATATTGCTGAATTTCAGCCCTTGTCCTTTAAAGTTTTTGAGATGAGGGTCTCACTAAGTTACTCAGGATAGTCTCAAAGGTACAATCCTTTTGCCTTAGCCTCCCAAGTATGTGTCCATTCCATGCCTGGCTGTGGTGACTTTCACTACCAATGTTGACAGCTTTGCTATTGGGAAGGAAGGACACTAGTAAAGAAGAAAAATGGTTGGTCATTACTGATGGAGCTTTACTTGATAAGGGTTTCCGTCTATATTTATCCTGATGTCTGAAGACACTACATTCATGGGCTATAAAAGCAAGCAAGGAGAAATCAAGCTGGAGCTGACTTCAAAGCCTCGTCTTGACTGGCTAGCTTTCAGAGTACATGCTACCTGAAGAGAAAATTAATTATCAGCCTTACTCAGCTACAAGTCCTTTGAATTATAGTGACACTTGGCCTGGTAAGATATGCCCACTGGTATAATAGTGGCATAAACATTATGGGAGTAACTAACCACTTTTTAATTGAATTTAAGGTGTGCTTCATAAGATGGAGCCCATATCTGACATTAGTATCAGGCCCAGGAACTTGAGGCTGGGATGCTCACAGGCCATAAGGGAGAGTCTAATACTATTATTCTGCTAAATAGATATAATAGTAAGCTGACTCCTAATGACTTACTGTTATACCCATAGATTAATGCATCTCTCAATTTTCACCAAAGAAACTTCCTTATACAGTGGATAGTGATTAACACAGAAACCCACAACTGGCCAAATTGCTGACAAGAGGTTGCAGAGTGATTATCTCTGACTAGGACACCTATATCAAAGTTCTGCCTCTCAAATCTCACAGAGCATTGCAGAAGATGGGGTGGAAAGTTTGTAAGAACCAGAGAGTCGGTGACCACAAGGAAACAAAATTCTCCAGACAACTTGTCAGGTATTCGTATGAACTAACAGCAACGTTCAAAACTAACTCCGTTTTGTTCTGACTTTTGCTTTACCTTGTGTTTTTATCCAGCCATTCTCACTGCAGCCAGGCAGGCAGAATGTCTCACGCCAGCAATTTCAGGGAGCACATTGTTTCTACAATACTAGTAAACTTACAAGTAGCCAGGTAGTATGTCCAGATAGTACATCCTCCCTCCCAGCCATACCTGCATCTCCATGGAGCCCATTGTTTCTACATTTCTGAGAAACTTGTTTCTTCCTAATTGAAAGTTTTTGTTAACTGAAAACCTCTTTGCTAACTGACCTGCCCCTGGTCTACTGTAACTATGGTGATCTGATATAGCTATGGTTATTGACTTTGCCCCTGGAATGATGTAATTGTAGTTTTAAGCTTCATAAACCCTGTCCTGCTTCTCCTCAGTGTCAAGAGTTCTTTTGAGCCTTAGCCTCCTCTATGACCACTGGCTATTAATAAAGGACTCCTAATTCAACCATCACTATGTGTTATTCCTCTGTGCTTCTTGGTCAGTGTTACAATAGCATATACAAGTTCCATGTACACTCAAGCCAGTCAAAATCCCAGCATCGAAGTGGGGAATTGAGTAAGAAACCCCAATCCTAGCTGAGGAACTACTGACAACTGATGACCGCTGGAAAGGGGAGCGTTAGTTTTGTTTAAGGGTGAGATTCTTGGTAGGTTGATCAAGTCCAGTGGATGATCCCATGCTATAGGGCATTTGGGACACAAATTTGCCTCTATAGGCATATATATTATATATATATTAGAGTACATGATAAAATTGATTATATTAAGAAGAGTCATGAAGCAAAGCTGTAAAAATACCCAGTTGAACTGGAGATGAAACCTATACTGGCTGAAATGAAAAATACATCAGATGGGATGAATAGCATATTAGACAGAGCAGAACAGAGCAGTGGCAGCAGCAGTGTGACACCACATTATGGTGGTGCTGGAATAAAGTCAGCCTGACTCTTAGTGTCTGTTTCAACCAAGAGGGGCACCTGAACTGTTCTGAGAACTTGTTCCTTCAGATTTTCCCTGAATTGTGTTCTTAAAAAAAAGCCTTGCTCTCTATTTATTGAAACTATACAACCAACATGAAAATAGGAGAGGAACAGAGGAGGTATCTTATCAGAGGATTATGTCCCTTCTGGCCCCTACTGACCTTAAATAGCATGCACAACTGCAAACAGATGTTATAAATTTAATCCCACCTGCTGTTTGCAACACAAATAGGAAAATCCATTGCTTTTAACAAATATTTACTACTTGTAGTACTTACTATTTTCAAATGTATACACACACACACACACACACACACACACACACGTGTGCCTGTGCACAAAAGGGCAAGAAAGTGTCATGAGGGACTGAAGTTACATATTTAGGTTTCAAGAGGAACCCAAAGTCTAGCAAGCTTGTTTATATTGTAAGAAAACTGAGGTAGTGTCC
>NW_008354502.1:471345-474663 GCF_000622305.1 Nannospalax galili
GTATTTCAAGATGCTGAATCCATGAAAACTGAAGAAAAAAATATTTGAAGAAATAATTACTGAAAAGTTTCCAAGTTTGAAGAAATTTATAAACCCAGATTCCAAGGATATCAACAAATATGAAGAAAGCTGTTTCAGGGCATAGTACAATCAAAGGTACTTGAAGCTCCTGCCAAAGAGAACATCTTAACAGTCAGAGAGAAAGACACAGGATGCAGGAGGAGTAAAGATAAAATGACAGTAAACTGACAGGAGGCAATGCAAGCACCAAAGAGCGCTAGCCTTAAAGTCGTGAAAGGAAAAGTAACACATCTCACCTGGAAAATACACCCAGAGAAAGTATCTTCCAAGAGCAGAGGCAAAATTGCCATGTTTCCTGAAATTATCAGATGAGATCAGGAATGTTCAGAGTGGTATGGCCATAGACTTGAAATTATCTTTTTTTTGTTTTGTTTTGTTTTGTTTTTTTGTCTTTTTGAGACAGGGTCTCCTTGTAGCCCCAGCTGTCCTGGAACTCACTACGTAGACCAGGCTGGCCTTGAACTCACAAAGATCTGCCTGCCTCTGCCTCCCAAGTGCTGGGATTAAAGGCATGCGCCACCACGCCTGGTGAAATTATCTTTTAAAAGCAAAAGCAACAAAAAAAAAAAATTGAAAAAGTACTACAAAGACTGAAAGACTATCATTAACACCTATAATACAATACACAATAAAACAGTCCTTCAGGTAGTAAATGGGCATCATATGGGAGTGGATCTGTCAGTAGCTTCTACATCTGTCAGTCTAATCCACTATGGATCAAAAATATTTTGAACCAAATTGTATCTGAATTGAACACTTACAAATTTTCCCCCTCACATACAGTGTAATGGTATTGTAATGATGATTTGTGCAGAGGTCAAAGGGTGGTATGATGTATTATAAGCAATCTAGAGTTAGTTTAAAGCATGTGGAAGGATGTGTGTAGGTTATACACAGTAGTTATGCAGGGACTTTAACATCTATAGACTTTTAGTGTTGTCAGGGTGTGCTGCAACCAATCTCCTGCTGAAAGAGAGGGACCATAAACACCAAGGTAAGCACTAAAATAATACAGCAAAGTTATTGCTAAGAAGCTACATAGGAGAGCAAGAGGAATCATTTTTAAGAAATCAGAGGAATCAAAATGAAAGGGGAAGAAAGAATAGAGCAAAGTATTAATGAGACAAATTGAAAACAAATAGCAAGGTGGCAGCAAAGTCAGTAGCAAACAGCAAGGCAATCAATAGTCAGGTTAAATGTAAATAGCTTAAACACCACATGAAGAGATTGATTCGCTTAGATTTATTATTTTTTTTAAAAAAGAAAGCCCAGCTAGGCATGGTGGCACAGGCCTTTAATCCCAGCACTTGGGAGGCAGAAGCAGGCGGATCTCTGTGAGACAGAGGCCAGCCTAGTCTATGTAGTGAGTTCCAGCAAGCTGAGGCCACAGGGAGACCCTGTCTCAAGAAGCACCCCACAACTATATACGCCCTATAAAACCCCACTTTTTATATTATATTATTTATTTGCAGTGGTAAGGTTTGAACTTGGGGCCATGTAGCATGTTGTGAGGCTGGAAGGTTCATGTTCCCTGCATTCCCCTGGGCTCCAAAAGCCAATCAGAGTGCCAACACCCCAAGCTTTCCTCAGGTAAAGCCTGAAAGGGTTTTGGTGAGTGATTTCAGGTTTCCTTGGACACTAGTTTGGTCTTGAACATAATTCAGAGTTAACCCACTGCTTTTAGGTCAAAGATAAAATTCCTTGAGCTAATTTATATGGCTTTTCGTGATCAGCCATCAACAGGCACATGGAGGAACTTAACAAACACTGGTTGAATAAACAAGCATAAAAGCATCCCATCAGAGAGGAGAAATAGACTTCCCTTTTTGCATCTGTGTAGTTCACCTCTCATGGTCTGTTTCCTCTCTCTTGTCACACTCTAAGCCATATTCCACCTTTCCAGTTCCTTAAACTCATGTGCTTGCTTCACTTTGGCCACACACACGCCATGTTCTTTTCCTGAACTGTTCTTTCCCACCTTCAACACAGACACCTACCCACACTCACCCACACCTTCACAAATAGCTAGCTCTGAGTCTTCAGGATTCAGCTTAGAAGATTCTTTTCCCAGGAAGCTTTTCCCATTCCACTGTAGTTAGTAATCTACCTATAGAGCTTCCATTATTCATGACCTTACCATTTATCACAATTACTGGTTTTGTACTGTATTTAATATTTATCTTTCTATTAGGTCAAAGCACAGTGACTTAATAGTTTTTTAAAAATTATTAATTTAATAACCATATAATTAGAAGAGGCATTTTATTACAACAACATTGACATATTCAATAACAATCTCCAGAACTAAGATGCGTCTCTTTCAAAATTGGCTATAAATTTTTAGGTTTACAGTTGAATTAATACAGTTATACAATATTGTACTCCGTATAAACCCTTTAAGACATAAAGTTAAATGAGGTTTTAAACTTTGAATCAGAATCTGAACCTATGCTTTCTTTTCAACATAGAGTTTCATTATGTAGCCCTGGGTTGGGGTTGGTTTGGAACTTGCTATGTATACCCAGCTGGCTTGGAATTCAGGATCCTCCTGCCTCAGTCTCCAGAGTGCTAGGATTGCAGGTGTACAACAACCATGCCTGGTGCAACAAGTACTGGCTTAGTGAAATATGAGATAATCCCCCGTGCTGTATGTGCTGCACAAAGGAGTAGGAGATATGTGCGCTTATTTATACACCCACTTCCGGGTAGCACCCTCCCATAGCCTCCCTCCCCCCACTAGAGCCCTTATGCTCTGATATCCCTGCTACTGTCAGCTGTGTTGTCAGAACCCCCAGCCATTCCCCACTACTTGTCCATCTGGTGAATCTAGTCAGCATCTAGACATCTTTGTTTTAAGAAGGTCAGCTGTTCCTCATCTAGTGGCAATCAGTTCTCACTATTCCTTTAGATAAGATTTGCGTCTGCTGTTCATTTTACCAGCTCTATGCCGGGTTACTATCTGGGATTCCTTTTGGCCACCTTGGCCAACAACTCAAAAGAAGGTGTCACCTATCTGGCATTGTTGCTTGTTCTGTAGCCTTTAGCTATGCATATGGACTCTTAAAAAATTATATCGGCCCCTTTAATCTTTTGTTATACTTTCCTTTTGGGTGTTTAAGGCCATAGAGTTGGCCCAGATAAACCAATTTATTTTTACTCCTAAGGCCATTTGAGGATCTGTTCCTCAGGGGTCACATGGGCTTGGGAGGAGCCCCTGGCTCCTTTCTTTTACCAGTT
>NW_008354502.1:475157-481335 GCF_000622305.1 Nannospalax galili
TATGGTTCTACCTCTCTTGAGCTCCTTCTTTCCCTTTATCCCCTAGGTTCCTTGTATACCCTTCCCTCCCCTCTCCCTTAAACTAACCCATTTTTATCCATATCTCCCTTATTAATGCCAGTTTCCTACTGTTCTTCTCATTCAGGTTCTTTCTTTTCCTTTACCTCCCGGTTTCCTTTCTATTATCCTGGTTCCTAAAGTTATGTCTGGTTGCATACTTATTTATCAGAGTCTGGTTCTAGAATCCACATATGAGGGAGAACATATGTCAGTTTTTTTTCTGAGTCTGTGTTACTTCACTTAGTATAACAGTTTCTAGTTCCATCCATTTGCCTGCAAATTTCATGATTTCATCTTTCTTTACTGCTGAGTAAAACTCCATCGTATAAATGAACCACATTTTCATTATCCACTCATCAATTGAGGGACACTTAGGTTGCTTCCATCTCTTAGCTATTGTGAAAAGAGCAGCAACAAACATGGATGTACAAGTGTCTCTGCAATAGCATGAGTTCTTGGTATATGCCAAGGAGTGGTATAACTGGGTCAAATGGTAGGTTCATTTGTAGTTTTTTAAGAGTTGTCCACACTGCTTTCCATAGGGGTTGAACCAGTTTGCAGCCCCACCAGCAGTGGATGAGTGTTCCCCTTTCCCCACATCCTCTCCAACATTTGGTATCATTTGTTTTCTTGATCTTAGCCAGTCTGACTGGGGTAAGGTAAAATCTTAAAGTGGTTTTAATTTGAATTTCTCTAATTATTAGTGATGTTAAACATCTTTTAAGATATTTCATAGCCATCTTTACTTCTTCTTTTGAGAACTCTCTGTTCAGCTCCTTAGCCCATCTTTTAATTGGGTTGTTTCTTGTCTTGGTTCTCTGTTTTTTGAGTTCGTTATAAATTCTGGTTATTAAACCTCTGTCAGATGTGTCGCTGGTAAAGATTTTCCCCCATTCTGTGGGTGTTCTGTTAATAGTTTTTTTAAATAAAAATTTTATTGAATTTTTGTGTATTTCACACAGAACATCCTAATCATCTTTATACGCTCTTCCCCACTTGCGCCCTCCCATATCCTCACCCTACTGAATTTCATGCATTCTGTCATTTATATTAAGGCCTATTGAGTCAAGAAATGTCTCCAGATGTCCCTCAGTGTAAGTTCATCCACTGGGGTCTAGTCAGGCTATCTAGAGTCACTGCCTTAAAGAAGATAAACTCTTCCTTACCCAGCACTAATTAGCTGCCTAATAGTTCTCTGGCTAAAATTGGGGCCTGCTGTTCATTTCCACAGTTCTATGCTGAGTTTTTGTCTGCTTGAGTTTGCATGGGTCTTGTGCATGCTGACACCATTGCTGTAGGTTCAAATGAGCAAGGTTGCATTTAAATTATCTTTTTAAATAAATTTATATATCAATGAAAGCTTCTGAAGAGAGACTGGAAATAGGATGTCCCATCTCTAGGTTGATGGCCTAGTTGGGTAAAGATACAAAAGGAGGAGCTGAGCCTACCCTGGCTTGGAGGTACTGGGTAAGGGTAGTTGTATGTATGAGGTGATACCTCTCCAGTGACTGACTCAGTACCTTCAGGAGATGTCAGGAGGGAGGCTAATATCATAGAGGGCTATCTGCCTTTAAGAGAGCTGATAATGTCATTGGCTGTCCAGGGTTTGGCTGAAGGTGTTGGGCTTTATATATTTCCATTCCTCTGAAGGTCTCAGAGTAGAATGGCATCTGTGAGGATTGGAGAAGACACCAAACTGGCTCTAGTTCCACAGTAGCATTTTCTGCCATATCAGAAAAGCATCAAGTGGATCCATGAAGAAAAGAACATTCTCAGACATGATGGCTAACCCTGGTGGCCAAGTGGATTGGATTGAGACATGTCTAGGAGATGACATGTCCCAGGTCTGCCTGGGAGAACATTTCCAGAGACAATTAAAAATGAAGGTAAGAACTACCTTGTCTTGGGGCTGGAGAAATTCCTCAGTGGTCAAGAACACTGGCTACTCTTGCAGAAGACCCAGGTTCAAATCCTAGCACTCAAATGATGGCTAACAACTGTCCATAACTCCATTTCCAGGCATCTGGCACACTCTTCTGACCTCTGTGGGCACTGCATGACACAGGTGCACTTAAATACATGCAGACATAACACTCATACACATTAAAAAAAAAAAAAGACCTTGCCTGTGGCTGGTAGAATCTAACAGGCTCGGAACTTGGGTATAATTATGCTAGAATTCATTTCTTTTATAATTATGCCTCCTTTATATCAACTTGGCTTACTTAAAACTACAAAGGTAATTTTCAACAGCACTTCTTTAATATACGCCAGATTCTTTCTGGAAACTATCTTCATTAAGAGTTTATAGTTTCTACCAGTAATGAGCCAACATATTCCCCTGAACTTTGGACCCCACAACAACCCTATGAAGTAAGAAGGAAACTGATGGTGCTATAGCACCATGCCGACACCTTTGAAGTCGGAGAAGCAATATAATTTAAGTGAATTTATTTGTTGTGTGGCTCGAGGCAGCAGACGATAACTGTGTTTCTAGGGACACAAAGGTTGCACTTCTCCTCTGATTGTTGGTTCTGTTTACAGGATTAAAGACAGTAGGATGTAGTAGAAAGTGCATGGAGCTTGGAACCCAGGACCTTGGAGTTCAAATCTGAGTACTTAACTGTACTGTTAGGCAGTTGTTTAAAGATAAGGGGGAAAGAATACCACCTCATTCTCCCTACATCCCCCTAGAGAATTATCCTGATCTCATCTGATTCTCTTCTGTCAGATAAGTGTCATTACTTTTATTTTACTTTCATTATAAAAAGTAACGCAGGGTGATGGCAATTTTTTTTTCCCACAAACAGAACAGAATTGAAATTAGGCTTTTTCTTTCTATCCTAAACCCACCATAACTACTGTAATTAGTTTTATGAATAGCTGCCTTCCGAAAATGTTTTGTGCTTAGTGTCTTTTGGAAAAGGTCTAGGGAGAAAAAAAATTATTGAAGTTTGCAACCTGATGGAAAGGAAGGAGACAAATTTGTGTAAAAAAAAACCAGCTAAGCACTCAGGATCTTATCTGAAGAATGAAGATAGTTGAAAAGCCATGCTGGTACACACTTTTAATACCAGCACTCGGGAGGCAGAAGCAGGAAGATCTTTGTGAGATTGAGGCAAGCCTGGTTTACATAGTGAGCTCCAATTTGGCTGGGGCTACGGGAGACCCTGTCTGAAAAAATAAAAGATGGTTAAAATCTATTGAGCTTCTCATGACTGGTAGGGAAAAGCATTAGGTCTCCTGAGATAAAATCTCCATCAAAAGAGAAAGAGATGGCTGGGGCTAGAGAGATGGCTCAGCTGTTAAGAGCACTGACTGCTCTTGCAGAGGACCCAGATCCAATTTCCAGCACCTACATGGCAGCTAACAACCCTCTGTAACTGGTTCCAGGGTATCTGATGGCTTCTTTCTGACATCAACAGGCATTGCATGACACCAGTGGGCTGTTGGTCTGAGAGTGGTCAGCAATGACACTGTGGGTCTATTTGTCTTTTCACCACTCTGACCTCAGCCCCAAGAAACTGACTTGTACAGACTGGTATAAAACCTCAACAGGCTTCCATGCCTTCTAAAGCTCCCTTGATTTTGGCAAATGAAAAACTCCAACAGGAAATTAGAGGAGGAGGGTGAGAGAGATCTGGGTATCTATTTCCCTACCACAGTTTTTGCAGCATTGCCTAGGACTGGCTCCGTGCCTAGACAGAAGGACACGGTTTCTCTCAAGGTGGCTTTCTCATATGACTGTCTCCATAAGGTCCACCAACTGCTGCTTCCTGTCATCCTTACAGGCACAGAGGGAGGAGTATCTTTTCCACCCCTAGGTTGACATTACTTCACTGTCTCCTATTAATACCTTTTGACCACTCCTTATAAAAAGACCCCTTATTAAGACTTCAAATTGTTCTAATTTGAAAGTATCATCTATTTCATGTTGTACTCTGAATTGATATGACAGTTTGGTAGAGAATTTGAGACTGTGTCCCAGCCTGGCTTTTTTGGTGGTAGGCGTACATTCAGGGGAAGTGACTAGAAGACTGGTTTGCAAGACTTGTGGCATTGGATGCCCATGACATTTAAAAAATTGTGTAGTTCTTTTTTCAGAAATTTATTTATTTAATGAATTTTTATATTTCATACAGAACATCTTTATCAATCTTAATCATATTTATACTCCCTTCCCCATTGGCACCTCCTCTCTGACTCTTACAATCTTTTTTTTCCAGTTAATTATTTATTTAATAACCACATACTTAGAAGAAGCATTTCATTACAACAGCATTGAAATATTCAATAACAATTTTCTGAGCTAAGATGCATCTTTTTCACAATTGGCTGTAAATTTTTAGGTTTACAGTTGAGTTATTACAGTTATACAATCTTGTACTCAGTATAAACCCTATAAGACATAAAATTAAATGAGGTTTTAACCTTTAAAAAAGATCATTTCATTATTAAAATACACAGTTTCATACAGAAAAATTCATTTTTAATGCAATTGACATTAAGATGTTTGCATATGCATTTCTAATCTCTATATATCTGATTATTACTAGTCACAGTCAGTTACTTTCTGAGCTCCTTGGCATCTGAGCATGGATATAAAGCCATCACGTAGATTTCAATGGTAATGTTTTTCACCTCTACTAATTATTATTATTTTTTTAATCATTATTTTTAAATTTTTGAATATCTACATGATTACAAAAAGCATTTCACTACAGATTTAACATATTCAGTGACACGCTCCAGAGCAAGAATACAGCTCTTTCACAAGTGGGTGCAAGTTTCTAGGTTCACAGTTGAGTTAATACAGTTATATAATATTGAATTCAGTATAAGCCCTGTAAAACATAAAATTGAATGAGCTTTTTAACCTTTAAAAAAGACTCCATTTCATTATTAAAATACATACTTTCATACAGAAAAATTTATTTTCAATACAATTGACACTAAGATGCACATGCATTTCTAATCTCTATATATCTGATTATTACTAGTCACAGTCGGGCACCTGTATATGTCTATAAAGTCATTGGGCCGATTTCAATGGTATTGTTTATCACCTCTACTAATTAGCATGATGTAAATTTCCATGCTTCCTCCTCAAATATAATACATTTTTTAAAAATTTGCTAATTTGTGTGTGTGTATATCACACAGAACATCCCAAACCATCTGATTTGACTATACAACCACTTCCCAGATGGCACCCTCCCATAGCCTCCCTCCCCCTCCTAGAGCCCTTATACTCTGATACCCCTGCTACTGTCTGCTGTGTTGTCGGCACCCCAGTCAATCCCCACTACTTGCCCTTCTGGTGACTCTCTTCAGCCTATCTAGAGGTAATCTAGAGGTTGTTTTAGGAGGGTCAGCTGTTCCTCTTCTAGCAGGAATCAGCTGCCAAAATTCCTTCAGATAAGATTAGGGTCTGCTGTTCATTTTCCCAGTTCTATGCTGGGTTACTATCTGGGAGATCCTTTGGTTACCCTGGCCAACAACTCAAAAGATGGTATCTCCTATCTGGCATTGTTGCTTGTTTTGTAGCCTTTGGCTATAATATGGACTCTTAAGAAATTATATTGGCCCCTTTAATCTTTGGTTATAATTCCCTTTTGGGTGTTTAAGGACATACAATTGGACCAGATAAACTGATTTATTTTTACTCTTGAGGTCATTTGAGGATCTGTTCCTCAGGGATCATAGGGGCTTGGGAGGAGCCCTGGCTCCTTTCTTTTACCAGTTCCACCTATGTGAAGATAAGTCAAAGGTCCTGTTCGACCATGGTTGGAAAAGGCTTCACTTGGAAGCATGGAGGAAGTGATTCCTCTGTGTTGACCCTCCTCTTTGTAGCCTGGACACTGGTTCAAGCCCATCTGGTAGGATCTCCTTGGCCTCCTTGATCAACAGGACATTTTGAGAGATGTTCATAGTCCCCTGGAACTAGTCAACCTAGGAGGGCAAGGAGCAAAAATTGTCTTTTATGTCCCTCTGACCAAATTATTATAGGCCTCAAAGTATGTCTGTTAAACATCCAAGAAGTTTAGTTCCACCAATCTGCTACTTTTAATTACTGTGTGTCATGTAGATAAATCTTGGGCAAAGACCAATTGTTCTC
>NW_008354502.1:481720-482005 GCF_000622305.1 Nannospalax galili
TCTCACATTGTCTAAGCCTTCCATCATGGTTTCCCCATTTAAGGTGCCCCAATTTTTCCTCTTTCTCCCTTAATAGTACCCTTCTCCTACAGCCCTACCTCTCTTAAGCTCCTTCATTCCCCCATCCCCTAGTTCCTTGTATACCCTTCCTTCCCCCCTCCCTTAAACTAACCTAATTTTTATCCATATCTCCCTTATTAAGGCCTATTTCCTATTGTTCTTCTCTTTCAGGTTCTTTCTTTTCCTTTACCTCCCTATTTCCTTCCAAATTTCCAAGTTCTGTTG
>NW_008354502.1:482844-485002 GCF_000622305.1 Nannospalax galili
ATTCTTGGCCCCTTTGTCAAATAGCCAGTGGCTGAAATTACATTTACTCATATTTAGGTCTTCAGTTTTGTTCCATTGATAAATGGGTCTTATTTTTGTGCCAGTACCATGTTGTTTTTATGACTATAGCTCTGTAATACAGCTTAAAATCTGGTATAGCAATCCCCCTGGCATTGTTGTTCGAGCTCATGGTTGCTTTGACTATCCGAGGTTTTGTGCTTCCATACGAATCTTAGGATGGTTTTTTCCAATTCTGTGAAAAATGTCACGAGGATTTTGATTGGTATTGCATTGAATCTATAAATGACTTTTGGTAGGATGGTCATTTTCACAATATTAATTCTTCCAATCCATGAGGCCCTTCCATCTTCTGATATCTTCCTCAACCTCTTTAATGATTTAAAATTTTCATTTTAGAGCTCTTTAATGTCTTTGGTCAGATTTAGTCCAAGATATTTTTTTTTTTGCAGCAATCATGATTGAACATTTACCTGTATTCTTTCTCCAATTGCTTGTTATTGGTGTATAGAAAGGCTACTGATTTTTGTAGATTGATTTTGTAACCTGCCACTATACTGAAAGTGGTGATCAGTTCTAGGAGTTTTCTGGTGGAACTTTTGGGATCTCTTAGGTATAGTATCATATCATCTGCAAAAAGAAAAGAATGGGAGCATTTCCCTGTACTCTTTCTCCAATTGCTTGTTATTGGTATATAGAAAGGTTACTGATTTTTGGAGATTGATTTTATAACCTGCCACTGTACTGAAAGTGTTGATCAGTTCTAGGAGTTTTCTGGTGGAACTTTTGGCATCTCTTAGATATAATATCATATCATGTGAAAAAAGGGATAATTTGATCTTCTCTTTTCCAATTATTCCTTTAATTTCCTGCTTTTGTCTTATTGCTCTTGCAAGAGTTTCAAGCACTAGGTTAAAGAGAAGTTGAGATAGTGGGCAGCCTTGTCTGGTTCCTGATTTCAATGGGAATGCTTCCAGTTTTCCTCCATTTAGAATGATGTTGGCTGTGGGTTTGTTATATACGGCTTTAATTATGTTGAGGTATGTTCCCTCCAATCCAATTCTCTCTAGGACTTTGAACATAAATGCATGTTGGATTTTGCCAAAGGCCTTCTCTGCATCTATTAAGATGACTATGTGGTTCTTTTCTTTGAGCTCATTTATATGATTTATGATGTTTATTGACATGTGTATTGAACCATCCCTGCATCTCTGGGATAAAGCAGACTTGATCATGGTGGATGATCTTTTCAATGTGTGTCTGTATGCGGTTTGCAAGTTTGTATGTTGAATTTTGTCAAAGGCCTTCTCTGCGTCTATTGAAATGACCATGTGGCTCTTGTCTTTGAGACCATTTATATGATTATGCTGTTTATTGACTTACGTATATTGAACCATCCCTGCATCTCTGGGATAAAGCCAACTTGATCACGGTGGGTGATCTTTTTGCTGTGTGTCTGTATATGGTTTGCAAGTATTTTGTTGAGAATTTTTGCATCTATGATCATTAACTTTTTAGTTGGGAGGTTTTGTATTCCTCTTTCAATTTCTTTTTTGTGCTATGGGTCTGTTTAAGCTGTTAATCTCTTCTTGGTTTAGTTGGTGGTTCCCATGCCTTTAGATATGCATCCATTTCTTTTACAATGTTAAGTCATTTATTTATGTTCTTTTTGATTTTTTGATGTAGGCACTTAGAGCTATAAACTTCCATCTAAGGACCGCTTTCAGCGTGTCCCAGAGGTTTTGTTGTGTTGTATTGTCCTTTTCATTTAATTCCAGGAATACTTTTATTTCTTTCCTAATTTCTCATTTGACACATCCATTTAGGAGTATGTTGTTTAATCTCCATGTGTTCATGTGGTGATTAGGGCTTCTTCTGGTGTTGATTGTAAGCTTTATTGCATTGTGTTCTTATAGAATGCATGGAATTATTTCATTCTTTTTGCATTTGTTGAGGTTTGTTTTGTGCCCCAGCATATGGTCAATTTTGGAGAAGGTTCAATGGGGTGCTGAGTAGAAAGTATGTCCTTTGGTGCTTGGGTGGAATACTTGGTAGATGTCTGTTAAGTCCATTTGATATATGGTATTGTTTAATTCAGATGTCTCTCTGTTAACTCTGTGCCCTATTGACGTACTTAATG